>NW_028136380.1:600000-1081890 GCF_964662115.1 Mustela nivalis
GAAGTCAGGGCGAGGTTCAGACGATTGCTCAGGTTGGAGTTTCTGTCCCTGATGGCCCCTTCATGAATGGGGGGGGCATCTGGAGGCCATCGGGGTTTTCCCACGATGGGAGTTGTGAGAAGCTCCAAACTGCAGAGAGTCTTCTGCAGGACAATTGAGACCTGTTGTTTGGCTCCAGGCCAATGATTCTGAGCAGGGTTCTAAGGATGGATGGCTGGGTAGCCCACCTCGCATTCCAATTGTCTCCTAGCAACAAGACAGGTTAGATCTCCTGGATCTGTGGGGAGCAACTGAGGACGCTGAGTTGAAATGGACACACCTGGGGATGGGTCCTAATGTGCTTTTGTGTCTATGGAGACCTTGGAATGAAGCGGTGGCACTGGGGCCCTAAAGGGTTCTCCTAAACAGAGGCTTTGACACAGCTCCAACGTGCAAGTTTCCCATGTGTAGATGAGATGTTTTCTGATGGGTGAGTGTAGAAACAGCTATATGCTGCTTTTGAAATCCAGGCCTCTGAGGAGAGATGACTGGAAACAAAAGCAATGGATCTGATTAGGTCCTAGGGGCCTGTTTTTTCCTTTTTACCTCTGGGGACATCTGTCTATGGGTCTGAGTGCAGGTAGGTGCTCAGTTGGGCTCAGATTGCCCCTGTTTTTTCCTGGGAAGCCACCACTATTGAGATGGATCAGGGACTTTGGAGGTTTATCCTATTAGAAGGGTTGTGGCCATTGGAATGGGCACACACAATTCCCTTGGAGAGGGCAAGTACAGTCCTCAGGTTTGGCTCCAGGGGCCTGAGCCTGTAGGTTGTGTAGGCCAGGGCTGTTTGGACAGTTGTCTGAGAACACAAACTCGGCTTATGTTTCGGGTCATAGGTATGGCAGGACTGACCTACAGACCATGAGGAGAACTCTTCGGGATTTGAAAGAAGGGCGAGTGTGAGGCTCCTGCTCAAGTTTTTGTCTCTGGATATCGTGTCACTCATGGTCGTGGAATTTCTGGGTGACTTCATGGGAAATGGACGAGTCTTACTCTCTGGTGGTTTGGCCCCGTCCAAAGAGTTTGGGGTCATTCTGTGGGCTGGAAGAAGTCCGTTTTGTTGTTGTTGTTGTTGTTGTTGTTGTTTTCTTTTTTAACCTCAGGTGTCCCACCAAATGAGGGATTCCAGAGTAGAGCCCTGGGGAGGGGCGACTGGACAATCAGAAATCTGGTTAAAAATTGGGGCCTAGGGACATGTCAAGCCCATTATGACATCTAATGGTCCAGCCACTGAGAGGACTTACTAGAGGACAGGACTCATGCTGAGGGTCACAATGCGTGTGTATGCCCTCGTCGCACTCAAGAATGGGCGGGGCCTCAGGGTGAAAGCTGGTTTCTCCCACACTGAACGTTGGACAACGTGCCAACCACAAGGGTTCTTGCCATGGGTAAGGAGGAGTTCTGATTTCTGCGTCACACTCACCCCTGGGCAGTGATTGGAGATAAGATCTCGGATCTGAAGCCTGAAAACTGAGGTAGGGAAGGGATGATGACCTAAGGCCATGGCGGGTTTTATGTGCTCAGTGTGCGGTAAGCTTTCTGGGTGTTGGTCAGGAGGTCCGGGCTCAGGTTGTGTTCGACAGTGCATTAGTGCCCAGGTTAGACTATATCATTTGGGTAAAGTCGAGTGCTGTGTAGGTTTATCCTCATTTAAGGTGCCTGGGCAGCTCATGAGGCAATAATTTTTTTTCTAGAGGGCAGGAAGTGTGCTGCATTGTGGGTCCGGAATTGCCAAACTTGAGGGCTTCGGGGCCAGTAGTGTGAGGACGGAAGTCTGAGAAGACAAGCTAACTTGGGTTTCAGGGCGAGGGCACG
The DNA here is from genome assembly GCF_964662115.1 of Mustela nivalis. Classification (NCBI taxonomy): domain Eukaryota; kingdom Metazoa; phylum Chordata; class Mammalia; order Carnivora; family Mustelidae; genus Mustela; species Mustela nivalis. Next base: position 601,855 of record NW_028136380.1, read on the forward strand.
GGAGGTACCCCCTACAGATCTGAACCAATCTCATGCATCTGAAGTCAGGGCGAGGATCAGACGTTGGCTCAGGTTGGAGTTTCTGTGTATGACGGCCGCTTCATGAAGGGAGCGGAACGTCGGGGCCATTGAGGTTTTCCCACGTTGGGAGTTGTTGGATGCCCCCTTCAAGGATTCCTTCTGCGGGCCAAATGAGACCTGTTGGACAGCTCCAGGACATCCCATATGGAATGACTCCAGAGCACCGTTCGTGGATGGATGCCTGGGAAGCCCGCCTCGCATTCCAATTGTCTCCTAGCAACAAGACAGTTTAGATCTGATGGCTCTGCCGGAGCAACCGGGGTGGCTGAGTTGAAATGGACTTTCCTGAGGATGGGCCCTAATGTGTTTTTCTGACCATGAGGGCCTTGGAATGGGGCGGTGGCTACGGGACCCTGAAGTACTCTCCTAAGCTTTGGACATGGCTCCCATGCACAGGTTTCCTTGTGGAGACGAGATGAGTTCTGATGGGTGCCTCAGGAAAACCCCTATGCTCGTATTGGAATCAGGCTTTTGAGGACACATGCCTGTAACCCAAAGCAATGGATCCTATTATGGCCTAGGGTCCTGTCTGGTTCAATCTTCTTCTCTGGGGACATCCATCTATGGTATGAGTGGAGGTCGATTATCAGCTGGTGTCAGACAGCCCTTGTTTGTTCCGGGCGTCCTACACTATTGGGATGGCCTCAGGGACTTTGGAGGTTTCTCCTAATTTGTACGATATTGGACCATGGAATGGGCAGAATTCCCATGGATTGGTAGGCACAGTCCTAATGTGTGGCTCCAAGGGCCCAGCCTGGAGGGTGTGTGGCCCAAGACTTTGAGGACAGAAGTCTGAAAACACAAACTCAGCTTAGGTTTGGGGACGTAGGTATGGCAGGCCCGATCTACAAACCATGAGAAGAACTCTTCTGGATATGAAGAAAGTGCGAGTCTGAGGCGCTTGCTCAGGCTTTTGTCTCTGGATTTTGTATCAGCGATGGCCGTGGAATGTCGGGGAGGCCTCATGGGCCATGGACGAATCTTCCTCTCTGAGGATTTGGCCCGATTCCCAATTGCTTTTCGTCAATCTGTGGGATGGGAGGACTCATTTCAGTTTTGTTACCTCAGGTGTCCCACCAAAAGAGGAATTCCAAAGCCAAGCCGTGGGGAAGACTGAAGGGACAACCCGAACTATGGTTAAAAATTGGGGCCTAGGGGCATGGCAAGCCCAATATGCTATCTCTTCATCCAGCCACTGAGTGGCCTTACTTGAGGACTCGGCTCAGCCAGAGGGTCACAATGTGTGTTTGTGACCAATGTGGCCCGCGAGCATGGGCGGGGCCTCAAGGGCCACACTGGTTTCAACTACACTGAACGTTGGACAACATGCCAACAAAGGGTTTCTTGCCATGGGGAAGGAGTTCTGATTTCTGCATCACCTTCAACCCTGGGCAGTGATTGGAGATAAAGTCTACGTTCTGAAACCTGAAAACCGAGGTTGGGAAGAGATGACGACCTAAGGCCATGGCGGCTGGATGTGCTCAGTGTGCGGCAAGCTGTCTGGGAGGGGTCAGGAGGTCCAGGCTCAGCCTGTGTCAGAAAGGACATTAGTGCCCTGGTCAGCCTATGTATTTGGGGTACAGCCAAGTTCGGTGCAGGTTGATCCTCATTTGGGGTTACTGGGTAGCCCCAGAGGACAATGTTTTTTCTTCTGGAGGGCAGGCATAGTGCTGCATTGTAGTTCTGGATTGCCAAACTGGAGGGCTTGTGGGCCAGTAGTCTGACGACAAAAGTCTGAGAACACAAGCTAGGCTTAGGTTTCTGGGTGAGGCCATGGCAGGCACAATCTACAGCCCTGAATCGAGATCTCGTGCATCTGAAGTCAGGGCGAGGTTCAGACGATTGCTCAGGTTGGAGTTTCTGCCCCTGATGGCCCCTTCATGAATGGGGGGGCATCTGGAGGCCATCGGGGTTTTCCCACGATGGGAGTTGTGAGAAGCTCCAAACTGCAGAGAGTCTTCTGCAGGACAATTGAGACCTGTTGTATGGCTCCAGGCCAATGATTCTGAGCAGGGTTCTAAGGATGGATGGCTGGGTAGCCCACCTCGCATTCCAATTGTCTCCTAGCAACAAGACAGGTTAGATCTCCTGGATCTGTGGGGAGCAACTGAGGACGCTGAGTTGAAATGGACACACCTGGGGATGGGTCCTAATGTGCTTTTGTGTCTATGGAGACCTTGGAATGAAGCGGTGGCACTGGGGCCCTAAAGGGTTCTCCTAAACAGAGGCTTTGACACAGCTCCAACGTGCAAGTTTCCCATGTGTAGATGAGATGTTTTCTGATGGGTGAGTGTAGAAACAGCTATATGCTGCTTTTGAATTCCAGGCCTCTGAGGAGAGATGACTGGAAACAAAAGCAATGGATCTGATTAGGGCCTAGGGGCCTGTTCTTTCCTTTTTACCTCTGGGGACATCTGTCTATGGGTCTGAGTGCAGGTAGGTGCTCAGTTGGGCTCAGATTGCCCCTGTTTTTTCCTGGGAAGCCACCACTATTGAGATGGATCAGGGACTTTGGAGGTTTATCCTATTAGAAGGGTTGTGGCCATTGGAATGGGCACACACAATTCCCTTGGAGAGGGCAAGTACAGTCCTCAGGTTTGGCTCCAGGGGCCTGAGCCTGTAGGTTGTGTAGGCCAGGGCTGTTTGGACAGTTGTCTGAGAACACAAACTCGGCTTATGTTTCGGGTCATAGGTATGGCAGGACTGACCTACAGACCATGAGGAGAACTCTTCGGGATTTGAAAGAAGGGCGAGTGTGAGGCTCCTGCTCATGTTTTTGTCTCTGGATATCGTGTCACTCATGGTCGTGGAATTTCTGGGTGACTTCATGGGAAATGGACGAGTCTTACTCTCTGGTGGTTTGGCCCCGTCCAAAGAGTTTGGGGTCATTCTGTGGGCTGGAAGAAGTCCGTTTTGTTGTTGTTGTTGTTGTTGTTGTTGTTTTCTTTTTTAACCTCAGGTGTCCCACCCAATGAGGGATTCCAGAGTAGAGCCCTGGGGAGGGGCGACTGGACAATCAGAAATCTGGTTAAAAATTGGGGCCTAGGGACATGTCAAGCCCATTATGACATCTAATGGTCCAGCCACTGAGAGGACTTACTAGAGGACAGGACTCATGCTGAGGGTCACAATGCGTGTGTATGCCCTCGTCGCACTCAAGAATGGGCGGGGCCTCAGGGTGAAAGCTGGTTTCTCCCACACTGAACGTTGGACAACGTGCCAACCACAAGGGTTCTTGCCATGGGTAAGGAGGAGTTCTGATTTCTGCGTCACACTCACCCCTGGGCAGTGATTGGAGATAAGATCTCGGATCTGAAGCCTGAAAACTGAGGTAGGGAAGGGATGATGACCTAAGGCCATGGCGGGTTTTATGTGCTCAGTGTGCGGTAAGCTTTCTGGGTGTTGGTCAGGAGGTCCGGGCTCAGGTTGTGTTCGACAGTGCATTAGTGCCCAGGTTAGACTATATCATTTGGGTAAAGTCGAGTGCTGTGTAGGTTTATCCTCATTTAAGGTGCCTGGGCAGCTCATGAGGCAATAATTTTTATTCTAGAGGGCAGGAAGAGTGCTGCATTGTGGGTCCGGAATTGCCAAACTTGAGGGCTTCGGGGCCAGTAGTGTGAGGACGGAAGTCTGAGAAGACAAGCTAACTTGGGTTTCAGGGCGAGGGCACGGCAGGTACCCCCTGCAGATCTGAACCAATCTCATGCATCTGAAGTCAGGGCGAGGATCAGACGTTGGCTCAGGTTGGAGTTTCTGTGTATGACGGCCGCTTCATGAAGGGAGCGGAACGTCGGGGCCATTGAGGTTTTCCCACGTTGGGAGTTGTTGGATGCCCCCTTCAAGGATTCCTTCTGCGGGCCAATTGAGACCTGTTGGACAGCTCCAGGACATCCCATATGGAATGACTCCAGAGCACCGTTCGTGGATGGATGCCTGGGAAGCCCGCTTCGCATTCCAATTGTCTCCTAGCAACAAGACAGTTTAGATCTGATGGCTCTGCCGGAGCAACCGGGGTGGCTGAGTTGAAATGGACTTTCCTGAGGATGGGCCCTAATGTGTTTTTCTGACCATGAGGGCCTTGGAATGGGGCGGTGGCTACGGGACCCTGAAGTACTCTCCTAAGCTTTGGACATGGCTCCCATGCACAGGTTTCCTTGTGGAGACGAGATGAGTTCTGATGGGTGCCTCAGGAAAACCCCTATGCTCGTATTGGAATCAGGCTTTTGAGGACACATGCCTGTAACCCAAAGCAATGGATCCTATTATGGCCTAGGGTCCTGTCTGGTTCAATCTTCTTCTCTGGGGACATCCATCTATGGTATGAGTGGAGGTCGATTATCAGCTGGTTTCAGACAGCCCTTGTTTGTTCCGGGCGTCCTACACTATTGGGATGGCCTCAGGGACTTTGGAGGTTTCTCCTAATTTGTACGATATTGGACCATGGAATGGGCAGAATTCCCATGGATTGGTAGGCACAGTCCTAATGTGTGGCTCCAAGGGCCCAGCCTGGAGGGTGTGTGGCCCAAGACTTTGAGGACAGAAGTCTGAAAACACAAACTCAGCTTAGGTTTGGGGACGTAGGTATGGCAGGCCCGATCTACAAACCATGAGAAGAACTCTTCTGGATATGAAGAAAGTGCGAGTCTGAGGCGCTTGCTCAGGCTTTTGTCTCTGGATTTTGTATCAGCGATGGCCGTGGAATGTCGGGGAGGCCTCATGGGCCATGGACGAATCTTCCTCTCTGAGGATTTGGCCCGATTCCCAATTGCTTTTCGTCAATCTGTGGGATGGGAGGACTCATTTCAGTTTTGTTACCTCAGGTGTCCCACCAAAAGAGGAATTCCAAAGCCAAGCCGTGGGGAAGACTGAAGGGACAACCCGAACTATGGTTAAAAATTGGGGCCTAGGGGCATGGCAAGCCCAATATGCTATCTCTTCATCCAGCCACTGAGTGGCCTTACTTGAGGACTCGGCTCAGCCAGAGGGTCACAATGTGTGTTTGTGACCAATGTGGCCCGCGAGCATGGGCGGGGCCTCAAGGGCCACACTGGTTTCAACTACACTGAACGTTGGACAACATGCCAACAAAGGGTTTCTTGCCATGGGGAAGGAGTTCTGATTTCTGCATCACCTTCAACCCTGGGCAGTGATTGGAGATAAAGTCTACGTTCTGAAACCTGAAAACCGAGGTTGGGAAGAGATGACGACCTAAGGCCATGGCGGCTGGATGTGCTCAGTGTGCGGCAAGCTGTCTGGGAGGGGTCAGGAGGTCCAGGCTCAGCCTGTGTCAGAAAGGACATTAGTGCCCTGGTCAGCCTATGTATTTGGGGTACAGCCAAGTTCGGTGCAGGTTGATCCTCATTTGGGGTTACTGGGTAGCCCCAGAGGACAATGTTTTTTCTTCTGGAGGGCAGGCATAGTGCTGCATTGTAGTTCTGGATTGCCAAACTGGAGGGCTTGTGGGCCAGTAGTCTGACGACAAAAGTCTGAGAACACAAGCTAGGCTTAGGTTTCTGGGTGAGGCCATGGCAGGCACAATCTACAGCCCTGAATCGAGATCTCGTGCATCTGAAGTCAGGGCGAGGTTCAGACGATTGCTCAGGTTGGAGTTTCTGCCCCTGATGGCCCCTTCATGAATGGGGGGGGCATCTGGAGGCCATCGGGGTTTTCCCACGATGGGAGTTGTGAGAAGCTCCAAACTGCAGAGAGTCTTCTGCAGGACAATTGAGACCTGTTGTATGGCTCCAGGCCAATGATTCTGAGCAGGGTTCTAAGGATGGATGGCTGGGTAGCCCACCTCTCATTCCAATTGTCTCCTAGCAACAAGACAGGTTAAATCTCCTGGATCTGTGGGGAGCAACTGAGGACGCTGAGTTGAAATGGACACACCTGGGGATGGGTCCTAATGTGCTTTTGTGTCTATTGAGACCTTGGAATGAAGCGGTGGCACTGGGGCCCTAAAGGGTTCTCCTAAACAGAGGCTTTGACACAGCTCCAACGTGCAAGTTTCCCATGTGTAGATGAGATGTTTTCTGATGGGTGAGTTTAGAAACAGCTATATGCTGCTTTTGAAATCCAGGCCTCTGAGGAGAGATGACTGGAAACAAAAGCAATGGATCTGATTAGGGCCTAGGGGCCTGTTCTTTCCTTTTTACCTCTGGGGACATCTGTCTATGGGTGAGTGCAGGTAGGTGCTCAGTTGGGCTCAGATTGCCCCTGTTTTTTCCTGGGAAGCCACCACTATTGAGATGGATCAGGGACTTTGGAGGTTTATCCTATTAGAAGGGTTGTGGCCATTGGAATGGGCACACACAATTCCCTTGGAGAGGGCAAGTACAGTCCTCAGGTTTGGCTCCAGGGGCCTGAGCCTGTAGGTTGTGTAGGCCAGGGCTGTTTGGACAGTTGTCTGAAAACACAAACTCGGCTTATGTTTCGGGTCATAGGTATGGCAGGACTGACCTACAGACCATGAGGAGAACTCTTCGGGATTTGAAAGAAGGGCGAGTGTGAGGCTCCTGCTCAAGTTTTTGTCTCTGGATATCGTGTCACTCATGGTCGTGGAATTTCTGGGTGACTTCATGGGAAATGGACGAGTCTTACTCTCTGGTGGTTTGGCCCCGTCCAAAGAGTTTTGGGTCATTCTGTGGGCTGGAAGAAGTCCGTTTTGTTGTTGTTGTTGTTGTTGTTTTTGTTTTCTTTTTTAACCTCAGGTGTCCCACCAAATGAGGGATTCCAGAGTAGAGCCCTGGGGAGGGGCGACTGGACAATCAGAAATCTGGTTAAAAATTGGGGCCTAGGGACATATCAAGCCCATTATGACATCTAATGGTCCAGCCACTGAGAGGACTTACTAGAGGACAGGACTCATGCTGAGGGTCACAATGCGTGTGTATGCCCTCGTCGCACTCAAGAATGGGCGGGGCCTCAGGGTGAATGCTGGTTTCTCCTACACTGAACGTTGGACAACGTGCCAACCACAAGGGTTCTTGCCATGGGTAAGGAGGAGTTCTGATTTCTGCATCACACTCACCCCTGGGCAGTGATTGGAGATAAGATCTCGGATCTGAAGCCTGAAAACTGAGGTAGGGAAGGGATGATGACCTAAGGCCATGGCGGGTTTTATGTGCTCAGTGTGCGGTCAGCTTTCTGGGTGTTGGTCAGGAGGTCCGGGCTCAGGTTGTGTTCGACAGTGCATTAGTGCCCAGGTTAGACTATATCATTTGGGTAAAGTCGAGTGCTGTGTAGGTTTATCCTCATTTAAGGTGCCTGGGCAGCTCATGAGGCAATAATTTTTTTTCTAGAGGGCAGGAAGAGTGCTGCATTGTGGGTCCGGAATTGCCAAAATTGAGGGCTTCGGGGCCAGGAGTGTGAGGACGGAAGTCTGAGAAGACAAGCTAGACTTGGGTTTCAGGGCGAGGGCACGGCAGGTACCCCCTGCAGATCTGAACCAATATCTCATGCATCTGAAGTCAGGGCAAGGATCAGACGTTGGCTCAGGTTGGAGTTTAAGTGCATGACGGCCGCTTCATGAAGGGAGCGGAATCTCGGGGCCATTGAGGTTTTCCCTCGTTGGGAGTTGTGGGATGCCCCCTTCAAGGATTCCTTCTGCGGGACATTTGAGACCTGTTGGATAGCTCCAGGACATCCCATATGGAATGACTCCAGAGCACCGTTCGTGGATGGATGCCTGGGAAGCCCGCCTCGCATTCCAATTGTCTCCTAGCAACAAGACTGTTTAGATCTGATGGCTCTGCCGGAGCAACCGGGGTGGCTGAGTTGAAATGGACTTTCCTGAGGATGGGCCCTAATGTGTTTTTCTGACCATGAGGGCCTTGGAATGGGGCGGTGGCTACGGGACCCTGAAGTACTCTCCTAAGCTTTGGACATGGCTCCCATGCACAGGTTTCCTTGTGGAGACGAGATGAGTTCTGATGGGTGCCTCAGGAAAACCCCTATGCTCGTATTGGAATCAGGCTTTTGAGGACACATGCCTGTAACCCAAAGCAATGGATCCTATTATGGCCTATGGTCCTGTCTGGTTCAATCTTCTTCTCTGGGGACATCCATCTATGGTATGAGTGGAGGTCGATTATCAGCTGGTGTCAGACAGCCCTTGTTTGTTCCGGGCGTCCTACACTATTGGGATGGCTTCAGGGACTTTGGAGGTTTCTCCTAATTTGTACGATATTGGACCATGGAATGGGCAGAATTCCCATGGATTGGTAGGCACAGTCCTAATGTGTGGCTCCAAGGGCCCAGCCTGGAGGGTGTGTGGCCCAAGACTTTGAGGACAGAAGTCTGAAAACACAAACTCAGCTTAGGTTTGGGGACGTAGGTATGGCAGGCCCGATCTACAAACCATGAGAAGAACTCTTCTGGATATGAAGAAAGTGCGAGTCTGAGGCGCTTGCTCAGGCTTTTGTCTCTGGATTTTGTATCAGCGATGGCCGTGGAATGTCGGGGAGGCCTCATGGGCCATGGACGAATCTTCCTCTCTGAGGATTTGGCCCGATTCCCAATTGCTTTTCGTCAATCTGTGGGATGGGAGGACTCATTTCAGTTTTGTTACCTCAGGTGTCCCACCAAAGGAGGAATTCCAAAGCCAAGCCGTGGGGAAGACTGAAGGGACAACCCGAACTATGGTTAAAAATTGGGGCCTAGGGGCATGGCAAGCCCAATATGCTATCTCTTCATCCAGCCACTGAGTGGCCTTACTTGAGGACTCGGCTCAGCCAGAGGGTCACAATGTGTGTTTGTGACCAATGTGGCCCACGAGCATGGGCGGGGCCTCAAGGGCCACACTGGTTTCAACTACACTGAACGTTGGACAACATGCCAACAAAGGGTTTCTTGCCATGGGGAAGGAGTTCTGATTTCTGCATCACCTTCAACCCTGGGTAGTGATTGGAGATAATGTCTACGTTCTGAAACCTGAAAACCGAGGTTGGGAAGAGATGACGACCTAAGGCCATGGCGGCTCGATGTGCTCAGTGTGCGGCAAGCTGTCTGGGAGGGGTCAGGAGGTCCAGGCTCAGCCTGTGTCAGAAAGGACATTAGTGCCCTGGTCAGCCTATGTATTTGGGGTACAGCCAAGTTCGGTGCAGGTTGATCCTCATTTGGGGTTACTGGGTAGCCCCAGAGGACAATGTTTTTTCTTCTGGAGGGCAGGCAGAGTGCTGCATTGTAGTTCTGGATTGCCAAACTGGAGGGCTTGTGGGCCAGTAGTCTGACGACAAAAGTCTGAGAACACAAGCTAGGCTTAGGTTTCTGGGTGAGGCCATGGCAGGCACAATCTACAGCCCTGAATCGAGATCTCGTGCATCTGAAGTCAGGGCGAGGTTCAGACGATTGCTCAGGTTGGAGTTTCTCCCTGATGGCCCCTTCATGAATGGAAGGGGGCATCTGGAGGCCATCGGGGTTTTCCCACGATGGGAGTTGTGAGAAGCTCCAAACTGCAGAGAGTCTTCTGCAGGACAATTGAGACCTGTTGTATGGCTCCAGGCCAATGATTCTGAGCAGGGTTCTAAGGATGGATGGCTGGGTAGCCCACCTCTCATTCCAATTGTCTCCTAGCAACAAGACAGGTTAGATCTCCTGGATCTGTGGGGAGCAACTGAGGACGCTGTGTTGAAATGGACACACCTGGGGATGGGTCCTAATGTGCTTTTGTGTCTATGGAGACCTTGGAATGAAGCGGTGGCACTGGGGCCCTAAAGGGTTCTCCTAAACAGAGGCTTTGACACAGCTCCAACGTGCAAGTTTCCCATGTGTAGATGAGATGTTTTCTGATGGGTGAGTGTAGAAACAGCTATATGCTGCTTTTGAAATCCAGGCCTCTGAGGAGAGATGACTGGAAACAAAAGCAATGGATCTGATTAGGTCCTAGGGGCCTGTTCTTTCCTTTTTACCTCTGGGGACATCTGTCTATGGGTCTGAGTGCAGGTAGGTGCTCAGTTGGGCTCAGATTGCCCCTGTATTTTCCTGGGAAGCCACCACTATTGAGATGGATCAGGGACTTTGGAGGTTTATCCTATTAGAAGGGTTGTGGCCATTGGAATGGGCACACACAATTCCCTTGGAGAGGGCAAGTACAGTCCTCAGGTTTGGCTCCAGGGGCCTGAGCCTGTAGGTTGTGTAGGCCAGGGCTGTTTGGACAGTTGTCTGAAAACACAAACTCGGCTTATGTTTCGGGTCATAGGTATGGCAGGACTGACCTACAGACCATGAGGAGAACTCTTCGGGATTTGAAAGAAGGGCGAGTGTGAGGCTCCTGCTCAAGTTTTTGTCTCTGGATATCGTGTCACTCATGGTCGTGGAATTTCTGGGTGACTTCATGGGAAATGGACGAGTCTTACTCTCTGGTGGTTTGGCCCCGTCCAAAGAGTTTTGGGTCATTCTGTGGGCTGGAAGAAGTCCGTTTTGTTGTTGTTGTTGTTGTTGTTTTTGTTTTCTTTTTTAACCTCAGGTGTCCCACCAAATGAGGGATTCCAGAGTAGAGCCCTGGGGAGGGGCGACTGGACAATCAGAAATCTGGTTAAAAATTGGGGCCTAGGGACATGTCAAGCCCATTATGACATCTAATGGTCCAGCCACTGAGAGGACTTACTAGAGGACAGGACTCATGCTGAGGGTCACAATGCGTGTGTATGCCCTCGTCGCACTCAAGAATGGGCGGGGCCTCAGGGTGAATGCTGGTTTCTCCTACACTGAACGTTGGACAACGTGCCAACCACAAGGGTTCTTGCCATGGGTAAGGAGGAGTTCTGATTTCTGCATCACACTCACCCCTGGGCAGTGATTGGAGATAAGATCTCGGATCTGAAGCCTGAAAACTGAGGTAGGGAAGGGATGATGACCTAAGGCCATGGCGGGTTTTATGTGCTCAGTGTGCGGTCAGCTTTCTGGGTGTTGGTCAGGAGGTCCGGGCTCAGGTTGTGTTCGACAGTGCATTAGTGCCCAGGTTAGACTATATCATTTGGGTAAAGTCGAGTGCTGTGTAGGTTTATCCTCATTTAAGGTGCCTGGGCAGCTCATGAGGCAATAATTTTTTTTCTAGAGGGCAGGAAGAGTGCTGCATTGTGGGTCCGGAATTGCCAAACTTGAGGGCTTCGGGGCCAGGAGTGTGAGGACGGAAGTCTGAGAAGACAAGCTAGACTTGGGTTTCAGGGCGAGGGACGGCAGGTACCCCCTGCAGATCTGAACCAATATCTCATGCATCTGAAGTCAGGGCAAGGATCAGACGTTGGCTCAGGTTGGAGTTTCAGTGCATGACGGCCGCTTCATGAAGGGAGCGGAATCTCGGGGCCATTGAGGTTTTCCCACGTTGGGAGTTGTGGGATGCCCCCTTCAAGGATTCCTTCTGCGGGACAATTGAGACCTGTTGGACAGCTCCAGGACATCCCATATGGAATGACTCCAGAGCACCGTTCGTGGATGGATGCCTGGGAAGCCCGCCTCGCATTCCAATTGTCTCCTAGCAACAAGACAGTTTAGATCTGATGGCTCTGCCGGAGCAACCGGGGTGGCTGAGTTGAAATGGACTTTCCTGAGGATGGGCCCTAATGTGTTTTTCTGACCATGAGGGCCTTGGAATGGGGCGGTGGCTACGGGACCCTGAAGTACTCTCCTAAGCTTTGGACATGGCTCCCATGCACAGGATTCCTTGTGGAGACGAGATGAGTTCTGATGGGTGCCTCAGGAAAACCCCTATGCTCGTATTGGAATCAGGCTTTTGAGGACACATGCCTGTAACCCAAAGCAATGGATCCTATTATGGCCTAGGGTCCTGTCTGGTTCAATCTTCTTCTCTGGGGACATCCATCTATGGTATGAGTGGAGGTCGATTATCAGCTGGTGTCAGACACCCCTGTTTGTTCCGGGCATCCTACACTATTGGGATGGCCTCAGGGACTTTAGAGGTTTCTCCTAATTTGTAAGATATTGGACCATGGAATGGGCAGAATTCCCATGGATTGGTAGGCACAGTCCTAATGTGTGGCTCCAAGGGCCCAGCCTGGAGGGTGTGTGGCCCAAGACTTTGAGGACAGAAGTCTGAAAACACAAACTCAGCTTAGGTTTGGGGACGTAGGTATGGCAGGCCCGATCTACAAACCATGAGAAGAACTCTTCTGGATATGAAGAAAGTGCGAGTCTGAGGCGCTTGCTCAGGCTTTTGTCTCTGGATTTTGTATCAGCGATGGCCGTGGAATGTCGGGGAGGCCTCATGGGCCATGGACGAATCTTCCTCTCTGAGGATTTGGCCCGATTCCCAATTGCTTTTCGTCAATCTGTGGGATGGGAGGACTCATTTCAGTTTTGTTACCTCAGGTGTCCCACCAAAGGAGGAATTCCAAAGCCAAGCCGTGGGGAAGACTGAAGGGACAACCCGAACTATGGTTAAAAATTGGGGCCTAGGGGCATGGCAAGCCCAATATGCTATCTCTTCATCCAGCCACTGAGTGGCCTTACTTGAGGACTCGGCTCAGCCAGAGGGTCACAATGTGTGTTTGTGACCAATGTGGCCCACGAGCATGGGCGGGGCCTCAAGGGCCACACTGGTTTCAACTACACTGAACGTTGGACAACATGCCAACAAAGGGTTTCTTGCCATGGGGAAGGAGTTCTGATTTCTGCATCACCTTCAACCCTGGGCAGTGATTGGAGATAATGTCTACGTTCTGAAACCTGAAAACCGAGGTTGGGAAGAGATGACGACCTAAGGCCATGGCGGCTCGATGTGCTCAGTGTGCGGCAAGCTGTCTGGGAGGGGTCAGGAGGTCCAGGCTCAGCCTGTGTCAGAAAGGACATTAGTGCCCTGGTCAGCCTATGTATTTGGGGTACAGCCAAGTTCGGTGCAGGTTGATCCTCATTTGGGGTTACTGGGTAGCCCCAGAGGACAATGTTTTTTCTTCTGGAGGGCAGGCAGAGTGCTGCATTGTAGTTCTGGATTGCCAAACTGGAGGGCTTGTGGGCCAGTAGTCTGACGACAAAAGTCTGAGAACACAAGCTAGGCGTAGGTTTCTGGGTGAGGCCATGGCAGGCACAATCTACAGCCCTGAATCGAGATCTCGTGCATCTGAAGTCAGGGCGAGGTTCAGACGATTGCTCAGGTTGGAGTTTCTCCCTGATGGCCCCTTCATGAATGGAAGGGGGCATCTGGAGGCCATCGGGGTTTTCCCACGATGGGAGTTGTGAGAAGCTCCAAACTGCAGAGAGTCTTCTGCAGGACAATTGAGACCTGTTGTATGGCTCCAGGCCAATGATTCTGAGCAGGGTTCTAAGGATGGATGGCTGGGTAGCCCACCTCTCATTCCAATTGTCTCCTAGCAACAAGACAGGTTAGATCTCCTGGATCTGTGGGGAGCAACTGAGGACGCTGAGTTGAAATGGACACACCTGGGGATGGGTCCTAATGTGCTTTTGTGTCTATGGAGACCTTGGAATGAAGCGGTGGCACTGGGGCCCTAAAGGGTTCTCCTAAACAGAGGCTTTGACACAGCTCCAACGTGCAAGTTTCCCATGTGTAGATGAGATGTTTTCTGATGGGTGAGTGTAGAAACAGCTATATGCTGCTTTTGAAATCCAGGCCTCTGAGGAGAGATGACTGGAAACAAAAGCAATGGATCTGATTAGGTCCTAGGGGCCTGTTCTTTCCTTTTTACCTCTGGGGACATCTGTCTATGGGTCTGAGTGCAGGTAGGTGCTCAGTTGGGCTCAGATTGCCCCTGTATTTTCCTGGGAAGCCACCACTATTGAGATGGATCAGGGACTTTGGAGGTTTATCCTATTAGAAGGGTTGTGGCCATTGGAATGGGCACACACAATTCCCTTGGAGAGGGCAAGTACAGTCCTCAGGTTTGGCTCCAGGGGCCTGAGCCTGTAGGTTGTGTAGGCCAGGGCTGTTTGGACAGTTGTCTGAAAACACAAACTCGGCTTATGTTTCGGGTCATAGGTATGGCAGGACTGACCTACAGACCATGAGGAGAACTCTTCGGGATTTGAAAGAAGGGCGAGTGTGAGGCTCCTGCTCAAGTTTTTGTCTCTGGATATCGTGTCACTCATGGTCGTGGAATTTCTGGGTGACTTCATGGGAAATGGACGAGTCTTACTCTCTGGTGGTTTGGCCCCGTCCAAAGAGTTTTGGGTCATTCTGTGGGCTGGAAGAAGTCCGTTTTGTTGTTGTTGTTGTTGTTGTTTTTGTTTTCTTTTTTAACCTCAGGTGTCCCACCAAATGAGGGATTCCAGAGTAGAGCCCTGGGGAGGGGCGACTGGACAATCAGAAATCTGGTTAAAAATTGGGGCCTAGGGACATGTCAAGCCCATTATGACATCTAATGGTCCAGCCACTGAGAGGACTTACTAGAGGACAGGACTCATGCTGAGGGTCACAATGCGTGTGTATGCCCTCGTCGCACTCAAGAATGGGCGGGGCCTCAGGGTGAATGCTGGTTTCTCCTACACTGAACGTTGGACAACGTGCCAACCACAAGGGTTCTTGCCATGGGTAAGGAGGAGTTCTGATTTCTGCATCACACTCACCCCTGGGCAGTGATTGGAGATAAGATCTCGGATCTGAAGCCTGAAAACTGAGGTAGGGAAGGGATGATGACCTAAGGCCATGGCGGGTTTTATGTGCTCAGTGTGCGGTCAGCTTTCTGGGTGTTGGTCAGGAGGTCCGGGCTCAGGTTGTGTTCGACAGTGCATTAGTGCCCAGGTTAGACTATATCATTTGGGTAAAGTCGAGTGCTGTGTAGGTTTATCCTCATTTAAGGTGCCTGGGCAGCTCATGAGGCAATAATTTTTTTTCTAGAGGGCAGGAAGAGTGCTGCATTGTGGGTCCGGAATTGCCAAACTTGAGGGCTTCGGGGCCAGGAGTGTGAGGACGGAAGTCTGAGAAGACAAGCTAGACTTGGGTTTCAGGGCGAGGGCACGGCAGGTACCCCCTGCAGATCTGAACCAATATCTCATGCATCTGAAGTCAGGGCAAGGATCAGACGTTGGCTCAGGTTGGAGTTTCAGTGCATGACGGCCGCTTCATGAAGGGAGCGGAATCTCGGGGCCATTGAGGTTTTCCCACGTTGGGAGTTGTGGGATGCCCCCTTCAAGGATTCCTTCTGCGGGACAATTGAGACCTGTTGGACAGCTCCAGGACATCCCATATGGAATGACTCCAGAGCACCGTTCGTGGATGGATGCCTGGGAAGCCCGCCTCGCATTCCAATTGTCTCCTAGCAACAAGACAGTTTAGATCTGATGGCTCTGCCGGAGCAACCGGGGTGGCTGAGTTGAAATGGACTTTCCTGAGGATGGGCCCTAATGTGTTTTTCTGACCATGAGGGCCTTGGAATGGGGCGGTGGCTACGGGACCCTGAAGTACTCTCCTAAGCTTTGGACATGGCTCCCATGCACAGGTTTCCTTGTGGAGACGAGATGAGTTCTGATGGGTGCCTCAGGAAAACCCCTATGCTCGTATTGGAATCAGGCTTTTGAGGACACATGCCTGTAACCCAAAGCAATGGATCCTATTATGGCCTAGGGTCCTGTCTGGTTCAATCTTCTTCTCTGGGGACATCCATCTATGGTATGAGTGGAGGTCGATTATCAGCTGGTGTCAAACACCCCTGTTTGTTCCGGGCATCCTACACTATTGGGATGGCCTCAGGGACTTTAGAGGTTTCTCCTAATTTGTAAGATATTGGACCATGGAATGGGCAGAATTCCCATGGATTGGTAGGCACAGTCCTAATGTGTGGCTCCAAGGGCCCAGCCTGGAGGGTGTGTGGCCCAAGACTTTGAGGACAGAAGTCTGAAAACACAAACTCAGCTTAGGTTTGGGGACGTAGGTATGGCAGGCCCGATCTACAAACCATGAGAAGAACTCTTCTGGATATGAAGAAAGTGCGAGTCTGAGGCGCTTGCTCAGGCTTTTGTCTCTGGATTTTGTATCAGCGATGGCCGTGGAATGTCGGGGAGGCCTCATGGGCCATGGACGAATCTTCCTCTCTGAGGATTTGGCCCGATTCCCAATTGCTTTTCGTCAATCTGTGGGATGGGAGGACTCATTTCAGTTTTGTTACCTCAGGTGTCCCACCAAAAGAGGAATTCCAAAGCCAAGCCGTGGGGAAGACTGAAGGGACAACCCGAACTATGGTTAAAAATTGGGGCCTAGGGGCATGGCAAGCCCAATATGCTATCTCTTCATCCAGCCACTGAGTGGCCTTACTTGAGGACTCGGCTCAGCCAGAGGGTCACAATGTGTGTTTGTGACCAATGTGGCCCGCGAGCATGGGCGGGGCCTCAAGGGCCACACTGGTTTCAACTACACTGAACGTTGGACAACATGCCAACAAAGGGTTTCTTGCCATGGGGAAGGAGTTCTGATTTCTGCATCACCTTCAACCCTGGGCAGTGATTGGAGATAAGGTCTACGTTCTGAAACCTGAAAACCGAGGTTGGGAAGAGATGACGACCTAAGGCCATGGCGGCTCGATGTGCTCAGTGTGCGGCAAGCTGTCTGGGAGGGGTCAGGAGGTCCAGGCTCAGCCTGTGTCAGAAAGGACATTAGTGCCCTGGTCAGCCTATGTATTTGGGGTACAGCCAAGTTCGGTGCAGGTTGATCCTCATTTGGGGTTACTGGGTAGCCCCAGAGGACAATGTTTTTTCTTCTGGAGGGCAGGCAGAGTGCTGCATTGTAGTTCTGGATTGCCAAACTGGAGGGCTTGTGGGCCAGTAGTCTGACGACAAAAGTCTGAGAACACAAGCTAGGCTTAGGTTTCTGGGTGAGGCCATGGCAGGCACAATCTACAGCCCTGAATCGAGATCTCGTGCATCTGAAGTCAGGGCGAGGTTCAGACGATTGCTCAGGTTGGAGTTTCTGCCCCTGATGGCCCCTTCATGAATGGAAGGGGGCATCTGGAGGCCATCGGGGTTTTCCCACGATGGGAGTTGTGAGAAGCTCCAAACTGCAGAGAGTCTTCTGCAGGACAATTGAGACCTGTTGTATGGCTCCAGGCCAATGATTCTGAGCAGGGTTCTAAGGATGGATGGCTGGGTAGCCCACCTCTCATTCCAGTTGTCTCCTAGCAACAGGACAGGTTAGATCTCCTGGATCTGTGGGGAGCAACTGAGGACGCTGAGTTGAAATGGACACACCTGGGGATGGGTCCTAATGTGCTTTTGTGTCTATGGAGACCTTGGAATGAAGCGGTGGCACTGGGGCCCTAAAGGGTTCTCCTAAACAGAGGCTTTGACACAGCTCCAACGTGCAAGTTTCCCATGTGTAGATGAGATGTTTTCTGATGGGTGAGTGTAGAAACAGCTATATGCTGCTTTTGAAATCCAGGCCTCTGAGGAGAGATGACTGGAAACAAAAGCAATGGATCTGATTAGGTCCTAGGGGCCTGTTCTTTCCTTTTTACCTCTGGGGACATCTGTCTATGGGTCTGAGTGCAGGTAGGTGCTCAGTTGGGCTCAGATTGCCCCTGTTTTTTCCTGGGAAGCCACCACTATTGAGATGGATCAGGGACTTTGGAGGTTTATCCTATTAGAAGGGTTGTGGCCATTGGAATGGGCACGCACAATTCCCTTGGAGAGGGCAAGTACAGTCCTCAGGTTTGGCTCCAGGGGCCTGAGCCTGTAGGTTGTGTAGGCCAGGGCTGTTTGGACAGTTGTCTGAGAACACAAACTCGGCTTATGTTTCGGGTCATAGGTATGGCAGGACTGACCTACAGACCATGAGGAGAACTCTTCGGGATTTGAAAGAAGGGCGAGTGTGAGGCTCCTGCTCAAGTTTTTGTCTCTGGATATCGTGTCACTCATGGTCGTGGAATTTCTGGGTGACTTCATGGGAAATGGACGAGTCTTACTCTCTGGTGGTTTGGCCCCGTCCAAAGTGTTTGGGGTCATTCTGTGGGCTGGAAGAAGTCCGTTTTCTTGTTGTTGTTGTTGTTGTTGTTGTTTTCTTTTTTAACCTCAGGTGTCCCACCAAATGAGGGATTCCAGAGTAGAGCCCTGGGGAGGGGCGACTGGACAATCAGAAATCTGGTTAAAAATTGGGGCCTAGGGACATGTCAAGCCCATTATGTCATCTAATGGTCCAGCCACTGAGAGGACTTACTAGAGGACAGGACTCATGCTGAGGGTCACAATGCGTGTGTATGCCCTCGTCGCACTCAAGAATGGGCGGGGCCTCAGGGTGAATGCTGGTTTCTCCTACACTGAACGTTGGACAACGTGCCAACCACAAGGGTTCTTGCCATGGGTAAGGAGGAGTTCTGATTTCTGCATCACACTCACCCCTGGGCAGTGATTGGAGATAAGATCTCGGATCTGAAGCCTGAAAACTGAGGTAGGGAAGGGATGATGACCTAAGGCCATGGCAGGTTTTATGTGCTCAGTGTGCGGTCAGCTTTCTGGGTGTTGGTCAGGAGGTCCGGGCTCAGGTTGTGTTCGACAGTGCATTAGTGCCCAGGTTAGACTATATCATTTGGGTAAAGTCGAGTGCTGTGTAGGTTTATCCTCATTTAAGGTGCCTGGGCAGCTCATGAGGCAATAATTTTTTTTCTAGAGGGCAGGAAGAGTGCTGCATTGTGGGTCCGGAATTGCCAAACTTGAGGGCTTCGGGGCCAGGAGTGTGAGGACGGAAGTCTGAGAAGACAAGCTAGACTTGGGTTTCAGGGCGAGGGCACGGCAGGTACCCCCTGCAGATCTGAACCAATATCTCATGCATCTGAAGTCAGGGCAAGGATCAGACGTTGGCTCAGGTTGGAGTTTCAGTGCATGACGGCCGCTTCATGAAGGGAGCGGAATCTCGGGGCCATTGAGGTTTTCCCACGTTGGGAGTTGTGGGATGCCCCCTTCAAGGATTCCTTCTGCGGGACATTTGAGACCTGTTGGATAGCTCCAGGACATCCCATATGGAATGACTCCAGAGCACCGTTCGTGGATGGATGCCTGGGAAGCCCGCCTCGCATTCCAATTGTCTCCTAGCAACAAGACAGTTTAGATCTGATGGCTCTGCCGGAGCAACCGGGGTGGCTGAGTTGAAATGGACTTTCCTGAGGATGGGCCCTAATGTGTTTTTCTGACCATGAGGGCCTTGGAATGGGGCGGTGGCTACGGGACCCTGAAGTACTCTCCTAAGCTTTGGACATGGCTCCCATGCACAGGTTTCCTTGTGGAGACGAGATGAGTTCTGATGGGTGCCTCAGGAAAACCCCTATGCTCGTATTGGAATCAGGCTTTTGAGGACACATGCCTGTAACCCAAAGCAATGGATCCTATTATGGCCTAGGGTCCTGTCTGGTTCAATCTTCTTCTCTGGGGACATCCATCTATGGTATGAGTGGAGGTCGATTATCAGCTGGTGTCAGACAGCCCTTGTTTGTTCCGGGCGTCCTACACTATTGGGATGGCCTCAGGGACTTTGGAGGTTTCTCCTAATTTGTACGATATTGGACCATGGAATGGGCAGAATTCCCATGGATTGGTAGGCACAGTCCTAATGTGTGGCTCCAAGGGCCCTGCCTGGAGGGTGTGTGGCCCAAGACTTTGAGGACAGAAGTCTGAAAACACAAACTCAGCTTAGGTTTGGGGACGTAGGTATGGCAGGCCCGATCTACAATCCATGAGAAGAACTCTTCTGGATATGAAGAAAGTGCGAGTCTGAGGCGCTTGCTCAGGCTTTTGTCTCTGGATTTTGTATCAGCGATGGCCGTGGAATGTCGGGGAGGCCTCATGGGCCATGGACGAATCTTCCTCTCTGAGGATTTGGCCCGATTTCCAATTGCTTTTCGTCAATCTGTGGGATGGGAGGACTCATTTCAGTTTTGTTACCTCAGGTGTCCCACCAAAGGAGGAATTCCAAAGCCAAGCCGTGGGGAAGACTGAAGGGACAACCCGAACTATGGTTAAAAATTGGGGCCTAGGGGCATGGCAAGCCCAATATGCTATCTCTTCATCCAGCCACTGAGTGGCCTTACTTGAGGACTCGGCTCAGCCAGAGGGTCACAATGTGTGTTTGTGACCAAAATGGCCCGCGAGCATGGGCGGGGCCTCAAGGGCCACACTGGTTTCAACTACACTGAACGTTGGACAACATGCCAACAAAGGGTTTCTTGCCATGGGGAAGGAGTTCTGATTTCTGCATCACCTTCAACCCTGGGCAGTGATTGGAGATAAGGTCTACGTTCTGAAACCTGAAAACCGAGGTTGGGAAGAGATGACGACCTAAGGCCATGGCGGCTCGATGTGCTCAGTGTGCGGCAAGCTGTCTGGGAGGGGTCAGGAGGTCCAGGCTCAGCCTGTGTCAGAAAGGACATTAGTGCCCTGGTCAGCCTATGTATTTGGGGTACAGCCAAGTTCGGTGCAGGTTGATCCTCATTTGGGGTTACTGGGTAGCCCCAGAGGACAATGTTTTTCTTCTGGAGGGCAGGCAGAGTGCTGCATTGTAGTTCTGGATTGCCAAACTGGAGGGCTTGTGGCCAGTAGTCTGACGACAAAAGTCTGAGAACACAAGCTAGGCTTAGGTTTCTGGGTGAGGCCATGGCAGGCACAATCTACAGCCCTGAATCGAGATCTCGTGCATCTGAAGTCAGGGCGAGGTTCAGACGATTGCTCAGGTTGGAGTTTCTGCCCCTGATGGCCCCTTCATGAATGGGGGGGGGGCATCTAGAGGCCATCGGGGTTTTCCCACGATGGGAGTGGTGAGAAGCTCCAAACTGCAGAGAGTCTTCTGCAGGACAATTGAGACCTGTTGTATGGCTCCAGGCCAATGATTCTGAGCAGGGTTCTAAGGATGGATGGCTGGGTAGCCCACCTCTCATTCCAATTGTCTCCTAGCAACAAGACAGGTTAGATCTCCTGGATCTGTGGGGAGCAACTGAGGACGCTGAGTTGAAATGGACACACCTGCTGATGGGTCCTAATGTGCTTTTGTGTCTATGGAGACCTTGGAATGAAGCGGTGGCACTGGGGCCCTAAAGGGTTCTCCTAAACAGAGGCTTTGACACAGCTCCAACGTGCAAGTTTCCCATGTGTAGATGAGATGTTTTCTGATGGGTGAGTGTAGAAACAGCTATATGCTGCTTTTGAAATCCAGGCCTCTGAGGAGAGATGACTGGAAACAAAAGCAATGGATCTGATTAGGTCCTAGGGGCCTGTTCTTTCCTTTTTACCTCTGGGGACATGTGTCTATGGGACTGAGTGCAGGTAGGTGCTCAGTTGGGCTCAGATTGCCCCTGTTTTTTCCTGGGAAGCCACCACTATTGAGATGGATCAGGGACTTTGGAGGTTTATCCTATTAGAAGGGTTGTGGCCATTGGAATGGGCACGCACAATTCCCTTGGAGAGGGCAAGTACAGTCCTCAGGTTTGGCTCCAGGGGCCTGAGCCTGTAGGTTGTGTAGGCCAGGGCTGTTTGGACAGTTGTCTGAAAACACAAACTCGGCTTATGTTTCGGGTCATAGGTATGGCAGGACTGACCTACAGACCATGAGGAGAACTCTTCGGGATTTGAAAGAAGGGCGAGTGTGAGGCTCCTGCTCAAGTTTTTGTCTCTGGATATCGTGTCACTCATGGTCGTGGAATTTCTGGGTGACTTCATGGGAAATGGACGAGTCTTACTCTCTGGTGGTTTGGCCCCGTCCAAAGTGTTTGGGGTCATTCTGTGGGCTGGAAGAAGTCCGTTTTCTTGTTGTTGTTGTTGTTGTTGTTGTTTTCTTTTTTAACCTCAGGTGTCCCATCAAATGAGGGATTCCAGAGTAGAGCCCTGGGGAGGGGCGACTGGACAATCAGAAATCTGGTTAAAAATTGGGGCCTAGGGACATGTCAAGCCCATTATGACATCTAATGGTCCAGCCACTGAGAGGACTTACTAGAGGACAGGACTCATGCTGAGGGTCACAATGCGTGTGTATGCCCTCGTCGCACTCAAGAATGGGCGGGGCCTCAGGGTGAATGCTGGTTTCTCCTACACTGAACGTTGGACAACGTGCCAACCACAAGGGTTCTTGCCATGGGTAAGGAGGAGTTCTGATTTCTGCATCACACTCACCCCTGGGCAGTGATTGGAGATAAGATCTCGGATCTGAAGCCTGAAAACTGAGGTAGGGAAGGGATGATGACCTAAGGCCATGGCGGGTTTTATGTGCTCAGTGTGCGGTCAGCTTTCTGGGTGTTGGTCAGGAGGTCCGGGCTCAGGTTGTGTTCGACAGTGCATTAGTGCCCAGGTTAGACTATATCATTTGGGTAAAGTCGAGTGCTGTGTAGGTTTATCCTCATTTAAGGTGCCTGGGCAGCTCATGAGGCAATAATTTTTTTTCTAGAGGGCAGGAAGAGTGCTGCATTGTGGGTCCGGAATTGCCAAACTTGAGGGCTTCGGGGCCAGGAGTGTGAGGACGGAAGTCTGAGAAGACAAGCTAGACTTGGGTTTCAGGGCGAGGGCACGGCAGGTACCCCCTGCAGATCTGAACCAATATCTCATGCATCTGAAGTCAGGGCAAGGATCAGACGTTGGCTCAGGTTGGAGTTTCAGTGCATGACGGCCGCTTCATGAAGGGAGCGGAATCTCGGGGCCATTGAGGTTTTCCCACGTTGGGAGTTGTGGGATGCCCCCTTCAAGGATTCCTTCTGCGGGACAATTGAGACCTGTTGGACAGCTCCAGGACATCCCATATGGAATGACTCCAGAGCACCGTTCGTGGATGGATGCCTGGGAAGCCCGCCTCGCATTCCAATTGTCTCCTAGCAACAAGACAGTTTAGATCTGATGGCTCTGCCGGAGCAACCGGGGTGGCTGAGTTGAAATGGACTTTCCTGAGGATGGGCCCTAATGTGTTTTTCTGACCATGAGGGCCTTGGAATGGGGCGGTGGCTACGGGACCCTGAAGTACTCTCCTAAGCTTTGGACATGGCTCCCATGCACAGGTTTCCTTGTGGAGACGAGATGAGTTCTGATGGGTGCCTCAGGAAAACCCCTATGCTCGTATTGGAATCAGGCTTTTGAGGACACATGCCTGTAACCCAAAGCAATGGATCCTATTATGGCCTAGGGTCCTGTCTGGTTCAATCTTCTTCTCTGGGGACATCCATCTATGGTATGAGTGGAGGTCGATTATCAGCTGGTGTCAGACAGCCCTTGTTTGTTCCGGGCGTCCTACACTATTGGGATGGCTTCAGGGACTTTGGAGGTTTCTCCTAATTTGTACGATATTGGACCATGGAATGGGCAGAATTCCCATGGATTGGTAGGCACAGTCCTAATGTGTGGCTCCAAGGGCCCTGCCTGGAGGGTGTGTGGCCCAAGACTTTGAGGACAGAAGTCTGAAAACACAAACTCAGCTTAGGTTTGGGGACGTAGGTATGGCAGGCCCGATCTACAATCCATGAGAAGAACTCTTCTGGATATGAAGAAAGTGCGAGTCTGAGGCGCTTGCTCAGGCTTTTGTCTCTGGATTTTGTATCAGCGATGGCCGTGGAATGTCGGGGAGGCCTCATGGGCCATGGACGAATCTTCCTCTCTGAGGATTTGGCCCGATTCCCAATTGCTTTTCGTCAATCTGTGGGATGGGAGGACTCATTTCAGTTTTGTTACCTCAGGTGTCCCACCAAAGGAGGAATTCCAAAGCCAAGCCGTGGGGAAGACTGAAGGGACAACCCGAACTATGGTTAAAAATTGGGGCCTAGGGGCATGGCAAGCCCAATATGCTATCTCTTCATCCAGCCACTGAGTGGCCTTACTTGAGGACTCGGCTCAGCCAGAGGGTCACAATGTGTGTTTGTGACCAAAATGGCCCGCGAGCATGGGCGGGGCCTCAAGGGCCACACTGGTTTCAACTACACTGAACGTTGGACAACATGCCAACAAAGGGTTTCTTGCCATGGGGAAGGAGTTCTGATTTCTGCATCACCTTCAACCCTGGGCAGTGATTGGAGATAAGGTCTACGTTCTGAAACCTGAAAACCGAGGTTGGGAAGAGATGACGACCTAAGGCCATGGCGGCTCGATGTGCTCAGTGTGCGGCAAGCTGTCTGGGAGGGGTCAGGAGGTCCAGGCTCAGCCTGTGTCAGAAAGGACATTAGTGCCCTGGTCAGCCTATGTATTTGGGGTACAGCCAAGTTCGGTGCAGGTTGATCCTCATTTGGGGTTACTGGGTAGCCCCAGAGGACAATGTTTTTTCTTCTGGAGGGCAGGCAGAGTGCTGCATTGTAGTTCTGGATTGCCAAACTGGAGGGCTTGTGGGCCAGTAGTCTGACGACAAAAGTCTGAGAACACAAGCTAGGCTTAGGTTTCTGGGTGAGGCCATGGCAGGCACAATCTACAGCCCTGAATCGAGATCTCGTGCATCTGAAGTCAGGGCGAGGTTCAGACGATTGCTCAGGTTGGAGTTTCTGCCCCTGATGGCCCCTTCATGAATGGAAGGGGGCATCTGGAGGCCATCGGGGTTTTCCCACGATGGGAGTTGTGAGAAGCTCCAAACTGCAGAGAGTCTTCTGCAGGACAATTGAGACCTGTTGTATGGCTCCAGGCCAATGATTCTGAGCAGGGTTCTAAGGATGGATGGCTGGGTAGCCCACCTCTCATTCCAATTGTCTCCTAGCAACAAGACAGGTTAGATCTCCTGGATCTGTGGGGAGCAACTGAGGACGCTGAGTTGAAATGGACACACCTGGGGATGGGTCCTAATGTGCTTTTGTGTCTATGGAGACCTTGGAATGAAGCGGTGGCACTGGGGCCCTAAAGGGTTCTCCTAAACAGAGGCTTTGACACAGCTCCAACGTGCAAGTTTCCCATGTGTAGATGAGATGTTTTCTGATGGGTGAGTGTAGAAACAGCTATATGCTGCTTTTGAAATCCAGGCCTCTGAGGAGAGATGACTGGAAACAAAAGCAATGGATCTGATTAGGTCCTAGGGGCCTGTTCTTTCCTTTTTACCTCTGGGGACATCTGTCTATGGGTCTGAGTGCAGGTAGGTGCTCAGTTGGGCTCAGATTGCCCCTGTATTTTCCTGGGAAGCCACCACTATTGAGATGGATCAGGGACTTTGGAGGTTTATCCTATTAGAAGGGTTGTGGCCATTGGAATGGGCACACACAATTCCCTTGGAGAGGGCAAGTACAGTCCTCAGGTTTGGCTCCAGGGGCCTGAGCCTGTAGGTTGTGTAGGCCAGGGCTGTTTGGACAGTTGTCTGAAAACACAAACTCGGCTTATGTTTCGGGTCATAGGTATGGCAGGACTGACCTACAGACCATGAGGAGAACTCTTCGGGATTTGAAAGAAGGGCGAGTGTGAGGCTCCTGCTCAAGTTTTTGTCTCTGGATATCGTGTCACTCATGGTCGTGGAATTTCTGGGTGACTTCATGGGAAATGGACGAGTCTTACTCTCTGGTGGTTTGGCCCCGTCCAAAGAGTTTTGGGTCATTCTGTGGGCTGGAAGAAGTCCGTTTTGTTGTTGTTGTTGTTGTTGTTTTTGTTTTCTTTTTTAACCTCAGGTGTCCCACCAAATGAGGGATTCCAGAGTAGAGCCCTGGGGAGGGGCGACTGGACAATCAGAAATCTGGTTAAAAATTGGGGCCTAGGGACATGTCAAGCCCATTATGACATCTAATGGTCCAGCCACTGAGAGGACTTACTAGAGGACAGGACTCATGCTGAGGGTCACAATGCGTGTGTATGCCCTCGTCGCACTCAAGAATGGGCGGGGCCTCAGGGTGAATGCTGGTTTCTCCTACACTGAACGTTGGACAACGTGCCAACCACAAGGGTTCTTGCCATGGGTAAGGAGGAGTTCTGATTTCTGCATCACACTCACCCCTGGGCAGTGATTGGAGATAAGATCTCGGATCTGAAGCCTGAAAACTGAGGTAGGGAAGGGATGATGACCTAAGGCCATGGCGGGTTTTATGTGCTCAGTGTGCGGTCAGCTTTCTGGGTGTTGGTCAGGAGGTCCGGGCTCAGGTTGTGTTCGACAGTGCATTATTGCCCAGGTTAGACTATATCATTTGGGTAAAGTCGAGTGCTGTGTAGGTTTATCCTCATTTAAGGTGCCTGGGCAGCTCATGAGGCAATAATTTTTTTTCTAGAGGGCAGGAAGAGTGCTGCATTGTGGGTCCGGAATTGCCAAACTTGAGGGCTTCGGGGCCAGGAGTGTGAGGACGGAAGTCTGAGAAGACAAGCTAGACTTGGGTTTCAGGGCGAGGGCACGGCAGGTACCCCCTGCAGATCTGAACCAATATCTCATGCATCTGAAGTCAGGGCAAGGATCAGACGTTGGCTCAGGTTGGAGTTTCAGTGCATGACGGCCGCTTCATGAAGGGAGCGGAATCTCGGGGCCATTGAGGTTTTCCCACGTTGGGAGTTGTGGGATGCCCCCTTCAAGGATTCCTTCTGCGGGACAATTGAGACCTGTTGGACAGCTCCAGGACATCCCATATGGAATGACTCCAGAGCACCGTTCGTGGATGGATGCCTGGGAAGCCCGCCTCGCATTCCAATTGTCTCCTAGCAACAAGACAGTTTAGATCTGATGGCTCTGCCGGAGCAACCGGGGTGGCTGAGTTGAAATGGACTTTCCTGAGGATGGGCCCTAATGTGTTTTTCTGACCATGAGGGCCTTGGAATGGGGCGGTGGCTACGGGACCCTGAAGTACTCTCCTAAGCTTTGGACATGGCTCCCATGCACAGGTTTCCTTGTGGAGACGAGATGAGTTCTGATGGGTGCCTCAGGAAAACCCCTATGCTCGTATTGGAATCAGGCTTTTGAGGACACATGCCTGTAACCCAAAGCAATGGATCCTATTATGGCCTAGGGTCCTGTCTGGTTCAATCTTCTTCTCTGGGGACATCCATCTATGGTATGAGTGGAGGTCGATTATCAGCTGGTGTCAAACACCCCTGTTTGTTCCGGGCATCCTACACTATTGGGATGGCCTCAGGGACTTTAGAGGTTTCTCCTAATTTGTAAGATATTGGACCATGGAATGGGCAGAATTCCCATGGATTGGTAGGCACAGTCCTAATGTGTGGCTCCAAGGGCCCAGCCTGGAGGGTGTGTGGCCCAAGACTTTGAGGACAGAAGTCTGAAAACACAAACTCAGCTTAGGTTTGGGGACGTAGGTATGGCAGGCCCGATCTACAAACCATGAGAAGAACTCTTCTGGATATGAAGAAAGTGCGAGTCTGAGGCGCTTGCTCAGGCTTTTGTCTCTGGATTTTGTATCAGCGATGGCCGTGGAATGTCGGGGAGGCCTCATGGGCCATGGACGAATCTTCCTCTCTGAGGATTTGGCCCGATTCCCAATTGCTTTTCGTCAATCTGTGGGATGGGAGGACTCATTTCAGTTTTGTTACCTCAGGTGTCCCACCAAAAGAGGAATTCCAAAGCCAAGCCGTGGGGAAGACTGAAGGGACAACCCGAACTATGGTTAAAAATTGGGGCCTAGGGGCATGGCAAGCCCAATATGCTATCTCTTCATCCAGCCACTGAGTGGCCTTACTTGAGGACTCGGCTCAGCCAGAGGGTCACAATGTGTGTTTGTGACCAATGTGGCCCGCGAGCATGGGCGGGGCCTCAAGGGCCACACTGGTTTCAACTACACTGAACGTTGGACAACATGCCAACAAAGGGTTTCTTGCCATGGGGAAGGAGTTCTGATTTCTGCATCACCTTCAACCCTGGGCAGTGATTGGAGATAAGGTCTACGTTCTGAAACCTGAAAACCGAGGTTGGGAAGAGATGACGACCTAAGGCCATGGCGGCTCGATGTGCTCAGTGTGCGGCAAGCTGTCTGGGAGGGGTCAGGAGGTCCAGGCTCAGCCTGTGTCAGAAAGGACATTAGTGCCCTGGTCAGCCTATGTATTTGGGGTACAGCCAAGTTCGGTGCAGGTTGATCCTCATTTGGGGTTACTGGGTAGCCCCAGAGGACAATGTTTTTTCTTCTGGAGGGCAGGCAGAGTGCTGCATTGTAGTTCTGGATTGCCAAACTGGAGGGCTTGTGGGCCAGTAGTCTGACGACAAAAGTCTGAGAACACAAGCTAGGCTTAGGTTTCTGGGTGAGGCCATGGCAGGCACAATCTACAGCCCTGAATCGAGATCTCGTGCATCTGAAGTCAGGGCGAGGTTCAGACGATTGCTCAGGTTGGAGTTTCTGCCCCTGATGGCCCCTTCATGAATGGGGGGGGCATCTGGAGGCCATCGGGGTTTTCCCACGATGGGAGTTGTGAGAAGCTCCAAACTGCAGAGAGTCTTCTGCAGGACAATTGAGACCTGTTGTATGGCTCCAGGCCAATGATTCTGAGCAGGGTTCTAAGGATGGATGGCTGGGTAGCCCACCTCGCATTCCAGTTGTCTCCTAGCAACAGGACAGGTTAGATCTCCTGGATCTGTGGGGAGCAACTGAGGACGCTGAGTTGAAATGGACACACCTGGGGATGGGTCCTAATGTGCTTTTGTGTCTATGGAGACCTTGGAATGAAGCGGTGGCACTGGGGCCCTAAAGGGTTCTCCTAAACAGAGGCTTTGACACAGCTCCAACGTGCAAGTTTCCCATGTGTAGATGAGATGTTTTCTGATGGGTGAGTGTAGAAACAGCTATATGCTGCTTTTGAAATCCAGGCCTCTGAGGAGAGATGACTGGAAACAAAAGCAATGGATCTGATTAGGTCCTAGGGGCCTGTTCTTTCCTTTTTACCTCTGGGGACATCTGTCTATGGGTCTGAGTGCAGGTAGGTGCTCAGTTGGGCTCAGATTGCCCCTGTTTTTTCCTGGGAAGCCACCACTATTGAGATGGATCAGGGACTTTGGAGGTTTATCCTATTAGAAGGGTTGTGGCCATTGGAATGGGCACGCACAATTCCCTTGGAGAGGGCAAGTACAGTCCTCAGGTTTGGCTCCAGGGGCCTGAGCCTGTAGGTTGTGTAGGCCAGGGCTGTTTGGACAGTTGTCTGAGAACACAAACTCGGCTTATGTTTCGGGTCATAGGTATGGCAGGACTGACCTACAGACCATGAGGAGAACTCTTCGGGATTTGAAAGAAGGGCGAGTGTGAGGCTCCTGCTCAAGTTTTTGTCTCTGGATATCGTGTCACTCATGGTCGTGGAATTTCTGGGTGACTTCATGGGAAATGGACGAGTCTTACTCTCTGGTGGTTTGGCCCCGTCCAAAGTGTTTGGGGTCATTCTGTGGGCTGGAAGAAGTCCGTTTTCTTGTTGTTGTTGTTGTTGTTGTTGTTTTCTTTTTTAACCTCAGGTGTCCCACCAAATGAGGGATTCCAGAGTAGAGCCCTGGGGAGGGGCGACTGGACAATCAGAAATCTGGTTAAAAATTGGGGCCTAGGGACATGTCAAGCCCATTATGTCATCTAATGGTCCAGCCACTGAGAGGACTTACTAGAGGACAGGACTCATGCTGAGGGTCACAATGCGTGTGTATGCCCTCGTCGCACTCAAGAATGGGCGGGGCCTCAGGGTGAATGCTGGTTTCTCCTACACTGAACGTTGGACAACGTGCCAACCACAAGGGTTCTTGCCATGGGTAAGGAGGAGTTCTGATTTCTGCATCACACTCACCCCTGGGCAGTGATTGGAGATAAGATCTCGGATCTGAAGCCTGAAAACTGAGGTAGGGAAGGGATGATGACCTAAGGCCATGGCAGGTTTTATGTGCTCAGTGTGCGGTCAGCTTTCTGGGTGTTGGTCAGGAGGTCCGGGCTCAGGTTGTGTTCGACAGTGCATTAGTGCCCAGGTTAGACTATATCATTTGGGTAAAGTCGAGTGCTGTGTAGGTTTATCCTCATTTAAGGTGCCTGGGCAGCTCATGAGGCAATAATTTTTTTTCTAGAGGGCAGGAAGAGTGCTGCATTGTGGGTCCGGAATTGCCAAACTTGAGGGCTTCGGGGCCAGGAGTGTGAGGACGGAAGTCTGAGAAGACAAGCTAGACTTGGGTTTCAGGGCGAGGGCACGGCAGGTACCCCCTGCAGATCTGAACCAATATCTCATGCATCTGAAGTCAGGGCAAGGATCAGACGTTGGCTCAGGTTGGAGTTTCAGTGCATGACGGCCGCTTCATGAAGGGAGCGGAATCTCGGGGCCATTGAGGTTTTCCCACGTTGGGAGTTGTGGGATGCCCCCTTCAAGGATTCCTTCTGCGGGACATTTGAGACCTGTTGGATAGCTCCAGGACATCCCATATGGAATGACTCCAGAGCACCGTTCGTGGATGGATGCCTGGGAAGCCCGCCTCGCATTCCAATTGTCTCCTAGCAACAAGACAGTTTAGATCTGATGGCTCTGCCGGAGCAACCGGGGTGGCTGAGTTGAAATGGACTTTCCTGAGGATGGGCCCTAATGTGTTTTTCTGACCATGAGGGCCTTGGAATGGGGCGGTGGCTACGGGACCCTGAAGTACTCTCCTAAGCTTTGGACATGGCTCCCATGCACAGGTTTCCTTGTGGAGACGAGATGAGTTCTGATGGGTGCCTCAGGAAAACCCCTATGCTCGTATTGGAATCAGGCTTTTGAGGACACATGCCTGTAACCCAAAGCAATGGATCCTATTATGGCCTAGGGTCCTGTCTGGTTCAATCTTCTTCTCTGGGGACATCCATCTATGGTATGAGTGGAGGTCGATTATCAGCTGGTGTCAGACAGCCCTTGTTTGTTCCGGGCGTCCTACACTATTGGGATGGCTTCAGGGACTTTGGAGGTTTCTCCTAATTTGTACGATATTGGACCATGGAATGGGCAGAATTCCCATGGATTGGTAGGCACAGTCCTAATGTGTGGCTCCAAGGGCCCTGCCTGGAGGGTGTGTGGCCCAAGACTTTGAGGACAGAAGTCTGAAAACACAAACTCAGCTTAGGTTTGGGGACGTAGGTATGGCAGGCCCGATCTACAATCCATGAGAAGAACTCTTCTGGATATGAAGAAAGTGCGAGTCTGAGGCGCTTGCTCAGGCTTTTGTCTCTGGATTTTGTATCAGCGATGGCCGTGGAATGTCGGGGAGGCCTCATGGGCCATGGACGAATCTTCCTCTCTGAGGATTTGGCCCGATTTCCAATTGCTTTTCGTCAATCTGTAGGATGGGAGGACTCATTTCAGTTTTGTTACCTCAGGTGTCCCACCAAAGGAGGAATTCCAAAGCCAAGCCGTGGGGAAGACTGAAGGGACAACCCGAACTATGGTTAAAAATTGGGGCCTAGGGGCATGGCAAGCCCAATATGCTATCTCTTCATCCAGCCACTGAGTGGCCTTACTTGAGGACTCGGCTCAGCCAGAGGGTCACAATGTGTGTTTGTGACCAAAATGGCCCGCGAGCATGGGCGGGGCCTCAAGGGCCACACTGGTTTCAACTACACTGAACGTTGGACAACATGCCAACAAAGGGTTTCTTGCCATGGGGAAGGAGTTCTGATTTCTGCATCACCTTCAACCCTGGGCAGTGATTGGAGATAAGGTCTACGTTCTGAAACCTGAAAACCGAGGTTGGGAAGAGATGACGACCTAAGGCCATGGCGGCTCGATGTGCTCAGTGTGCGGCAAGCTGTCTGGGAGGGGTCAGGAGGTCCAGGCTCAGCCTGTGTCAGAAAGGACATTAGTGCCCTGGTCAGCCTATGTATTTGGGGTACAGCCAAGTTCGGTGCAGGTTGATCCTCATTTGGGGTTACTGGGTAGCCCCAGAGGACAATGTTTTTCTTCTGGAGGGCAGGCAGAGTGCTGCATTGTAGTTCTGGATTGCCAAACTGGAGGGCTTGTGGGCCAGTAGTCTGACGACAAAAGTCTGAGAACACAAGCTAGGCTTAGGTTTCTGGGTGAGGCCATGGCAGGCACAATCTACAGCCCTGAATCGAGATCTCGTGCATCTGAAGTCAGGGCGAGGTTCAGACGATTGCTCAGGTTGGAGTTTCTGCCCCTGATGGCCCCTTCATGAATGGGGGGGGGGCATCTAGAGGCCATCGGGGTTTTCCCACGATGGGAGTGGTGAGAAGCTCCAAACTGCAGAGAGTCTTCTGCAGGACAATTGAGACCTGTTGTATGGCTCCAGGCCAATGATTCTGAGCAGGGTTCTAAGGATGGATGGCTGGGTAGCCCACCTCTCATTCCAATTGTCTCCTAGCAACAAGACAGGTTAGATCTCCTGGATCTGTGGGGAGCAACTGAGGACGCTGAGTTGAAATGGACACACCTGCTGATGGGTCCTAATGTGCTTTTGTGTCTATGGAGACCTTGGAATGAAGCGGTGGCACTGGGGCCCTAAAGGGTTCTCCTAAACAGAGGCTTTGACACAGCTCCAACGTGCAAGTTTCCCATGTGTAGATGAGATGTTTTCTGATGGGTGAGTGTAGAAACAGCTATATGCTGCTTTTGAAATCCAGGCCTCTGAGGAGAGATGACTGGAAACAAAAGCAATGGATCTGATTAGGTCCTAGGGGCCTGTTCTTTCCTTTTTACCTCTGGGGACATGTGTCTATGGGACTGAGTGCAGGTAGGTGCTCAGTTGGGCTCAGATTGCCCCTGTTTTTTCCTGGGAAGCCACCACTATTGAGATGGATCAGGGACTTTGGAGGTTTATCCTATTAGAAGGGTTGTGGCCATTGGAATGGGCACGCACAATTCCCTTGGAGAGGGCAAGTACAGTCCTCAGGTTTGGCTCCAGGGGCCTGAGCCTGTAGGTTGTGTAGGCCAGGGCTGTTTGGACAGTTGTCTGAAAACACAAACTCGGCTTATGTTTCGGGTCATAGGTATGGCAGGACTGACCTACAGACCATGAGGAGAACTCTTCGGGATTTGAAAGAAGGGCGAGTGTGAGGCTCCTGCTCAAGTTTTTGTCTCTGGATATCGTGTCACTCATGGTCGTGGAATTTCTGGGTGACTTCATGGGAAATGGACGAGTCTTACTCTCTGGTGGTTTGGCCCCGTCCAAAGTGTTTGGGGTCATTCTGTGGGCTGGAAGAAGTCCGTTTTCTTGTTGTTGTTGTTGTTGTTGTTGTTTTCTTTTTTAACCTCAGGTGTCCCATCAAATGAGGGATTCCAGAGTAGAGCCCTGGGGAGGGGCGACTGGACAATCAGAAATCTGGTTAAAAATTGGGGCCTAGGGACATGTCAAGCCCATTATGACATCTAATGGTCCAGCCACTGAGAGGACTTACTAGAGGACAGGACTCATGCTGAGGGTCACAATGCGTGTGTATGCCCTCGTCGCACTCAAGAATGGGCGGGGCCTCAGGGTGAATGCTGGTTTCTCCTACACTGAACGTTGGACAACGTGCCAACCACAAGGGTTCTTGCCATGGGTAAGGAGGAGTTCTGATTTCTGCATCACACTCACCCCTGGGCAGTGATTGGAGATAAGATCTCGGATCTGAAGCCTGAAAACTGAGGTAGGGAAGGGATGATGACCTAAGGCCATGGCGGGTTTTATGTGCTCAGTGTGCGGTCAGCTTTCTGGGTGTTGGTCAGGAGGTCCGGGCTCAGGTTGTGTTCGACAGTGCATTAGTGCCCAGGTTAGACTATATCATTTGGGTAAAGTCGAGTGCTGTGTAGGTTTATCCTCATTTAAGGTGCCTGGGCAGCTCATGAGGCAATAATTTTTTTTCTAGAGGGCAGGAAGAGTGCTGCATTGTGGGTCCGGAATTGCCAAACTTGAGGGCTTCGGGGCCAGGAGTGTGAGGACGGAAGTCTGAGAAGACAAGCTAGACTTGGGTTTCAGGGCGAGGGCACGGCAGGTACCCCCTGCAGATCTGAACCAATATCTCATGCATCTGAAGTCAGGGCAAGGATCAGACGTTGGCTCAGGTTGGAGTTTCAGTGCATGACGGCCGCTTCATGAAGGGAGCGGAATCTCGGGGCCATTGAGGTTTTCCCACGTTGGGAGTTGTGGGATGCCCCCTTCAAGGATTCCTTCTGCGGGACAATTGAGACCTGTTGGACAGCTCCAGGACATCCCATATGGAATGACTCCAGAGCACCGTTCGTGGATGGATGCCTGGGAAGCCCGCCTCGCATTCCAATTGTCTCCTAGCAACAAGACAGTTTAGATCTGATGGCTCTGCCGGAGCAACCGGGGTGGCTGAGTTGAAATGGACTTTCCTGAGGATGGGCCCTAATGTGTTTTTCTGACCATGAGGGCCTTGGAATGGGGCGGTGGCTACGGGACCCTGAAGTACTCTCCTAAGCTTTGGACATGGCTCCCATGCACAGGTTTCCTTGTGGAGACGAGATGAGTTCTGATGGGTGCCTCAGGAAAACCCCTATGCTCGTATTGGAATCAGGCTTTTGAGGACACATGCCTGTAACCCAAAGCAATGGATCCTATTATGGCCTAGGGTCCTGTCTGGTTCAATCTTCTTCTCTGGGGACATCCATCTATGGTATGAGTGGAGGTCGATTATCAGCTGGTGTCAGACAGCCCTTGTTTGTTCCGGGCGTCCTACACTATTGGGATGGCCTCAGGGACTTTGGAGGTTTCTCCTAATTTGTAAGATATTGGACCATGGAATGGGCAGAATTCCCATGGATTGGTAGGCACAGTCCTAATGTGTGGCTCCAAGGGCCCAGCCTGGAGGGTGTGTGGCCCAAGACTTTGAGGACAGAAGTCTGAAAACACAAACTCAGCTTAGGTTTGGGGACGTAGGTATGGCAGGCCCGATCTACAAACCATGAGAAGAACTCTTCTGGATATGAAGAAAGTGCGAGTCTGAGGCGCTTGCTCAGGCTTTTGTCTCTGGATTTTGTATCAGCGATGGCCGTGGAATGTCGGGGAGGCCTCATGGGCCATGGACGAATCTTCCTCTCTGAGGATTTGGCCCGATTCCCAATTGCTTTTCGTCAATCTGTGGGATGGGAGGACTCATTTCAGTTTTGTTACCTCAGGTGTCCCACCAAAAGAGGAATTCCAAAGCCAAGCCGTGGGGAAGACTGAAGGGACAACCCGAACTATGGTTAAAAATTGGGGCCTAGGGGCATGGCAAGCCCAATATGCTATCTCTTCATCCAGCCACTGAGTGGCCTTACTTGAGGACTCGGCTCAGCCAGAGGGTCACAATGTGTGTTTGTGACCAATGTGGCCCGCGAGCATGGGCGGGGCCTCAAGGGCCACACTGGTTTCAACTACACTGAACGTTGGACAACATGCCAACAAAGGGTTTCTTGCCATGGGGAAGGAGTTCTGATTTCTGCATCACCTTCAACCCTGGGCAGTGATTGGAGATAAGGTCTACGTTCTGAAACCTGAAAACCGAGGTTGGGAAGAGATGACGACCTAAGGCCATGGCGGCTCGATGTGCTCAGTGTGCGGCAAGCTGTCTGGGAGGGGTCAGGAGGTCCAGGCTCAGCCTGTGTCAGAAAGGACATTAGTGCCCTGGTCAGCCTATGTATTTGGGGTACAGCCAAGTTCGGTGCAGGTTAATCCTCATTTGGGGTTACTGGGTAGCCCCAGAGGACAATGTTTTTTCTTCTGGAGGGCAGGCAGAGTGCTGCATTGTAGTTCTGGATTGCCAAACTGGAGGGCTTGTGGGCCAGTAGTCTGACGACAAAAGTCTGAGAACACAAGCTAGGCTTAGGTTTCTGGGTGAGGCCATGGCAGGCACAATCTACAGCCCTGAATCGAGATCTCGTGCATCTGAAGTCAGGGCGAGGTTCAGACGATTGCTCAGGTTGGAGTTTCTGCCCCTGATGGCCCCTTGATGAATGGGGGGGGCATCTGGAGGCCATCGGGGTTTTCCCACGATGGGAGTTGTGAGAAGCTCCAAACTGCAGAGAGTCTTCTGCAGGACAATTGAGACCTGTTGTATGGCTCCAGGCCAATGATTCTGAGCAGGGTTCTAAGGATGGATGGCTGGGTAGCCCACCTCGCATTCCAGTTGTCTCCTAGCAACAAGACAGGTTAGATCTCCTGGATCTGTGGGGAGCAACTGAGGACGCTGAGTTGAAATGGACACACCTGCTGATGGGTCCTAATGTGCTTTTGTGTCTATGGAGACCTTGGAATGAAGCGGTGGCACTGGGGCCCTAAAGGGTTCTCCTAAACAGAGGCTTTGACACAGCTCCAACGTGCAAGTTTCCCATGTGTAGATGAGATGTTTTCTGATGGGTGAGTGTAGAAACAGCTATATGCTGCTTTTGAAATCCAGGCCTCTGAGGAGAGATGACTGGAAACAAAAGCAATGGATCTGATTAGGTCCTAGGGGCCTGTTCTTTCCTTTTTACCTCTGGGGACATCTGTCTATGGGTCTGAGTGCAGGTAGGTGCTCAGTTGGGCTCAGATTGCCCCTGTTTTTTCCTGGGAAGCCACCACTATTGAGATGGATCAGGGACTTTGGAGGTTTATCCTATTAGAAGGGTTGTGGCCATTGGAATGGGCCCGCACAATTCCCTTGGAGAGGGCAAGTACAGTCCTCAGGTTTGGCTCCAGGGGCCTGAGCCTGTAGGTTGTGTAGGCCAGGGCTGTTTGGACAGTTGTCTGAGAACACAAACTCGGCTTATGTTTCGGGTCATAGGTATGGCAGGACTGACCTACAGACCATGAGGAGAACTCTTCGGGATTTGAAAGAAGGGCGAGTGTGAGGCTTCTGCTCAAGTTTTTGTCTCTGGATATCGTGTCACTCATGGTCGTGGAATTTCTGGGTGACTTCATGGGAAATGGACGAGTCTTACTCTCTGGTGGTTTGGCCCCGTCCAAAGTGTTTGGGGTCATTCTGTGGGCTGGAAGAAGTCCGTTTTCTTGTTGTTGTTGTTTTCTTTTTTAACCTCAGGTGTCCCACCAAATGAGGGATTCCAGAGTAGAGCCCTGGGGAGGGGCGACTGGACAATCAGAAATCTGGTTAAAAATTGGGGCCTAGGGACATGTCAAGCCCATTATGACATCTAATGGTCCAGCCACTGAGAGGACTTACTAGAGGACAGGACTCATGCTGAGGGTCACAATGCGTGTGTATGCCCTCGTCGCACTCAAGAATGGGCGGGGCCTCAGGGTGAAAGCTGGTTTCTCCCACACTGAACGTTGGACAACGTGCCAACCACAAGGGTTCTTGCCATGGGTAAGGAGGAGTTCTGATTTCTGCGTCACACTCACCCCTGGGCAGTGATTGGAGATAAGATCTCGGATCTGAAGCCTGAAAACTGAGGTAGGGAAGGGATGATGACCTAAGGCCATGGCGGGTTTTATGTGCTCAGTGTGCGGTAAGCTTTCTGGGTGTTGGTCAGGAGGTCCGGGCTCAGGTTGTGTTCGACAGTGCATTAGTGCCCAGGTTAGACTATATCATTTGGGTAAAGTCGAGTGCTGTGTAGGTTTATCCTCATTTAAGGTGCCTGGGCAGCTCATGAGGCAATAATTTTTTTTCTAGAGGGCAGGCAGAGTGCTGCATTGTGGGTCCGGAATTGCCAAACTTGAGGGCTTCGGGGCCAGTAGTGTGAGGACGGAAGTCTGAGAAGACAAGCTAGACTTGTGTTTCAGGGCGAGGGCACGGCAGGTACCCCCTGCAGATCTGAACCAATCTCATGCATCTGAAGTCAGGGCGAGGATCAGACGTTGGCTCAGGTTGGAGTTTCTGTGCATGACGGCCGCTTCATGAAGGGAGCGGAATCTCGGGGCCATTGAGGTTTTCCCACGTTGGGAGTTGTGGGATGCCCCCTTCAAGGATTCCTTCTGCGGGACAATTGAGACCTGTTGGACAGCTCCAGGACATCCCATATGGAATGACTCCAGAGCACCGTTCGTGGATGGATGCCTGGGAAGCCCGCCTCGCATTCCAATTGTCTCCTAGCAACAAGACAGTTTAGATCTGATGGCTCTGCCGGAGCAACCGGGGTGGCTGAGTTGAAGTGGACTTTCCTGAGGATGGGCCCTAATGTGTTTTTCTGACCATGAGGGCCTTGGAATGGGGCGGTGGCTACGGGACCCTGAAGTACTCTCCTAAGCTTTGGACATATCTCCCATGCACAGGTTTCCTTGTGGAGACGAGATGAGTTCTGATGGATGCCTCAGGAAAACCCCTATGCTCGTATTGGAATCAGGCTTTTGAGGACACATGCCTGTAACCCAAAGCAATGGATCCTATTATGGCCTAGGGTCCTGTCTGGTTCAATCTTCTTCTCTGGGGACATCCATCTATGGTATGAGTGGAGGTCGATTATCAGCTGGTGTCAGACAGCCCTTGTTTGTTCCGGGCGTCCTACACTATTGGTATGGCCTCAGGGACTTTGGAGGTTTCTCCTAATTTGTACCATTTGGACCATGGAATGGGCAGAATTCCCATGGACTGGTAGGCACAGTCCTAATATGTGGCTCCAAGGGCCCTGCCTGGAGGGTGTGTGGCCCAAGACTTTGAGGACAGAAGTCTGAAAACACAAACTCAGCTTAGGTTTGGGGACGTAGGTATGGCAGGCCCGATCTACAAACCATGAGAAGAACTCTTCTGGATATGAAGAAAGTGCGAGTCTGAGGCGCTTGCTCAGGCTTTTGTCTCTGGATTTTGTATCAGCGATGGCCGTGGAATGTCGGGGAGGCCTCATGGGCCATGGACGAATCTTCCTCTCTGAGGATTTGGCCCGATTCCCATTGCTTTTCGTCAATCTGTGGGATGGGAGGACACATTTCAGTTTTGTTACCTCAGGTGTCCCACCAAAGGAGGAATTCCAAAGCCAAGCCGTGGGGAAGACTGAAGGGACAACCCGAACTATGGTTAAAAATTGGGGCCTAGGGGCATGGCAAGCCCAATATGCTATCTCTTCATCCAGCCACTGAGTGGGCTTACTTGAGTACTCTGCTCATCCAGAGGGTCACAATGTGTGTTTGTGACCAATGTGGCCCCCGAGCATGGGCGGGGCCTCAAAGGCCACACTGGTTTCAACTATACTGAACGTTGGACAACATGCCAACCAAGGGTTTCCTGCCATGGGGAAGGAGTTCTGATTTCTGCATCACCTTCAACCCTGGGCAGTGATTGGAGAAAAGGTCTAGGTTCTGAAACCTGAAAACCGAGGTTGGGAAGAGATGACGACCTAAGGCCACGGCAGCTCGATGTGCTCAGTGTGCGGCCAGCTGTCTGGGAGGGGTCAGGAGGTCCAGGCTCAGCCTGTGTCAGAAAGGACATTAGTGCCCTGGTTAGCCTATGTATTTGGGGTACAGCCAAGGTCGGTGCAGGTTGATCCTCATTTGGGGTTACTGGGTAGCCCCAGAGGACAATGTTTTTTCTTCTGGAGGGCAGGCAGAGTGCTGCGTTGTAGTTCTGTATTGCCAAACTGGAGGGTTTGTGCGCCAGTAGTCTGACGACAAAAGTCTGAGAACACAAGCTAGGCTTAGGTTTCTGGGTGAGGCCATGGCAGGCACAATCTACAGCCCTGAATCGAAATCTCGTGCATCTGAAGTCAGGGCGAGGATCAGACGATTGCTCAGGTTGTAGTTTCTGCCCATGATGGCCCCTTCATGAATGGGGGGCATCACAAGGCCATGGGGGTTTTCCCACGATGGGAATTGTGAGAAGCTCTAAACTGCAGAGAGTCTTCTGCAGGACAATTGAGACCTGTTGTATGGCTCCAGGCCAATGATTCTGAGCAGGGTTCTAAGGATGGATGGCTGGGTAGCCCACCTCGCATTCCAATTGTCTCCTAGCACCAAGACAGGTTATATCTTTTGGATCTGTGGGGAGCAACTGAGGACGCTGAGTTGAAATGGACACCCCTGAGGATGGGTCCTAATGTCCTTTTGTGTCTATGGAGACCTTGGAATGAAGCGGTGGCACTGGGGCCCTAAAGGGTTCTCCTAAACAGAGGCTTTGACACAGCTCCAACGTGCAAGTTTCCCATGTGTAGATGAGATGTTTTCTGATGGGTGAGTCTAGAAACAGATATATGCTGCTTTTGAAATAAAGACCTCTGAGGAGAGATGCCTGGAAAACAAAGCAATGGATCTGATTAGTGCCTAGGGGCCTGTTCTTTCCTTTTTACCTCTGGGGACATCTGACTATGGGTCTGAGTGCAGGTAGGTGCTCAGTTGGGCTCAGATTGCCCCTGTTTTTTCCTGGGAAGCCACCACTATTGAGATGGATCAGGGACTTTGGAGGTTTATCCTATTAGAAGGGTTGTGGCCATTGGAATGGGCACACACAATTCCCTTGGAGAGGGCAAGTACAGTCCTCAGGTTTGGCTCCAGGGGCCTGAGCCTGTAGGTTGTGTAGGCCAGGGCTCTTTGGACAGTTGTCTGAGAACACAAACTCGGCTTATGTTTCGGGTCATAGGTATGGCAGGACTGACCTACAGACCATGAGGAGAACTCTTCAGGATTTGAAAGAAGGGAGAGTGTGAGGCTCCTGCTCAAGTTTTAGTCTCTGGATATCGTGTCACTCATGGTCGTGGAATTTCTGGGTGACTAGATGGGAAATGGACGAGACTTACTCTCTGGTGGTTTGGCCCCGTCCAAAGAGTTTGCGGTCATTCCGTGGGCTGGAAGAAGTCCGTTTTGTTGTTGTTGTTGTTGTTGTTTTCTTTTTTAACCTCAGGTGTCCCACCAAATGAGGGATTCCAGAGTAGAGCCCTGGGGAGGGGCGACTGGACAATCTGAAATCTGGTTTAAAATTGGGGCCTAGGGACATGTCAAGCCCATTATGACATCTAATGGTCCAGCCACTGAGAGGACTTACTAGAGGACAGGACTCATGCTGAGGGTCACAATGCGTGTGTATGCCCTTGTCGCACTCAAGAATGGGCGGGGCCTCAGGGTGGATGCTGGTTTCTCCTACACTGAACGTTGGACAACGTGCCAACCACAAGGGTTCTTGCCATGGGTAAGGAGGAGTTCTGATTTCTGCATCACACTCACCCCTGGGCAGTGATTGGAGATAAGGTCTCGGATCTGAAGCCTGAAAACTGAGGTAGGGAAGAGATGATGACCTAAGGCCATGGCGGCTCGATGTGCTCAGTGTGCGGCAAGCTGTCTGGGAGGGGTCAGGAGGTCCAGGCTCAGCCTGTGTCAGAAAGGACATTAGTGCCCTGGTCAGCCTATGTATTTGGGGTACAGCCAAGTTCGGTGCAGGTTGATCCTCATTTGGGGTTACTGGGTAGCCCCAGAGGACAATGTTTTTTCTTCTGGAGGGCAGGCAGAGTGCTGCATTGTAGTTCTGGATTGCCAAACTGGAGGGCTTGTGGGCCAGTAGTCTGACGACAAAAGTCTGAGAACACAAGCTAGGCTTAGGTTTCTGGGTGAGGCCATGGCAGGCACAATCTACAGCCTTGAATCGAGATCTCGTGCATCTGAAGTCAGGGCGAGGTTCAGACGATTGCTCAGGTTGGAGTTTCTGCCCCTGATGGCCCCTTCATGAATGGGGGGGGCATCTGGAGGCCATCGGGGTTTTCCCACGATGGGAGTTGTGAGAAGCTCCAAACTGCAGAGAGTCTTCTGCAGGACAATTGAGACCTGTTGTATGGCTCCAGGCCAATGATTCTGAGCAGGGTTCTAAGGATGGATGGCTGGGTAGCCCACCTCGCATTCCAGTTGTCTCCTAGCAACAGGACAGGTTAGATCTCCTGGATCTGTGGGGAGCAACTGAGGACGCTGAGTTGAAATGGACACACCTGCTGATGGGTCCTAATGTGCTTTTGTGTCTATGGAGACCTTGGAATGAAGCGGTGGCACTGGGGCCCTAAAGGGTTCTCCTAAACAGAGGCTTTGACACAGCTCCAACGTGCAAGTTTCCCATGTGTAGATGAGATGTTTTCTGATGGGTGAGTGTAGAAACAGCTATATGCTGCTTTTGAAATCCAGGCCTCTGAGGAGAGATGACTGGAAACAAAAGCAATGGATCTGATTAGGTCCTAGGGGCCTGTTCTTTCCTTTTTACCTCTGGGGACATCTGTCTATGGGTCTGAGTGCAGGTAGGTGCTCAGTTGGGCTCAGATTGCCCCTGTTTTTTCCTGGGAAGCCACCACTATTGAGATGGATCAGGGACTTTGGAGGTTTATCCTATTAGAAGGGTTGTGGCCATTGGAATGGGCCCGCACAATTCCCTT
The DNA here is from genome assembly GCF_964662115.1 of Mustela nivalis. Lineage (NCBI taxonomy): Eukaryota > Metazoa > Chordata > Mammalia > Carnivora > Mustelidae > Mustela > Mustela nivalis. The sequence goes on from NW_028136380.1 coordinate 643,930, forward strand.
GGAGAGGGCAAGTACAGTCCTCAGGTTTGGCTCCAGGGGCCTGAGCCTGTAGGTTGTGTAGGCCAGGGCTGTTTGGACAGTTGTCTGAGAACACAAACTCGGCTTATGTTTCGGGTCATAGGTATGGCAGGACTGACCTACAGACCATGAGGAGAACTCTTCGGGATTTGAAAGAAGGGCGAGTGTGAGGCTCCTGCTCAAGTTTTTGTCTCTGGATATCGTGTCACTCATGGTCGTGGAATTTCTGGGTGACTTCATGGGAAATGGACGAGTCTTACTCTCTGGTGGTTTGGCCCCGTCCAAAGTGTTTGGGGTCATTCTGTGGGCTGGAAGAAGTCCGTTTTGTTGTTGTTGTTGTTGTTGTTGTTGTTTTCTTTTTTAACCTCAGGTGTCCCACCAAATGAGGGATTCCAGAGTAGAGCCCTGGGGAGGGGCGACTGGACAATCTGAAATCTGGTTAAAAATTGGGGCCTAGGGACATGTCAAGCCCATTATGACATCTAATGGTCCAGCCACTGAGAGGACTTACTAGAGGACAGGACTCATGCTGAGGGTCACAATGCGTGTGTATGCCCTCGTCGCACTCAAGAATGGGCGGGGCCTCAGGGTGAAAGCTGGTTTCTCCCACACTGAACGTTGGACAACGTGCCAACCACAAGGGTTCTTGCCATGGGTAAGGAGGAGTTCTGATTTCTGCGTCACACTCACCCCTGGGCAGTGATTGGAGATAAGATCTCGGATCTGAAGCCTGAAAACTGAGGTAGGGAAGGGATGATGACCTAAGGCCATGGCGGGTTTTATGTGCTCAGTGTGCGGTAAGCTTTCTGGGTGTTGGTCAGGAGGTCCGGGCTCAGGTTGTGTTCGACAGTGCATTAGTGCCCAGGTTAGACTATATCATTTGGGTAAAGTCGAGTGCTGTGTAGGTTTATCCTCATTTAAGGTGCCTGGGCAGCTCATGAGGCAATAATTTTTTTTCTAGAGGGCAGGCAGCGTGCTGCATTGTGGGTCCGGAATTGCCAAACTTGAGGGCTTCGGGGCCAGTAGTGTGAGGACGGAAGTCTGAGAAGACAAGCTAGACTTGTGTTTCAGGGCGAGGGCACGGCAGGTACCCCCTGCAGATCTGAACCAATCTCATGCATCTGAAGTCAGGGCGAGGATCAGACGTTGGCTCAGGTTGGAGTTTCTGTGCATGACGGCCGCTTCATGAAGGGAGCGGAATCTCGGGGCCATTGAGGTTTTCCCACGTTGGGAGTTGTGGGATGCCCCCTTCAAGGATTCCTTCTGCGGGACAATTGAGACCTGTTGGACAGCTCCAGGACATCCCATATGGAATGACTCCAGAGCACCGTTCGTGGATGGATGCCTGGGAAGCCCGCCTCGCATTCCAATTGTCTCCTAGCAACAAGACAGTTTAGATCTGATGGCTCTGCCGGAGCAACCGGGGTGGCTGAGTTGAAGTGGACTTTCCTGAGGATGGGCCCTAATGTGTTTTTCTGACCATGAGGGCCTTGGAATGGGGCGGTGGCTACGGGACCCTGAAGTACTCTCCTAAGCTTTGGACATATCTCCCATGCACAGGTTTCCTTGTGGAGACGAGATGAGTTCTGATGGATGCCTCAGGAAAACCCCTATGCTCGTATTGGAATCAGGCTTTTGAGGACACATGCCTGTAACCCAAAGCAATGGATCCTATTATGGCCTAGGGTCCTGTCTGGTTCAATCTTCTTCTCTGGGGACATCCATCTATGGTATGAGTGGAGGTCGATTATCAGCTGGTGTCAGACAGCCCTTGTTTGTTCCGGGCGTCCTACACTATTGGTATGGCCTCAGGGACTTTGGAGGTTTCTCCTAATTTGTACCATTTGGACCATGGAATGGGCAGAATTCCCATGGACTGGTAGGCACAGTCCTAATATGTGGCTCCAAGGGCCCTGCCTGGAGGGTGTGTGGCCCAAGACTTTGAGGACAGAAGTCTGAAAACACAAACTCAGCTTAGGTTTGGGGACGTAGGTATGGCAGGCCCGATCTACAAACCATGAGAAGAACTCTTCTGGATATGAAGAAAGTGCGAGTCTGAGGCGCTTGCTCAGGCTTTTGTCTCTGGATTTTGTATCAGCGATGGCCGTGGAATGTCGGGGAGGCCTCATGGGCCATGGACGAATCTTCCTCTCTGAGGATTTGGCCCGATTCCCATTGCTTTTCGTCAATCTGTGGGATGGGAGGACACATTTCAGTTTTGTTACCTCAGGTGTCCCACCAAAGGAGGAATTCCAAAGCCAAGCCGTGGGGAAGACTGAAGGGACAACCCGAACTATGGTTAAAAATTGGGGCCTAGGGGCATGGCAAGCCCAATATGCTATCTCTTCATCCAGCCACTGAGTGGGCTTACTTGAGTACTCTGCTCATCCAGAGGGTCACAATGTGTGTTTGTGACCAATGTGGCCCCCGAGCATGGGCGGGGCCTCAAAGGCCACACTGGTTTCAACTATACTGAACGTTGGACAACATGCCAACCAAGGGTTTCCTGCCATGGGGAAGGAGTTCTGATTTCTGCATCACCTTCAACCCTGGGCAGTGATTGGAGAAAAGGTCTAGGTTCTGAAACCTGAAAACCGAGGTTGGGAAGAGATGACGACCTAAGGCCACGGCAGCTCGATGTGCTCAGTGTGCGGCCAGCTGTCTGGGAGGGGTCAGGAGGTCCAGGCTCAGCCTGTGTCAGAAAGGACATTAGTGCCCTGGTTAGCCTATGTATTTGGGGTACAGCCAAGGTCGGTGCAGGTTGATCCTCATTTGGGGTTACTGGGTAGCCCCAGAGGACAATGTTTTTTCTTCTGGAGGGCAGGCAGAGTGCTGCGTTGTAGTTCTGTATTGCCAAACTGGAGGGTTTGTGCGCCAGTAGTCTGACGACAAAAGTCTGAGAACACAAGCTAGGCTTAGGTTTCTGGGTGAGGCCATGGCAGGCACAATCTACAGCCCTGAATCGAAATCTCGTGCATCTGAAGTCAGGGCGAGGATCAGACGATTGCTCAGGTTGTAGTTTCTGCCCATGATGGCCCCTTCATGAATGGGGGGCATCACAAGGCCATGGGGGTTTTCCCACGATGGGAATTGTGAGAAGCTCTAAACTGCAGAGAGTCTTCTGCAGGACAATTGAGACCTGTTGTATGGCTCCAGGCCAATGATTCTGAGCAGGGTTCTAAGGATGGATGGCTGGGTAGCCCACCTCGCATTCCAATTGTCTCCTAGCACCAAGACAGGTTATATCTTTTGGATCTGTGGGGAGCAACTGAGGACGCTGAGTTGAAATGGACACCCCTGAGGATGGGTCCTAATGTGCTTTTGTGTCTATGGAGACCTTGGAATGAAGCGGTGGCACTGGGGCCCTAAAGGGTTCTCCTAAACAGAGGCTTTGACACAGCTCCAACGTGCAAGTTTCCCATGTGTAGATGAGATGTTTTCTGATGGGTGAGTCTAGAAACAGATATATGCTGCTTTTGAAATAAAGACCTCTGAGGAGAGATGCCTGGAAAACAAAGCAATGGATCTGATTAGTGCCTAGGGGCCTGTTCTTTCCTTTTTACCTCTGGGGACATCTGACTATGGGTCTGAGTGCAGGTAGGTGCTCAGTTGGGCTCAGATTGCCCCTGTTTTTTCCTGGGAAGCCACCACTATTGAGATGGATCAGGGACTTTGGAGGTTTATCCTATTAGAAGGGTTGTGGCCATTGGAATGGGCACACACAATTCCCTTGGAGAGGGCAAGTACAGTCCTCAGGTTTGGCTCCAGGGGCCTGAGCCTGTAGGTTGTGTAGGCCAGGGCTCTTTGGACAGTTGTCTGAGAACACAAACTCGGCTTATGTTTCGGGTCATAGGTATGGCAGGACTGACCTACAGACCATGAGGAGAACTCTTCAGGATTTGAAAGAAGGGAGAGTGTGAGGCTCCTGCTCAAGTTTTAGTCTCTGGATATCGTGTCACTCATGGTCGTGGAATTTCTGGGTGACTAGATGGGAAATGGACGAGACTTACTCTCTGGTGGTTTGGCCCCGTCCAAAGAGTTTGCGGTCATTCCGTGGGCTGGAAGAAGTCCGTTTTGTTGTTGTTGTTGTTGTTGTTTTCTTTTTTAACCTCAGGTGTCCCACCAAATGAGGGATTCCAGAGTAGAGCCCTGGGGAGGGGCGACTGGACAATCTGAAATCTGGTTTAAAATTGGGGCCTAGGGACATGTCAAGCCCATTATGACATCTAATGGTCCAGCCACTGAGAGGACTTACTAGAGGACAGGACTCATGCTGAGGGTCACAATGCGTGTGTATGCCCTTGTCGCACTCAAGAATGGGCGGGGCCTCAGGGTGGATGCTGGTTTCTCCTACACTGAACGTTGGACAACGTGCCAACCACAAGGGTTCTTGCCATGGGTAAGGAGGAGTTCTGATTTCTGCATCACACTCACCCCTGGGCAGTGATTGGAGATAAGGTCTCGGATCTGAAGCCTGAAAACTGAGGTAGGGAAGAGATGATGACCTAAGGCCATGGCGGGTTTTATGTGCTCAGTGTGCGGTCAGCTTTCTGGGTGTTGGTCAGGAGGTCCGGGCTCAGGTTGTGTTCGACAGTGCATTAGTGCCCAGGTTAGACTATAATATTTGGGTAAAGTCGAGTGCTGTGTAGGTTTATCTTCATTTAAGGTGCCTGGGCAGCTCATGAGGCAATAATTTTTTTTCTAGAGGGCAGGCAGAGTGCTGCATTGTGGGTCCGGAATTGCCAAACTTGAGGGCTTCGGGGCCAGGAGTGTGAGAACGGAAGTCTGAGAAGACACGCTAGACTTGGGTTTCAGGGCGAGGGCACGGCAGGTACCCCCTGCAGATCTGAACCAATATCTCATGCATCTGAAGTCAGGGCGAGGATCAGACGTTGGCTCAGGTTGGAGTTTCTGTGCATGACGGCCGCTTCATGAAGGGAGCGGAATCTCGGGGCCATTGAGGTTTTCCCACGTTGGGAGTTGTGGGATGCCCCCTTCAAGGATTCCTTCTGCGGGACAATTGAGACCTGTTGGACAGCTCCAGGACATCCCATATGGAATGACTCCAGAGCACCGTTGGTGGATGGATGCCTGGGAGCCCGCCTCGCATTCCAATTGTCTCCTAGCAACAAGACAGTTTAGATCTGAAGGCTCTGCCGGAGCAACCGGGGTGGCTGAGTTGAAATGGACTTTCCTGAGGATGGGCCCTAATGTGTTTTTCTGACCATGTGGGCCTTGGAATGGGGCGGTGGCTATGAGACCTGAAGTACTCTCCTAAGCTATGGACATGGCTCCCATGCACAGGTTTCCTTGTGGAGACGAGATGAGTACTGATGGGTGCCTCAGGAAAACACCTATGGTCGTATTGGAATCAGGCTTTTGAGGACACATGCCTGTACCCCAAAGCAATGGATCCTATTATGGCCTAGGGTCCGGTCTGGTTCAATCTTCTTCTCTGGGGACATCCATCTATGGTATGAGTGGAGGTCGATTATCAGCTGGTGTCAGACAGCCCTTTTTTGTTCCGGGCGACCTACACTATTGGGATGGCCTCAGGGACTTTGGAGGTTTCTCCTAATTTGTACGATTTTGGACCATGGAATGGGCAGAATTCCCATGGATTGGTAGGCACAGTCCTAATGTGTGACTCCAAGGGCCCAGGCTGGAGGGTGTGTGGCCCAAGACTTTGAGGACAGAACTCTGAAAACACAAACTCAGCTTAGGTTTAGGGACGTAGGTATGGCAGGCCCGATCTACAAACCATGAGAAGAACTCTTCAGGATATGAAGTAAGTGCGAGACTGAGGCGCTTGCTCAGGCTTTTGTCTCTGGATTTTATATCAGCGATGGCCATGGAATGTCGGGGAGGCCTCATGGGCCATGGACGAATCTTCCTCTCTGAGGATTTGGCCCGATTCCCAATTGCTTTTCGTCAATCTGTGGGATGGGAGGACTCATTTCAGTTTTGTTACCTCAGGTGTCCCACCAAAAGAGGAATTCCAAAGCCAAGCCGTGGGGAAGACTGAAGGGACAACCTGAACTATGGTTAAAAATTGGGGCCTAGGGGCATGGCAAGCCCAATATGCTATCACTTCATCCAGCCACTGAGTGGCCTTACTTGAGGACTGGGCTCAGCCTGAGGGTCACAATGTGTGTTTGTGACCAATGTGGCCCGCGAGCATGGGCGGGGCCTCAAGGGCCACACTGGTTTCAACTACACTGAACGTTGGACAACATGCCAACCAAGGGTTTCTTGCCATGGGGAAGGAGTTCTGATTTCTGCATCACCTTCAACCCTGGGCAGTGATTGGAGATAAGGTCTAGGTTCTGAAACCTGAAAACCGAGGTTGGGAAGAGATGACGACCTAAGGCCACGGCGCCTCGATTTGCTCAGTGTGCGGCCAGCTGTCTGGGAGGGGTCAGGAGATCCAGGCTCAGGCTATGTCAGAAAGGGCATTAGTGCCCTGGTCAACCTATGTATTTGGGGTACAGCCAAGGTCGGTGCTGGTTGATCCTCATTTGGGGTTACTGGGTAGCCCCAGAGGACAATGTTTTTTCTTCTGGAGGGCAAACAGAGTGCTGCGTTGTAGTTCTGGATTGCCAAACTGGAAGGCTTGTGGGCCAGTAGTCTGACGACAAAAGTCTGAGAACACAAGCTAGGCTTAGGTTTCTGGGTGAGGCCATGGCAGGCACAATCTACAGCCCTGAATCTAGATCTCGTGCATCTGAAGTCAGGGCGAGGTTCAGACGATTGCTCAGGTTGGAGTTTCTGCCCATGATGGCCCCTTCATGAATGGGGGGGCATCACGAGGCCATGGGGGTTTTCCCACGATGGGAATTGTGAGAAGCTGTAAACTGCAGATAGTCTTCTGCAGGACAATTGAGACCTGTTGTATGGCTCCAGGCCAATGATTCTGAGCAGGGTTCTAAGGATGGATGGCTGGGTAGCCCACCTCGCATTCCAATTGTCTCCTAGCAACAAGACAGGTTATATCTCCTGGATCTGTGGGGAGCAACCGAGGACGCTGAGTTGAAATGGACACCCCTGGGGATGGGTCCTAATGTGCTTTTGTGTCTATGGAGACCTTGGAATGAAGCGGTGGCACTGGGGCCCTAAAGGGTTCTCCTAAACAGAGGCTTTGACACAACTCCAACGTGCAATTTTCCCATGTGTAGATGAGATGTTTCTGATGGGTGAGTGTAGAAACAGCTATATGCTGCTTTTGAAATCCAGGCCTCTGAGGAGAGATGCCTGGAAACCAAAGCAATGGATCTGATTAGTGCCTAGGAGCCTGTTCTTTCCTTTTTCCCTCTGGGGACATCTGTCTATGGGTCTGAGTGCAGGTAGGTGCTCAGTTGGGTTCAGATTGCCCCTGTTTTTTCCTGGGAAGCCACCACTATTGAGATGGATCAGGGACTTTGGAGGTTTATCCTATTAGATGGGTTGTGGCCATTGGAATGGGCACACACAATTCCCTTGGAGAGGGCAAGTACAGTCCTCAGGTTTGGCTCCAGGGGCCTGAGCCTGTAGGTTGTGTAGGCCAGGGCTGTTTGGACAGTTGTCTGAGAACACAATCTCGGCTTATGTTTCGGGTCATAGGTATGGCAGGACTGACCTGCAGACCATGAGGAGAACTCTTCGGGATTTGAAAGAAGGGCGAGTGTGAGGCTCCTGCTCAAGTGTTTGTCTCTGGATATCGTGTCACTCATGGTCGTGGAATTTCTGGGTGACTTCATGGGAAATGGACGAGTCTTACTCTCTGGTGGTTTGGCCCCGTCCAAAGAGTTTGGGGTCATTCTGTGGGCTGGAAGAAGTCCGTTTTGTTGTTGTTGTTGTTGTTGTTTTCTTTTTTAACCTCAGGTGTCCCACTAAATGAGGGATTCCAGAGTAGAGCCCTGGGGAGGGGCGACTGGACAATCATAAATCTGGTTAAAAATTGGAGCCTAGGGACATGTCAAGCCCATTATGACATCTAATGGTCCAGCCACTGAGAGGACTTACTAGAGGACAGGACTCATGCTGAGGGTCACATTGCGTGTGTATGCCCACGTCGCACTCAAGAATGGGCGGGGACTCAGGGTGAATGCTGGTTTCTCCTACACTGAACGTTGGACAACGTGCCAACCTCAAGGGTTCTTGCCATGGGTAAGGAGGAGTTCTGATTCCTGCATCACACTCACCCCTGGGCAGTGATTGGAGATAAGGTCTCGGATCTGAAGCCTGAAAACTGAGGTAGGGAAGAGATGATGACCTAAGGCCATGGCGGGTTTTATGTGCTCAGTGTGCGGTCAGCTTTCTGGGTGTTGGTCAGGAGGTCCGGGCTCAGGTTGTGTTCGACAGTGCATTAGTGCCCAGGTTAGACTATATCATTTGGGTAAAGTCGAGTGCTGTGTAGGTTTATCCTCATTTAAAGTGCCTGGGCAGCTCATGAGGCAATAATTTTTTTTCTAGAGGGCAGGCAGAGTGCTGCATTGTGGGTCCGGAATTGCCAAACTTGAGGGCTTCGGGGCCAGGAGTGTGAGGACGGAAGTCTGAGAAGACAAGCTAGACTTGGGTTTCAGGGCGAGGGCACGGCAGGTACCCCCTGCAGATCTGAACCAATATGTCATTCATCTGAAGTCAGGGCGAGGATCAGACGTTGGCTCAGGTTGGAGTTTCTGTGCATGACGGCCGCTTCATGAAGGGAGCAGAAACTCGGGGCCATTAAGGTTTTCCCACGTTGGGAGTTGTGGGATGCCCCCTTCAAGGATTCCTTCTGCGGGACAATTGATACCTGTTGGACAGCTCCAGGACATCCCATATGGAATGACTCCAGAGCACCGTTGGTGGATGGATGCCTGGGAAGCCCGCCTCGCATTCCAATTGTCTCCTAGGAACAAGACAGTTTAGATCTGAAGGCTCTGCCGGAGCAACCGGGGTGGCTGAGTTGAAATGGACTTTACTGAGGATGGGCCCTAATGTGTTTTTCTGTCCATGAGGGCCTTGGAATGGGGCGGTGGCACCGGGACCCTGAAGTACTCTCCTAAGCTTTGGACATGGCTCCCATGCACAGGTTTCCTTGTGGATACGAGATGAGTTCTGATGGGTGCCTCAGGAAAACCCCTATGCTCGTATTGGAATCAGGCTTTTGAGGACACATGCCTGTAACCCAAAGCAATGGATCCTATTATGGCCTAGGGTCCTGTCTGGTTCAATCTTCTTCTCTGCGGACATCCACCTATGCTATGAGTGGAGGTCGATTATCAGCTGGTGTCAGACAACCCTTGTTTGTTCCGGGCGACCTACACGATTGGGATGGCCTCAGGGACTTTGGAGGTTTCTCCTAATTTGTACGATATTGGACCATGGAATGGGCAGAATTCCCATGGATTGGTAGGAACAGTCCTAATGTGTGGCTCCAAGGGCCCAGCCTGGTGGGTGTGTGGCCCAAGACTTTGAGGACACAAGTCTGAAAACACAAACTCAGCTTAGGTTTGGGGACGTAGGTATGGCAGGCCCGATCTACAAACCATGAGAAGAACTCTTCAGGATATGAAGTAAGTGCGAGTCTGAGGCGCTTGCTCAGGCTTTTGTCTCTGGATTTTGTATCAGCGATGGCTGGGTAATGTCGGGGAGGCCTCATGGGCCATGGACTAATCTTCCACTCTGAGCATTTCCCGATTTCCAATTGCTTTTCGTCAATATGTGGGATGGGAGGACTCATTTCAGTTTTGTTACCTCAGGTGTCCCACCAAAAGAATAATTCCAAAGCCAAGCCGTGCGGAAGACTGAAGGGATAACCCAAACTATGGTTAAAAATTGGGGCCTGGGGCATGGCCAGCCCAATATGATATCTCTTCATCCAGCCACTGAGTGGCCTTACTTGAGGACTGGGCTCAGCCTGAGGGTCACAGTGTGTTTGTGACCAATGTGGCCCGCGAGCATGGGCGGGGCCTCAAGGGCCACACTGGTTTCAACTACACTGAACGTTGGACAACATGCCAACCAAGGGTTTCTTGCCATGGGGATGGAGTTCTGATTTCTGCATCACCTTCAACCCTGGGCAGTGATTGGAGATAAGGTCTAGTTTCTGAATCCTGAAAACCGAGGTTGGGAAGAGATGACGACCTAAGGCCATGGTGGCTCGATGTGCTCAGTGTGAGGCCAGCTGTCTGGGAGGGGCCAGGAGGTCCAGGCTCAGGCTGTGTCAGAAAGTGCATTAGTGCCCTGGTCAGCCTATGTATTTGGGGTACAGCCAAGATCGGTGCTGGTTGATCCTCATTTGGGGTTACTGGGTAGCCCCAGAGGACAATGTTTTTTCTTCTGGAGGGCAGGCAGAGTGCTGCGTTGTAGTTCTGGATTGCCAAACTGGAGGGCTTGTGGGCCAGTAGTCTGACGACAAAAGTCTGAGAACACTAGCTAGGCTTAGGTTTCTGGGTGAGGCCATGGCAGGCACAATCTACAGCCCTGAATCGAGATCTCGTGCATCTGAAGTCAGGGCGAGGTTCAGACGATTGCTCAGGTTGGAGTTTCTGCCCATGATGGCCCCTTCATGAATGGGGGGGCATCACGAGGCCATGGGGGTTTACCCACGATGGGAGTTGTGAGAAGCTCCAAACTGCAGAGAGTCTTCTGCAGGACAATGAGACCTGTTGTATGGCTCCAGGCCAATGATTCTGAGCAGGGTTCTAAGGATGGATGGCTGGGTAGCCCACCTCGCATTCCAATTGTCTCCTAGCAACAAGACAGGTTATATCTCCTGGATCTGTGGGGAGCAACCGAGGACGCTGATTTGAAATGGACACCCCTGGGGATGGGTCCTAATGTGCTTTTGTGTCTATGGAGACCTTGGAATGAAGCGGTGGCACTGGGGCCCTAAAGGGTTCTCCTAAACAGAGGCTTTGACACAGCTCCAACGTGCAAGTTTCCCATGTGTAGATGAGATGTTTTCTGATGGGTGAGTCTAGAAACAGCTATATGCTGCTTTTGAAATCCAGGCCTCTGAGGAGAGATGCCTGGAAACCAAAGCATTGGATCTGATTAGTGCCTAGGGGCCTGTTCTTTATTTTTACATCTGGGGACATCTGTCTATGCGTCTGAGTGCAGGTAGGTGCTCAGTTGGGCTCAGATTGCCCCTGTTTTTTCCTGGGAAGCCACCACTATTGAGATGGATCAGGGACTTTGGAGGTTTATCCTATTAGAATGGTTGTGGCCATTGGAATGGGCACACACAATTCCCTTGGAGAGGGCAAGTACAGTCCTCAGGTTTGGTTCCAGGGGCCTGAGCCTGTAGGTTGTGTAGGCCAGGGCTGTTTGGACAGTTGTCTGAAAACACAAACTCGGCTTATGTTTCGGGTCATAGGTATGGCAGGACTGACCTACAGACCATGAGGAGAACTCTTCGGGATTTGAAAGAAGGGCGAGTGTGAGGCTCCTGCTCAAGTTTTTGTCTCTGGATATCGTGTCACTCATGGTCGTGGAATTTCTGGGTGACTTCATGGGAAATGGACGGGTCTTACTCTCTGGTGGTTTGGCCCCGTCCAAAGAGTTTGGGGTCATTCTGTGTGCTGGAAGAAGTCCGATTAGTTGTTGTTGTTGTTGTTGTTGTTTTCTTTTTTAACCTCAGGTGTCCCACCAAATGAGGGATTCCAGAGTAGAGCCCTGGGGAGGGGCGACTGGACAATCAGAAATCTGGTTAAAAATTGGGGCCTAGGGACATGTCATGCCCATTATGACATCTAATGGTCCAGCCACTGAGAGGACTTACTAGAGGACAGGACTCATGCTGAGGGTCACAATGCGTGTGTATGCCCTCGTCGCACTCAAGAATGGGCGGGGCCTAGGGTGAATGCTGGTTTGTCCTACACTGAACGTTGGACAACGTGCCAACCACAAGGGTTCTTGCCATGGGTAAGGTGGAGTTCTGATTTCTGCATCACACTCACCCCTGGGCAGTGATTGGAGATAAGATCTCGGATCTGAAGCCTGAAAACTGACGTAGGGAAGGGATGATGACCTAAGGCCATGGCGGGTTTTATGTGCTCAGTGTTTGGTCAGCTTTCTGGGTGTTGGTCAGGAGGTCCAGGCTAAGGTTGTGTTCGACAGTGCATTAGTGCCCAGGTTAGACTATATCATTTGGGTAAAGTCGATTGCTGTGTAGGTTTATCCTCATTTAAGGTGCCTGGGCAGCTCATGAGGCAATAATTTTTTTTCTAGAGGGCAGGCAGAGTGCTGCATTGTGGGTCCGGAATTGCCAAACTTGAGGGCTTCGGGGCCAGGAGTGTGAGGACGGAAGTCTGAGAAGACAAGCTAGACTTGGGTTTCAGGGCGAGGGCACGGCAGGTACCCCCTGCAGATCTGAACCAATATCTCATGCATCTGAAGTCAGGGCGAGGATCAGACGTTGGCTCAGGTTGGAGTTTCTGTGCATGACGGCCGCTTCATGAAGGGAGCGGAATCTCGGGGCCATTGAGGTTTTCCCCCGTTGGGAGTTTTGGGATGCCCCCTTCAAGGATTCCTTCTGCGGGACAATTGAGACCTGTTGGACAGCTCCAGGACATCCCATATGGAATGACTCCAGAGCACCGTTCGTGGATGGATGCCTGAGAAGCCCGCCTCACATTCCAATTGTCTCCTAGCAACAAGACAGTTTAGATCTGATGGCTCTGCCGGAGCAACCTGGGTGGCTGAGTTGAAATGGACTTTCCTGAGGATGGGCCCTAATGTGTTTTTCTGACCATGAGGGCCTTGGAATGGGGCGGTGGCTACGGGACCCTGAAGTACTCTCCTAAGCTTTCGACATATCTCCCATGCACTGGTTTCCTTGTGGAGACGACATGAGTTCTGATGGGTGCCTCAGGAAAACCCCTATGCTCGTATTGGAATCAGGCTTTTGAGGACACATGCCTGTAACCCAAAGCAATGGATCCTATTATGGCCTAGGGTCCTGTCTGGTTCAATCTTCTTCTCTGGGGACATCCATCTATGGTATGAGTGGAGGTCGATTATTCAGCTGGTGTCAGACAGCCCTTTTTTGTTCCGGGCGACCTACACTATTGGGATGGCCTCAGGGACTTTGGAGGTTTCTCCTAATTTGTACGATATTGGACCATGGAATGGGCAGAATTCCCATGGATTGTTAGGCACAGTCCTAATGTGTGGCTCCAAGGGCCCAGCCTGGAGGGTGTGTGGCCCAAGACTTTGAGGACAGAACTCTGAAAACACAAACTCATCTTAGGTTTAGGGACGTAGGTATGGCAGGCCCGATCTACAAACCATGAGAAGAACTCTTCAGGATATGAAGTAAGTTGGAGTCTGAGGCGCTTGCTCAGGCTTTTGTCTCTGGATTTTGTATCAGCGATGGCCGTGGAATGTCGGGGAGGCCTCATGGGCCATGGACGAATCTTCCTCTCTGAGGATTTGGCCCGATTCCCAATTGCTTTTCGTCAATCTGTGGGATGGGGGGACTCATTTCAGTTTTGTAACCTCAGGTGTCCCATCAAAAGAGGAATTCCAAAGCCAAGCCGTGCGGAAGACTGAAGGGACCACCCGAACTATGGTTAAAAATTGGGGCATAGGGGCATGGCAAGCCCAATATGCTATCTCTTCATCCAGCCACTGAGTGGCCTTACTTGAGGACTGGGCTCAGCCTGAGGGTCACAATGTGTATTTGTGACCATTGTGGCCCGCGAGCATGGGCGGGGCCTCAAGGGCCACACTGGTTTCAACTACACTGAACGTTGGACAACATGCCAACCAAGGGTTTCTTGCCATGGGGAAGGAGTTCTGATTTCTGCATCACCTTCAACCCTGGGCAGTGATTGGCGATAAGGTCTAGGTTCTGAAACCTGAAAACCGAAGTTGGGAGAGGATGACGACCTAAGGCCATGGCGGCTCGATGTGCTCAGTGTGCGGCCAGCTGTCTGGGAGGGGCCAGGAGGTCCAGTCTCAGGCTGTGTCGCAAAGGGCATTAGTGCCCTGGTCAGCCTATGTATTTGGGGTACAACCAAGATCGGTGCAAGTTGATCCTCATTTGCGGCACTGGGTAGCCACAGAGGACAATGTTTTTTTTCTGGAGGGCCGGCAGAGTGCTGCATTGTAGTACTGTATTGCCAAACTGGAGGGCTTGTGGGCCAGTAGTCTGACGACAAAAGTCTGAGAACACAAGCTAGGCTTAGGTTTCTGGATGAGGCCATGGCAGGCACAATCTACAGACCTGAATCGAGATCTCGTGCATCTGAAGTCAGGGCGAGGATCAGGCGATCGCTCAGGTTGGAGTTTCTGTCCCTGATGGCCCCTTCATGAATGGGGGGGCATCACGAGGCCATGGGGGTTTTCCCACGATGGGAGTTGTGAGAAGCTCCAAACTGCAGAGAGTCTTCTGCAGGACAATTGAGACCTGTGGTTTGGCTCCAGGCCAATGATTCTGAGCAGGGTTCTAAGGATGGATGCCTGGGTAGCCCACCTCGCATTCCAATTGTCTCCTAGCAACAAGACAGGTTAGATCTCCTGGATCTGTGGGGAGCAACCGAGGACGCTGAGTTGAAATGGACACCCCTGGGGATGGGTCCTAATGTGCATTTGTGTCTATGATTACCGTGGAATGAAGAGTTGGCACTGGGGATCTAAAGGGTTCTCCTAAACAGAGGCTTTGACACAGCTCCAACGTGCAAGTTTCCCATGTGCAGATGAGATGTTTTCTGATGGGTGAGTCAAGAAACAGCTTGATGCTGCTTTTGAAATCCAGGCCTCTGAGGAGAGACGCCTGGAAACCAAAGCAATGGATCTGATTATTGCCAAGGGCCTGTTCTTTCCTTTTTACCTCTGGGGACATCTGTCTATGGGTCTGAGTGCAGGTCGGGGCTTCGTTGGGCTCAGATTGCCCCTGTTTTTCCTGGGAAGCCACCACTATTGAGATGGATCAGCGACTTTGGAGGTTTATCCTAAGAAGATTTGTGGCCATTGGAATGGGCACACACAATTCCCTTGGAGAGGGCAAGTACAGTCCTCAGGTTTGGCTCCAGTGTCCAGAGCCTGTAGGTTGTGTAGGCCAGGGCTGTTTGGACAGTTGTCTGAAAACACAAACTAGGCTGATGTTTCGGGTCATAGGTATTGCAAGACTGATCTACAGACCATGAGGAGAACTCTTCAGGATTTGAAAGAAGGGCGAGTGTGAGGCTCCTGCTCAAGTTTTTGTCTCTGGATATCGTGTCACTCATGGTCGTGGAATTTCTGGGTGACTTCCTGGGAAATGGACGAGTCTTACACTCTGGTGGTTAGGCCCCGTCCAAAGAGTTTGGGGTCATTCGGGGGGCTGGAAGAAGTCCGTTTTTTGTTGTTGTTGTTGTTGTTGTTGTTGTTGTTGCTTTCTTTTTTAACCTCAGGTGTCCCACCAAATGAGGGATTCCAGAGCAGAGCCCTGGGGAGGGCCGACTGGACAATCAGAAATCTGGTTAAAAATTGGGGCCTCGGGACATGTCAAGCCCATTATGACATCTAATGGTCCAGCCACTGAGAGGACTTACTAGTGGACAGGACTCATGCTGAGGGTCACAATGCGTGTGTATGCCCTCTTCGCACTAAAGAATGGGCGGGGCCTCAGGGTGAATGCTGGTTTCTCCTACACTGAACGTTGGACAACGTGCCAACCACAAGGGTTCTTGCCATGGGTTGAGTGGAGTTCTGATTTCTGCATCACAATCACCCCTGGGCAGTGATTGGAGATAAGGTCTCGGTTCTGAAGCCTGAAAACTGAGGTAGGGAAGAGATGATGACCTAAGGCCATGGCGGGTTTTATGTGCTCAGTGTGCGTTCAGCTTTCTGGGTGTTGTTCAGGAGGTCCGGGCTCAGGTTGTGTTCGACAGTGCATTACTGCCCAGGTTAGACTATATAATTTGGGTAAAGTCGAGTGCTGTGTAGGTTGATCCTCATTTAAGGTGCCTGGGCAGCTCATGAGGCACTAATTTTTTTTCTAGAGGGCAGGCAGGGTGCTGCATTGTGGTACCGGAATTGCCAAACTTGAGGGCTTCGGGGCCAAGAGTGTGAGGACGGAACTCTGAGAAGACAAGCTAGACTTGTGTTTCAGGGCGAGGGCACGGCAGGTACCCCCTGCAGATCTGAACCAATATGTCATGCATCTGAAGTCAGGGCGAGGATGAGACGTTGGCTCAGTTTGGAGTTTCTGTGCATGACGGCAGCTACATGAAGGGAGCGGAATCTCGAGGCCATTGAGGTTTTCCCACGTTGGGAGTTGTGGGATGCCCCATTCAAGGATTCCTTCTGCGGGACAATTGAGACCTGTTGGACAGCTCCAGGACATCCCATATGGAATGACTCCAGAGCAACGTTCTCGAATGGATGCCTGGGAAGCCCGCCTCGCATTCCAATTGTCTCCTAGCAACAAGAAAGTTTAGATCTGATGGCTCTGCCGGAGCAACCTGGGTGGCTGAGTTGAAATGGACTTTCCTGAGAATGGGTCCTAATGTGTTTTTGTGTCCATGAGGGCCTTGGAATGGGGCGGTGGCACCGGGACCCTGAAGTTCTCTCCTAAGCTTTGGACATGGCTCCCATGCACAGGTTTCCTTGTGGAGACGAGATGAGTTCTGATGGGTGACTCAGGAAAACCCCTATGCTCGTATTGAAAGCAGGCTTTTGAGGACACATGCTTGTAACCCAAAGCAATGGATCCTATTATGGCCTAGGGTCCTGTCTGGTTCAATCTTCTTCTCTGGGGACATCCATCTATGGTGTGAGTAGAGGTCGATTATCAGCTGGTGTCAGACAGCCCTTGTTTGTTCTGGGCGACCTACACCATTGGGATGGCCTCAGGGACTTTGGAGGTTTCTCCTAATTTGTAAGATTTTGGACCATGGAATGGGCAGATTTCCCATGGATTGGTAGGCACAGTCCTAATTTGTGGCTCCAGGGGCCCAGCCTGGAGGGTGTGTGGCCCAAGGCTTTGAGGACAGACGTCTGAAAACACAAACTCAGCTTAGGTCTGGGGACTTAGGTATGGCAGGCCCGATCTAAAACCATGAGAAGAACTCTTCAGTTTATGAAGAAAGTGCGAGTCTGAGGCACTTGCTCAGGCATTTGTCTCTGGATTTTGTGTCAGCGATGGCCGTGGAATGTCGGGGAGGCCTCATGGGCCATGGACGAATCTTCCTCTTGAGGATTTGGCCCGATTCCCAATTGCTTTTCGTCAATCTGTGGGATGGGTGGTCTCCTTTCAGGTTTGTTACCTCAGGTGTCCCACCAAAAGAGGAATTCCAAAGCAAAGCCGTGGGGAAGATAGAAGTGACAACCCGAACTATGGTTAAAAATTGGGGCCTAGGGGCATGGCAAGCCCAATATGCTATCTCTTCATCCAGCCACTGAGTGGCCTTACTTGAGGACTGGGCTCAGCCTGAGGGTCACAATGTGTGTTTGTGACCAATGTGGCCCGCGAGCATGGGCGGGGCCTCATAGGCAACACTGATTTCAACTACACTGAACGTTGGACAACATGCCAACCACAAGGTTTCTTGTCGTGGGGAAGGAGTTCTGATTTCTGCATCACCTTCAACCCTGCGTAGTGATAGGAGATAAGGTGTAGGTTCTGAAACCTGAAAACCGAGGTTGGGAGAGGATGACGACCTAAGGCCATGGCGGCTCGATGTGCTCAGTTTGCGGCCAGCTGTCTGGGAGGGGTCAGGGGGTCCAACTCAGGCTGTGTCGCAAAGGGCATTAGTGCCCTGGTCAGCCTATGTATTTGGGGTACAACCAAGATCGGTGCAGGTGGATCCTCATTTGGGGCACTGGGTAGCCACAAGGACAATGTTTTTCTTCTGGAGGGACCGCAGAGTGCTGCATTGTAGTTCTGTATTGCCAAACTGGAGTGCTTGTGGGCCAGGAGTCTGACGACAAAAGTCTGAGAACACAAGCTACGCTTAGGTTTCTGGATGAGGCCATGGCAGGCACAATCTACAGACCTGAATCGAGATCTCGTGCATCTGAAGTCAGGGCGAGGATCAGGCGATCGCTCAGGTTGGAGTTTCTGTCCCTGATGGCCCCTCCATGAATGGGGGGCCATCACGAGGCCATGGGGGTTTTCCCACGATGGGAGTTGTGAGAAGCTCCAAACTGCAGAGAGTCTTCTGCAGGACAATTGAGACCTGTTGTTTGGCTCCAGGCCAATGATTCTGAGCAGGGTTCTAAGGATGGATGGCTGGGTAGCCCACCTCGCATTCCAATTGTCTCCTAGCAACAAGACAGGTTAGATCTCCTGGATGTGTGGGGAGCAACAGAGGACGCTGAGTTGAAATGGACACCCCTGGGGATGGGTCCTAATGTGCATTTGTGTCTATGATTACCGTGGAATGAAGAGTTGGCACTGGGGATCTAAAGGGTTCTCCTAAACAGAGGCTTTGACACAGCTCCAACGTTCAAGTTTCCCATGTGTAGATGAGATGTTTTCTGATGGGTGAGTCAAGAAACAGCTAGATGCTGCTTTTGAAATCCAGGCCACTGAGGAGAGATGCCTGGAAACCAAAGCAATGGATATGATTATTGCCAAGGGCCTGTTCTTTCCTTTTTACCTCTGGGGACATCTGTCTATGGGTCTGAGTACAGGTCGGGGCTCCATTGGGCTCAGATTGCCTCTGTTTTTCCTGGGAAGCCACCACTATTGAGATGGATCAGGGACTTTGGAGGTTTATCCCATTAGAAGATTTGTGGCCATTGGAATGGGCACACACAATTCCCTTGGAGAGGGCAAGTACAGTCCTCAGGTTTGGCTCCAGTGACCAGAGCCTGTAGGTTGTGTAGGCCAGGGCTGTTTGGACAGTTGTCTGAAAACACAAACTCGGCTGATGTTTCGGGTCATAGGTATGGCAGGACTGATCTACAGACCATGAGGAGAACTCGTTGGGATTTGAAAGAAGGGCGAGTGTGAGGCTCCTGCTCAAGTTTTTGTCTCTGGATATCGTGTCACTCATGGTCGTGGAATTTCTGGGTGACTTCATGGGAAATGGACGAGTCTTACTCTCTGGTGGTTGGCCCCGTCCAAAGAATTTGGGGTCATTCTGTGGGCTGGAAGAAGTCCGTATTTTGTTGTTGTTGTTGTTGTTGTTTCTTTTTTAACCTCAGGTGTCCCACCAAATGAGGGATTCCAGAGTAGAGCCCTGGGGAGGGGCGACTGGACAATTAGAAAACTGGTTAAAAATTCAGGCCTAGGGACATGTGAAGCCCATTATGACATCTAATGGTCCAGCCACTAAGAGGACTTACTAGAGGACAGGACTCATGCTGAGGGTCACAATGCGTGTGTATGTCCTCATCGCACTCAAGAATGGGCGGGGCCTCAGGGTGAATGCTGGTTTCTCCTACACTGAACGTTGGACAACGTGCCAACCACAAGGGTTCTTGCCGTGGGGAAGGAGTTCTGATTTCTGCATCACCCTCAACCCTGGGTAGTGATAGGAGATAAGGTCTAGGTTCTGAAACCTGAAAACCGAAGTTGGGAGAGGATGACGACCTAAGGCCATGGCGGCTCGATGTGTTATGTTTGCGGCCAGCTGTCTGGGAGGGGTCAGGGGGTCCAGTCTCAGGCTGTGTCGCAAAGGGCATTAGTGCCCTGGTCAGCCTATGTATTTGGGGTACAACCAAGATCGGTGCAAGTTGATCCTCATTTGCGGCACTGGGTAGCCACAGAGGACAATGTTTTTTTTCTGGAGGGCCGGCAGAGTGCTGCATTGTAGTACTGTATTGCCAAACTGGAGGGCTTGTGGGCCAGTAGTCTGACGACAAAAGTCTGAGAACACAAGCTAGGCTTAGGTTTCTGGATGAGGCCATGGCAGGCACAATCTACAGACCTGAATCGAGATCTCGTGCATCTGAAGTCAGGGCGAGGATCAGGCGATCGCTCAGGTTGGAGTTTCTGTCCCTGATGGCCCCTTCATGAATGGGGGGGCATCACGAGGCCATGGGGGTTTTCCCACGATGGGAGTTGTGAGAAGCTCCAAACTGCAGAGAGTCTTCTGCAGGACAATTGAGACCTGTGGTTTGGCTCCAGGCCAATGATTCTGAGCAGGGTTCTAAGGATGGATGCCTGGGTAGCCCACCTCGCATTCCAATTGTCTCCTAGCAACAAGACAGGTTAGATCTCCTGGATCTGTGGGGAGCAACCGAGGACGCTGAGTTGAAATGGACACCCCTGGGGATGGGTCCTAATGTGCATTTGTGTCTATGATTACCGTGGAATGAAGAGTTGGCACTGGGGATCTAAAGGGTTCTCCTAAACAGAGGCTTTGACACAGCTCCAACGTGCAAGTTTCCCATGTGCAGATGAGATGTTTTCTGATGGGTGAGTCAAGAAACAGCTTGATGCTGCTTTTGAAATCCAGGCCTCTGAGGAGAGACGCCTGGAAACCAAAGCAATGGATCTGATTATTGCCAAGGGCCTGTTCTTTCCTTTTTACCTCTGGGGACATCTGTCTATGGGTCTGAGTGCAGGTCGGGGCTTCGTTGGGCTCAGATTGCCCCTGTTTTTCCTGGGAAGCCACCACTATTGAGATGGATCAGCGACTTTGGAGGTTTATCCTAAGAAGATTTGTGGCCATTGGAATGGGCACACACAATTCCCTTGGAGAGGGCAAGTACAGTCCTCAGGTTTGGCTCCAGTGTCCAGAGCCTGTAGGTTGTGTAGGCCAGGGCTGTTTGGACAGTTGTCTGAAAACACAAACTAGGCTGATGTTTCGGGTCATAGGTATTGCAAGACTGATCTACAGACCATGAGGAGAACTCTTCAGGATTTGAAAGAAGGGCGAGTGTGAGGCTCCTGCTCAAGTTTTTGTCTCTGGATATCGTGTCACTCATGGTCGTGGAATTTCTGGGTGACTTCCTGGGAAATGGACGAGTCTTACACTCTGGTGGTTAGGCCCCGTCCAAAGAGTTTGGGGTCATTCGGGGGGCTGGAAGAAGTCCGTTTTTTGTTGTTGTTGTTGTTGTTGTTGTTGTTGTTGCTTTCTTTTTTAACCTCAGGTGTCCCACCAAATGAGGGATTCCAGAGCAGAGCCCTGGGGAGGGCCGACTGGACAATCAGAAATCTGGTTAAAAATTGGGGCCTCGGGACATGTCAAGCCCATTATGACATCTAATGGTCCAGCCACTGAGAGGACTTACTAGTGGACAGGACTCATGCTGAGGGTCACAATGCGTGTGTATGCCCTCTTCGCACTAAAGAATGGGCGGGGCCTCAGGGTGAATGCTGGTTTCTCCTACACTGAACGTTGGACAACGTGCCAACCACAAGGGTTCTTGCCATGGGTTGAGTGGAGTTCTGATTTCTGCATCACAATCACCCCTGGGCAGTGATTGGAGATAAGGTCTCGGGTTCTGAAGCCTGAAAACTGAGGTAGGGAAGAGATGATGACCTAAGGCCATGGCGGGTTTTATGTGCTCAGTGTGCGTTCAGCTTTCTGGGTGTTGTTCAGGAGGTCCGGGCTCAGGTTGTGTTCGACAGTGCATTACTGCCCAGGTTAGACTATATAATTTGGGTAAAGTCGAGTGCTGTGTAGGTTGATCCTCATTTAAGGTGCCTGGGCAGCTCATGAGGCACTAATTTTTTTTCTAGAGGGCAGGCAGGGTGCTGCATTGTGGTACCGGAATTGCCATACTTGAGGGCTTCATGGCCAGGAGTGTGAGGATGGAAGTCTGAGAAGACAAGCTAGACTTGGGTTTCAGGGCGGAGGCACAGCAG
This sequence comes from Mustela nivalis, assembly GCF_964662115.1. Lineage (NCBI taxonomy): Eukaryota > Metazoa > Chordata > Mammalia > Carnivora > Mustelidae > Mustela > Mustela nivalis. Next base: position 665,663 of record NW_028136380.1, read on the forward strand.
GTACCCCCTGCAGACCTGAACCAATATCTCATGCATCTGAAGTCAGGGCGAGGATCAGACGTTGGCTCAGGTTGGAGTTTCTGTGAATGACGGCCGCTTCATGAAGGGAGCGGAATCTCGGGGCCATTGAGGTTTTCCCACGTTGGGAGTTGTGGGATGCCCCCTTCAAGGATTCCTTCTGCGGGACAATTGAGATCTGTTGGACTTCTCCAGGACATCGCATATGGTATGACTCCAGAGCACAGTTCGCGATTGGTTTCCTGGGAAGCACGCCTCGCATTCCAATTGTCTCCTAGCAACAAGACAGTTTAGATCTGATGGCTCTGCCGGAGCAACCGGGGTGGCTGAGTTGAAATGGACTTTCCTGAGGATGGGTCCTAATGTGTTTTTTTGTCCATGAGGGCCTTGGAATGGGGCGGTGGCACCGGGACCCTGAAGTACTCTCCTAAGCTTTGGACATGGCTACCATGCACAGGTTTCCTTGTGGAGACGAAATGAGTTCTGATGGGTGCCTCAGGAAAACCCCTATGCTCGTATTGGAATCAGGCTTTTGAGGACATATGCCTGTAACCGAAAGCAATGGATCCTATGATGGCCTAGGTCCTGTCTGGTTCAGTCTTCTTCTCTGGGGACATCCATCTATGGTATGAGTGCAGGTCGATTATCAGCTGGTGTCAGACAGCCCTTGTTTGTTCCGGGGACCTACACTATTGGGATGACCTCAGGGACTTTGGAGGTTTCTCCGAATTTGTACGAATTTGGACCATGGAATGGTCAGAATTCCCATGGATTGGTAGGCTCAGTCCTAATGTGTGGCTCCATGGGCCCATCCTGGAGGGTGTGTGGCCCAAGACTTTGAGGACAGAAGTCTGAAAACACAAACTCAACTTAGGTTTTGGGACGTAGGTATGGCAGGCCCGATCTACAAACCATGAGAAGAACTCTTCAGGATATGAAGAAAGTGCGAGTCTGAGGTGCTTCTCAGGCTTTTGTCTCTGGATTTTGTATCAGCGATGGACGTGGAATGTCGGGTCGCCTCATGGGCCATGGAGGAATCTTCCTCTCTGAGGATTTGGCCCGATTCTCAATTGCTTTTCGTCAATCTGTGGGATGGGAGGTCTCCATTCAGGTTTGTTACCTCAGGTGTCCCACCAAAAGAGGAATTCTAAAGCAAAGCCGTGGAGTAGACTGAAGGGACAACCCGAAATATGGTTAAAAATTGGGGCCTAGGGTCATGGCAAGCCCAATATGCTATCTCTTCATCCAGCCACTGAGTGGCCTTACTTGAGGACTGGGCTCAGCCTGAGGGTCACAATGTGTGTTTGGACCAATGTGGCCTGCGAGCATGGGCTGGGCCTCATGGGCCACACTGGTTTCAACTACACTGAACGTTGGACAGCATGCCAACCACAAGGTTTCTTGCCATGGGGAAGGAGTTCTGAGTTCTGCATCACCTTCAAGCCTGGGCAGTGATAGGAGATTAAGTCTAGGTTCTGAAACCTGAAAACCGAGGTTGGGAAGAGATGACGACCTAAGGCCATGGGGGCTCGATGTGCTCAGTGTGCGGCCAGCTGTCTGGGAGGGGCCAGGGGGTCCAGGCACAGGCTGTGTCAGAAAGGACATTAGTGCCCTGGTCAGCCTATGTTTTTGGGGTACAGCCAAGGTCGGTGCCGGTTGATCCTCATTTGGGGTTACTGGGCAGTCCAGAGGACAATGTTTTCCTCTGGAGGGCAGGCAGAGTGCTGCATTGTAGTTCTGGATTGCCAAACTGGAGGGCTTGTGGGCCAGTAGTCTGACGACAAAAGTCTGAGAACACAAGCTAGGCTTAGGTTTCTGGGTGAGGCCATGGCAGTCACAATCTACAGACCTGAATCGAGATTTCGTGCATCTGAATTCAGGGCGAGGTTCAGACGATCACTCAGGTTGGAGTTTCTGTCCCTGAAGGATCCTTCATGAATGGGGGGGCATCACGTGGCCATGGGGGTTTTCCCACGATGGGAGTTGTGAGAAGCTCCAAAGTGCAGAGAGTCTTCTGCAGGACAATTGAGACCTGTTGTTTGGCTCCAGGCCAATGATTCTGAGCAGGGTTCTAATGATGGATGGCTGGGTAGCCCACCTCGCATTCCAATTGTCTCCTAGCAACAAGACAGGTTAGATCTCCTGGATCTGTGGGGAGCAACCGAGGATGTTGAGTTGAAATGGACACCCCTGGGGATGGGTCCTAATGTGCTTTTGTGTCTATGGAGACCTTGGAATGAAGCGGTGGCACTGGGGCCCTAAAGGGTTCTCCTAAACAGAGGCTTTGACACAGCTCCGACGTGCAAGCTTCCCATGTGTAGATGAGAAGTTTTCTGATGGGTGAGTCAAGAAACAGCGATATGCTGCTTTTGAAATCCAGGCCTCTGAGGAGAGATGCCTGGAAACCAAAGCAATGGATCTGATTAGTGCCTAGGGTCCTGTTCTTTCCTTTTTAACTCTGGGGACATCTGTCTATGGGTCTGAGTGCAGGTAGGTGCTCAGTTGGGCTCAGATTGTCCCTGGATCATGGACTTTTGAGGTTTATCCTCTTAGGAGGGTTGAGGCCATTGGAATGGGCACACACAATTCCCTTGGAGAGGCCAAGTACAGTCCTCAGGTTTGGCTCCAGGGGCCTGAGCCTGTAGGTTGTGTAAGCCAGGGCTCTTTGGACAGTTGTCTGAAAACACAATCTAGGCTTATGTTTCGGGTCATAGGTATGGAACGACTGATCTACAGACCATGAGGAGAACTCTTCGGGATTTGAAAGAAGGGCGAGTGTGAGGCTCCTGCTCACGTTTTTGTCTCTGGATATCGTGTCACTCATGGGGTGGAATTTCTGGTGACTCAATGGGAAATGGACGAGTCTTACACTCTGGTGGTTTGGCCCGGTCCAAAGAGTTTGGGGTCATTCTCGGCTGGAAGAAGTCCGTTTTTTGTTGTTGTTGTTGTTTCTTTTTTAACCTCAGGTGTCCCACCAAATGAGGGACTCCAGTGTAGAGCCCTGGGAAGGGGCGACAGGACAATCAGAAATCTGGTTAAAAATTGGGGCCTAGGGACATGTCAAGCCCATTATGACATCTAATGGTCCAGCCACTGAGAGGACTTACTAGAGGACAGGACTCATGCTGAGGGTCACAATGCCTGTGTATGCCCTCCTCGCACTCAAGAATGGGCGGGGCCTCAGGGTGAATGCTGGTTTCTCCTAAACTGAACGTTGGACAAAGTGCCAACCACAAGGATTCTTGCCATGGGTTAAGTGGAGTTCTGATTTCTGCATCACAATCACCCCTGGGCAGTGATTGGAGATAAGGTCTCGGTTCTGAAGCCTGAAAACTGAGGTAGGGAAGAGATGATGACCTAAGGCCATGGCGGGTTTTATGTGCTCAGTGTGCGGTCAGCTTTCTGGGTGTTGTCAGGAGGTCCGGGCTCAGGTTGTGTTCGACAGTGCATTAGTGCCCAGGATAGACTATATAATTTGGGTAAAGTCGAGTGCTGTGTAGGTTGATCCTCATTTAAGGTGCCTGGGAAGCTCATGAGGCACTAATTTTTTTTCTAGAGGGCAGGCAGGGTGCTGCATTGTGGTACCGGAATTGCCATACTTGAGGGCTTCATGGCCAGGAGTGTGAGGATGGAAGTCTGAGAAGACAAGCTAGACTTGGGTTTCAGGGCGGAGGCACAGCAGGTACCCCCTGCAGACCTGAACCAATATCTCATGCATCTGAAGTCAGGGCGAGGATCAGACGTTGGCTCAGGTTGGAGTTTCTGTGAATGACGGCCGCTTCATGAAGGGAGCGGAATCTCGGGGCCATTGAGGTTTTCCCACGTTGGGAGTTGTGGGATGCCCCCTTCAAGGATTCCTTCTGCGGGACAATTGAGATCTGTTGGACTGCTCCAGGACATCCCATATGGTATGACTCCAGAGCACAGTTCGCGGTTGGTTGCCTGGGAAGCACGCCTCGCATTCCAATTGTCTTTTAGCAACAAGACAGTTTAGATCTGATGGCTCTGCCGGAGCAACCGGGGTGGCTGAGTTGAAATGGACTTTCCTGAGGATGGGTCCTAATGTGTTTTTGTGTCCATGAGGGCCTTGGAATGGGGCGGTGGCAACGGGACCCTGAAGTACTCTCCTAAGCTTTGGACATGGCACCCATGCACAGGTTTCCTTGTGGAGACGAGTTGAGTTCTGATGGGTGCCTCAGGAAAACCCCTATGCTCGTATTGGAATCAGGCTTTTGAGGACACATGCCCGTAACCCAAAGCAATGGATCTTAATATGGCCTAGGGTCCTGTCTGGTTCAATATTCTTCTCTAGGGACATCCAACTATGGTATGAGTGGAGGTCGATTATCAGCTGGTGTCAGACAGCCCTTGTTTGTTCCGGGCGACCTACACTATTGGGATGACCTCAGGGAATTTGGAGGTTTCTCCTAATTTGTACGATTTTGGACCATGGAATGGGCAGAATTCCCATGGATTGGTAGGCACAGTCCTAATGTGTGGCTCGAGGGGCCCAGCCTGGAGGGTGTGTGGCCCAAAACTTTGAGGACAGAAGTCTGAAAACACAAACTCAACTTAGGTTTGGGGACGTAGGTATGGCAGGCCCGATCTACAAACCATGAGAAGAACTCTTCAGGATATGAAGAAAGTGCGAGTCTGAGGTGCTTGCTCAGGCTTTTGTCTCTGGATTTTGTATCAGCGATGGCCGGGAATGTCGGGGAGGCCTCAAGGGCCATGGACGAATCTTCCTCTCTGAGGATTTGGCCCGATTCCCAATTGCTTTTTGTCAATCTGTGGGATGGGAGGACTCCTTTCAGTTTTGTTACCTCAGGTGTCCCACCAAAAGAGGAATTCCAAAGGAAAGCCATGGGGAAGACTGAAGGGACAACCCGAACTATGGTTAAAAATTGGGGCCTAGGGGCATGGAACGCCCAATATGCTATCTCTTCATCCAGCCACTGAGTGGCCTTACTTGAGGACTGGGCTCAGCCTGAGGGTCACAATGTGTGTTTGTGACCAATGTGGCCCTCGACCATGGGCGGGGCCTCGTGGGCCACACTGGTTTCAACTACTCTGAACGTTGGACAGCATGCCAACCACAAGGTTTCTTGCCATGGGGAAGGAGTTCTGATTTCTGCATCACCTTCAACCCTGGTCAGTGATAGGAGATAAGCTCTAGGTTCTGAAACCTGAAAACCGAGGTTGGGAAGAAATGATGACCTAAGGCCATGGTGGCTCGATGTGCTCAGTGTGCGGCCATCTGTCTGGGAGAAGCCAGGGGGTCCAGGATCAGGCTGTGTCAGAAAGGGCATTAGTGCCCTGGTCAGCCTATGTATTTGGGGTACAGCCAAGGTCGGTGCAGGTTGATCCTCATTTGGGGTTACTGGGTAGCCCCAGAGGACAATGTTTTTCTTCTGGAGGGCAGGAAGAGTACTGCATTGTAGTTCTGGATTGCCAAACTGGAGGGCTTGTGGGCCAGTAGTCTGACGACAAAAGTCTGAGAACACAAGCTAGGCTTAGGTTTCTGGGTGAGGCCATGGCAGCACAATCTACAGACCTGAATTGAGATCTCGTGCATCTGAAGACAGGGCAAGGATCAGACGATCGCTCAGGTTGGAGTTTCTGTCCCTGATGGCCCCTTCATGAATGCGGGGGCGACACGAGGCCATGGGGGTTTTCCCACGATGGGAGTTGTGAGAAGCTCCAAAGTGCAGAGAGTCTTCTGCAGAACAATTGAGACCTGTTGTATGGCTCCAGGCCAATGATTCTGAGCAGGGTTCTAAGGATGGATGGCTGGGTAGCCCACCTCGCATTCCAGTTGTCTCCTAGCAACAGGACAGGTTAGATCTCCTGGATCTGTGGGGAGCAACTGAGGACGCTGAGTTGAAATGGACACACCTGCTGATGGGTCCTAATGTGCTTTTGTGTCTATGGAGACCTTGGAATGAAGCGGTGGCACTGGGGCCCTAAAGGGTTCTCCTAAACAGAGGCTTTGACACAGCTCCAACGTGCAAGTTTCCCATGTGTAGATGAGATGTTTTCTGATGGGTGAGTGTAGAAACAGCTATATGCTGCTTTTGAAATCCAGGCCTCTGAGGAGAGATGACTGGAAACAAAAGCAATGGATCTGATTAGGTCCTAGGGGCCTGTTCTTTCCTTTTTACCTCTGGGGACATCTGTCTATGGGTCTGAGTGCAGGTAGGTGCTCAGTTGGGCTCAGATTGCCCCTGTTTTTTCCTGGGAAGCCACCACTATTGAGATGGATCAGGGACTTTGGAGGTTTATCCTATTAGAAGGGTTGTGGCCATTGGAATGGGCACGCACAATTCCCTTGGAGAGGGCAAGTACAGTCCTCAGGTTTGGCTCCAGGGGCCTGAGCCTGTAGGTTGTGTAGGCCAGGGCTCTTTGGACAGTTGTCTGAGAACACAAACTCGGCTTATGTTTCGGGTCATAGGTATGGCAGGACTGACCTACAGACCATGAGGAGAACTCTTCGGGATTTGAAAGAAGGGCGAGTGTGAGGCTCCTGCTCAAGTTTTTGTCTCTGGATATCGTGTCACTCATGGTCGTGGAATTTCTGGGTGACTTCATGGGAAATGGACGAGTCTTACTCTCTGGTGGTTTGGCCCCGTCCAAAGTGTTTGGGGTCATTCTGTGGGCTGGAAGAAGTCCGTTTTGTTGTTGTTGTTGTTGTTGTTGTTGTTTTCTTTTTTAACCTCAGGTGTCCCACCAAATGAGGGATTCCAGAGTAGAGCCCTGGGGAGGGGCGACTGGACAATCTGAAATCTGGTTAAAAATTGGGGCCTAGGGACATGTCAAGCCCATTATGACATCTAATGGTCCAGCCACTGAGAGGACTTACTAGAGGACAGGACTCATGCTGAGGGTCACAATGCGTGTGTATGCCCTCGTCGCACTCAAGAATGGGCGGGGCCTCAGGGTGAAAGCTGGTTTCTCCCACACTGAACGTTGGACAACGTGCCAACCACAAGGGTTCTTGCCATGGGTAAGGAGGAGTTCTGATTTCTGCGTCACACTCACCCCTGGGCAGTGATTGGAGATAAGATCTCGGATCTGAAGCCTGAAAACTGAGGTAGGGAAGGGATGATGACCTAAGGCCATGGCGGGTTTTATGTGCTCAGTGTGCGGTAAGCTTTCTGGGTGTTGGTCAGGAGGTCCGGGCTCAGGTTGTGTTCGACAGTGCATTAGTGCCCAGGTTAGACTATATCATTTGGGTAAAGTCGAGTGCTGTGTAGGTTTATCCTCATTTAAGGTGCCTGGGCAGCTCATGAGGCAATAATTTTTTTTCTAGAGGGCAGGCAGAGTGCTGCATTGTGGGTCTGGAATTGCCAAACTTGAGGGCTTCGGGGCCAGTAGTGTGAGGACGGAAGTCTGAGAAGACAAGCTAGACTTGTGTTTCAGGGCGAGGGCACGGCAGGTACCCCCTGCAGATCTGAACCAATCTCATGCATCTGAAGTCAGGGCGAGGATCAGACGTTGGCTCAGGTTGGAGTTTCTGTGCATGACGGCCGCTTCATGAAGGGAGCGGAATCTCGGGGCCATTGAGGTTTTCCCACGTTGGGAGTTGTGGGATGCCCCCTTCAAGGATTCCTTCTGCGGGACAATTGAGACCTGTTGGACAGCTCCAGGACATCCCATATGGAATGACTCCAGAGCACCGTTCGTGGATGGATGCCTGGGAAGCCCGCCTCGCATTCCAATTGTCTCCTAGCAACAAGACAGTTTAGATCTGATGGCTCTGCCGGAGCAACCGGGGTGGCTGAGTTGAAGTGGACTTTCCTGAGGATGGGCCCTAATGTGTTTTTCTGACCATGAGGGCCTTGGAATGGGGCGGTGGCTACGGGACCCTGAAGTACTCTCCTAAGCTTTGGACATATCTCCCATGCACAGGTTTCCTTGTGGAGACGAGATGAGTTCTGATGGGTGCCTCAGGAAAACCCCTATGCTCGTATTGGAATCAGGCTTTTGAGGACACATGCCTGTAACCCAAAGCAATGGATCCTATTATGGCCTAGGGTCCTGTCTGGTTCAATCTTCTTCTCTGGGGACATCCATCTATGGTATGAGTGGAGGTCGATTATCAGCTGGTGTCAGACAGCCCTTGTTTGTTCCGGGCGTCCTACACTATTGGTATGGCCTCAGGGACTTTGGAGGTTTCTCCTAATTTGTACCATTTGGACCATGGAATGGGCAGAATTCCCATGGACTGGTAGGCACAGTCCTAATATGTGGCTCCAAGGGCCCTGCCTGGAGGGTGTGTGGCCCAAGACTTTGAGGACAGAAGTCTGAAAACACAAACTCAGCTTAGGTTTGGGGACGTAGGTATGGCAGGCCCGATCTACAAACCATGAGAAGAACTCTTCTGGATATGAAGAAAGTGCGAGTCTGAGGCGCTTGCTCAGGCTTTTGTCTCTGGATTTTGTATCAGCGATGGCCGTGGAATGTCGGGGAGGCCTCATGGGCCATGGACGAATCTTCCTCTCTGAGGATTTGGCCCGATTCCCATTGCTTTTCGTCAATCTGTGGGATGGGAGGACACATTTCAGTTTTGTTACCTCAGGTGTCCCACCAAAGGAGGAATTCCAAAGCCAAGCCGTGGGGAAGACTGAAGGGACAACCCGAACTATGGTTAAAAATTGGGGCCTAGGGGCATGGCAAGCCCAATATGCTATCTCTTCATCCAGCCACTGAGTGGGCTTACTTGAGTACTCTGCTCATCCAGAGGGTCACAATGTGTGTTTGTGACCAATGTGGCCCCCGAGCATGGGCGGGGCCTCAAAGGCCACACTGGTTTCAACTATACTGAACGTTGGACAACATGCCAACCAAGGGTTTCCTGCCATGGGGAAGGAGTTCTGATTTCTGCATCACCTTCAACCCTGGGCAGTGATTGGAGAAAAGGTCTAGGTTCTGAAACCTGAAAACCGAGGTTGGGAAGAGATGACGACCTAAGGCCACGGCAGCTCGATGTGCTCAGTGTGCGGCCAGCTGTCTGGGAGGGGTCAGGAGGTCCAGGCTCAGCCTGTGTCAGAAAGGACATTAGTGCCCTGGTTAGCCTATGTATTTGGGGTACAGCCAAGGTCGGTGCAGGTTGATCCTCATTTGGGGTTACTGGGTAGCCCCAGAGGACAATGTTTTTTCTTCTGGAGGGCAGGCAGAGTGCTGCGTTGTAGTTCTGTATTGCCAAACTGGAGGGTTTGTGCGCCAGTAGTCTGACGACAAAAGTCTGAGAACACAAGCTAGGCTTAGGTTTCTGGGTGAGGCCATGGCAGGCACAATCTACAGCCCTGAATCGAAATCTCGTGCATCTGAAGTCAGGGCGAGGATCAGACAATTGCTCAGGTTGTAGTTTCTGCCCATGATGGCCCCTTCATGAATGGGGGGCATCACAAGGCCATGGGGGTTTTCCCGCGATGGGAATTGTGAGAAGCTCTAAACTGCAGAGAGTCTTCTGCAGGACAATTGAGACCTGTTGTATGGCTCCAGGCCAATGATTCTGAGCAGGGTTCTAAGGATGGATGGCTGGGTAGCCCACCTCGCATTCCAATTGTCTCCTAGCACCAAGACAGGTTATATCTTTTGGATCTGTGGGGAGCAACTGAGGACGCTGAGTTTAAATGGACACCCCTGAGGATGGGTCCTAATGTGCTTTTGTGTCTATGGAGACCTTGGAATGAAGCGGTGGCACTGGGGCCCTAAAGGGTTCTCCTAAACAGAGGCTTTGACACAGCTCCAACGTGCAAGTTTCCCATGTGTAGATGAGATGTTTTCTGATGGGTGAGTCTAGAAACAGATATATGCTGCTTTTGAAATAAAGACCTCTGAGGAGAGATGCCTGGAAAACAAAGCAATGGATCTGATTAGTGCCTAGGGGCCTGTTCTTTCCTTTTTACCTCTGGGGACATCTGACTATGGGTCTGAGTGCAGGTAGGTGCTCAGTTGGGCTCAGATTGCCCCTGTTTTTTCCTGGGAAGCCACCACTATTGAGATGGATCAGGGACTTTGGAGGTTTATCCTATTAGAAGGGTTGTGGCCATTGGAATGGGCACACACAATTCCCTTGGAGAGGGCAAGTACAGTCCTCAGGTTTGGCTCCAGGGGCCTGAGCCTGTAGGTTGTGTAGGCCAGGGCTCTTTGGACAGTTGTCTGAGAACACAAACTCGGCTTATGTTTCAGGTCATAGGTATGGCAGGACTGACCTACAGACCATGAGGAGAACTCTTCAGGATTTGAAAGAAGGGAGAGTGTGAGGCTCCTGCTCAAGTTTTAGTCTCTGGATATCGTGTCACTCATGGTCGTGGAATTTCTGGGTGACTAGATGGGAAATGGACGAGACTTACTCTCTGGTGGTTTGGCCCCGTCCAAAGAGTTTGCGGTCATTCCGTGGGCTGGAAGAAGTCCGTTTTGTTGTTGTTTTTGTTGTTGTTTTCTTTTTTAACCTCAGGTGTCCCACCAAATGAGGGATTCCAGAGTAGAGCCCTGGGGAGGGGCGACTGGACAATCTGAAATCTGGTTAAAAATTGGGGCCTAGGGACATGTCAAGCCCATTATGACATCTAATGGTCCAGCCACTGAGAGGACTTACTAGAGGACAGGACTCATGCTGAGGGTCACAATGCGTGTGTATGCCCTTGTCGCACTCAAGAATGGGCGGGGCCTCAGGGTGGATGCTGGTTTCTCCTACACTGAACGTTGGACAACGTGCCAACCACAAGGGTTCTTGCCATGGGTAAGGAGGAGTTCTGATTTCTGCATCACACTCACCCCTGGGCAGTGATTGGAGATAAGGTCTCGGATCTGAAGCCTGAAAACTGAGGTAGGGAAGAGATGATGACCTAAGGCCATGGCGGGTTTTATGTGCTCAGTGTGCGGTCAGCTTTCTGGGTGTTGGTCAGGAGGTCCGGGCTCAGGTTGTGTTCGACAGTGCATTAGTGCCCAGGTTAGACTATAATATTTGGGTAAAGTCGAGTGCTGTGTAGGTTTATCTTCATTTAAGGTGCCTGGGCAGCTCATGAGGCAATAATTTTTTTTCTAGAGGGCAGGCAGAGTGCTGCATTGTGGGTCCGGAATTGCCAAACTTGAGGGCTTCGGGGCCAGGAGTGTGAGAACGGAAGTCTGAGAAGACACGCTAGACTTGGGTTTCAGGGCGAGGGCACGGCAGGTACCCCCTGCAGATCTGAACCAATATCTCATGCATCTGAAGTCAGGGCGAGGATCAGACGTTGGCTCAGGTTGGAGTTTCTGTGCATGACGGCCGCTTCATGAAGGGAGCGGAATCTCGGGGCCATTGAGGTTTTCCCACGTTGGGAGTTGTGGGATGCCCCCTTCAAGGATTCCTTCTGCGGGACAATTGAGACCTGTTGGACAGCTCCAGGACATCCCATATGGAATGACTCCAGAGCACCGTTGGTGGATGGATGCCTGGGAGCCCGCCTCGCATTCCAATTGTCTCCTAGCAACAAGACAGTTTAGATCTGAAGGCTCTGCCGGAGCAACCGGGGTGGCTGAGTTGAAATGGACTTTCCTGAGGATGGGCCCTAATGTGTTTTTCTGACCATGAGGGCCTTGGAATGGGGCGGTGGCTACGAGACCTGAAGTACTCTCCTAAGCTATGGACATGGCTCCCATGCACAGGTTTCCTTGTGGAGACGAGATGAGTACTGATGGGTGCCTCAGGAAAACACCTATGGTCGTATTGGAATCAGGCTTTTGAGGACACATGCCTGTACCCCAAAGCAATGGATCCTATTATGGCCTAGGGTCCGGTCTGGTTCAATCTTCTTCTCTGGGGACATCCATCTATGGTATGAGTGGAGGTCGATTATCAGCTGGTGTCAGACAGCCCTTTTTTGTTCCGGGCGACCTACACTATTGGGATGGCCTCAGGGACTTTGGAGGTTTCTCCTAATTTGTACGATTTTGGACCATGGAATGGGCAGAATTCCCATGGATTGGTAGGCACAGTCCTAATGTGTGACTCCAAGGGCCCAGGCTGGAGGGTGTGTGGCCCAAGACTTTGAGGACAGAACTCTGAAAACACAAACTCAGCTTAGGTTTAGGGACGTAGGTATGGCAGGCCCGATCTACAAACCATGAGAAGAACTCTTCAGGATATGAAGTAAGTGCGAGACTGAGGCGCTTGCTCAGGCTTTTGTCTCTGGATTTTATATCAGCGATGGCCATGGAATGTCGGGGAGGCCTCATGGGCCATGGACGAATCTTCCTCTCTGAGGATTTGGCCCGATTCCCAATTGCTTTTCGTCAATCTGTGGGATGGGAGGACTCATTTCAGTTTTGTTACCTCAGGTGTCCCACCAAAAGAGGAATTCCAAAGCCAAGCCGTGGGGAAGACTGAAGGGACAACCTGAACTATGGTTAAAAATTGGGGCCTAGGGGCATGGCAAGCCCAATATGCTATCACTTCATCCAGCCACTGAGTGGCCTTACTTGAGGACTGGGCTCAGCCTGAGGGTCACAATGTGTGTTTGTGACCAATGTGGCCCGCGAGCATGGGCGGGGCCTCAAGGGCCACACTGGTTTCAACTACACTGAACGTTGGACAACATGCCAACCAAGGGTTTCTTGCCATGGGGAAGGAGTTCTGATTTCTGCATCACCTTCAACCCTGGGCAGTGATTGGAGATAAGGTCTAGGTTCTGAAACCTGAAAACCGAGGTTGGGAAGAGATGACGACCTAAGGCCACGGCGCCTCGATTTGCTCAGTGTGCGGCCAGCTGTCTGGGAGGGGTCAGGAGATCCAGGCTCAGGCTATGTCAGAAAGGGCATTAGTGCCCTGGTCAACCTATGTATTTGGGGTACAGCCAAGGTCGGTGCTGGTTGATCCTCATTTGGGGTTACTGGGTAGCCCCAGAGGACAATGTTTTTTCTTCTGGAGGGCAAACAGAGTGCTGCGTTGTAGTTCTGGATTGCCAAACTGGAAGGCTTGTGGGCCAGTAGTCTGACGACAAAAGTCTGAGAACACAAGCTAGGCTTAGGTTTCTGGGTGAGGCCATGGCAGGCACAATCTACAGCCCTGAATCTAGATCTCGTGCATCTGAAGTCAGGGCGAGGTTCAGACGATTGCTCAGGTTGGAGTTTCTGCCCATGATGGCCCCTTCATGAATGGGGGGGCATCACGAGGCCATGGGGGTTTTCCCACGATGGGAATTGTGAGAAGCTGTAAACTGCAGATAGTCTTCTGCAGGACAATTGAGACCTGTTGTATGGCTCCAGGCCAATGATTCTGAGCAGGGTTCTAAGGATGGATGGCTGGGTAGCCCACCTCGCATTCCAATTGTCTCCTAGCAACAAGACAGGTTATATCTCCTGGATCTGTGGGGAGCAACCGAGGACGCTGAGTTGAAATGGACACCCCTGGGGATGGGTCCTAATGTGCTTTTGTGTCTATGGAGACCTTGGAATGAAGCGGTGGCACTGGGGCCCTAAAGGGTTCTCCTAAACAGAGGCTTTGACACAACTCCAACGTGCAATTTTCCCATGTGTAGATGAGATGTTTCTGATGGGTGAGTGTAGAAACAGCTATATGCTGCTTTTGAAATCCAGGCCTCTGAGGAGAGATGCCTGGAAACCAAAGCAATGGATCTGATTAGTGCCTAGGAGCCTGTTCTTTCCTTTTTCCCTCTGGGGACATCTGTCTATGGGTCTGAGTGCAGTAGGTGCTCAGTTGGGTTCAGATTGCCCCTGTTTTTTCCTGGGAAGCCACCCCTATTGAGATGGATCAGGGACTTTGGAGGTTTATCCTATTAGATGGGTTGTGGCCATTGGAATGGGCACACACAATTCCCTTGGAGAGGGCAAGTACAGTCCTCAGGTTTGGCTCCAGGGGCCTGAGCTTGTAGGTTGTGTAGGCCAGGGCTGTTTGGACAGTTGTCTGAGAACACAATCTCGGCTTATGTTTCGGGTCATAGGTATGGCAGGACTGACCTGCAGACCATGAGGAGAACTCTTCGGGATTTGAAAGAAGGGCGAGTGTGAGGCTCCTGCTCAAGTGTTTGTCTCTGGATATCGTGTCACTCATGGTCGTGGAATTTCTGGGTGACTTCATGGGAAATGGACGAGTCTTACTCTCTGGTGGTTTGGCCCCGTCCAAAGAGTTTGGGGTCATTCTGTGGGCTGGAAGAAGTCCGTTTTGTTGTTGTTGTTGTTGTTGTTTTCTTTTTTAACCTCAGGTGTCCCACTAAATGAGGGATTCCAGAGTAGAGCCCTGGGGAGGGGCGACTGGACAATCATAAATCTGGTTAAAAATTGGAGCCTAGGGACATGTCAAGCCCATTATGACATCTAATGGTCCAGCCACTGAGAGGACTTACTAGAGGACAGGACTCATGCTGAGGGTCACATTGCGTGTGTATGCCCACGTCGCACTCAAGAATGGGCGGGGACTCAGGGTGAATGCTGGTTTCTCCTACACTGAACGTTGGACAACGTGCCAACCTCAAGGGTTCTTGCCATGGGTAAGGAGGAGTTCTGATTCTGCATCACACTCACCCCTGGGCAGTGATTGGAGATAAGGTCTCGGATCTGAAGCCTGAAAACTGAGGTAGGGAAGAGATGATGACCTAAGGCCATGGCGGGTTTTATGTGCTCAGTGTGCGGTCAGCTTTCTGGGTGTTGGTCAGGAGGTCCGGGCTCAGGTTGTGTTCGACAGTGCATTAGTGCCCAGGTTAGACTATATCATTTGGGTAAAGTCGAGTGCTATGTAGGTTTATCCTCATTTAAAGTGCCTGGGCAGCTCATGAGGCAATAATTTTTTTTCTAGAGGGCAGGCAGAGTGCTGCATTGTGGGTCCGGAATTGCCAAACTTGAGGGCTTCGGGGCCAGGAGTGTGAGGACGGAAGTCTGAGAAGACAAGCTAGACTTGGGTTTCAGGGCGAGGGCACGGCAGGTACCCCCTGCAGATCTGAACCAATATGTCATTCATCTGAAGTCAGGGCGAGGATCAGACGTTGGCTCAGGTTGGAGTTTCTGTGCATGACGGCCGCTTCATGAAGGGAGCAGAAACTCGGGGCCATTAAGGTTTTCCCACGTTGGGAGTTGTGGGATGCCCCCTTCAAGGATTCCTTCTGCGGGACAATTGATACCTGTTGGACAGCTCCAGGACATCCCATATGGAATGACTCCAGAGCACCGTTGGTGGATGGATGCCTGGGAAGCCCGCCTCGCATTCCAATTGTCTCCTAGGAACAAGACAGTTTAGATCTGAAGGCTCTGCCGGAGCAACCGGGGTGGCTGAGTTGAAATGGACTTTACTGAGGATGGGCCCTAATGTGTTTTTCTGTCCATGAGGGCCTTGGAATGGGGCGGTGGCACCGGGACCCTGAAGTACTCTCCTAAGCTTTGGACATGGCTCCCATGCACAGGTTTCCTTGTGGATACGAGATGAGTTCTGATGGGTGCCTCAGGAAAATCCCTATGCTCGTATTGGAATCAGGCTTTTGAGGACACATGCCTGTAACCCAAAGCAATGGATCCTATTATGGCCTAGGGTCCTGTCTGGTTCAATCTTCTTCTCTGCGGACATCCACCTATGCTATGAGTGGAGGTCGATTATCAGCTGGTGTCAGACAACCCTTGTTTGTTCCGGGCGACCTACACGATTGGGATGGCCTCAGGGACTTTGGAGGTTTCTCCTAATTTGTACGATATTGGACCATGGAATGGGCAGAATTCCCATGGATTGGTAGGAACAGTCCTAATGTGTGGCTCCAAGGGCCCAGCCTGGTGGGTGTGTGGCCCAAGACTTTGAGGACACAAGTCTGAAAACACAAACTCAGCTTAGGTTTGGGGACGTAGGTATGGCAGGCCCGATCTACAAACCATGAGAAGAACTCTTCAGGATATGAAGTAAGTGCGAGTCTGAGGCGCTTGCTCAGGCTTTTGTCTCTGGATTTTGTATCAGCGATGGCTGGGTAATGTCGGGGAGGCCTCATGGGCCATGGACTAATCTTCCACTCTGAGGATTTCCCGATTTCCAATTGCTTTTCGTCAATATGTGGAAATGGAGGACTCATTTCAGTTTTGTTACCTCAGGTGTCCCACCAAAAGAATAATTCCAAAGCCAAGCCGTGCGGAAGACTGAAGGGATAACCCAAACTATGGTTAAAAATTGGGGCCTGGGGCATGGCCAGCCCAATATGATATCTCTTCATCCAGCCACTGAGTGGCCTTACTTGAGGACTGGGCTCAGCCTGAGGGTCACAGTGTGTTTGTGACCAATGTGGCCCGCGAGCATGGGCGGGGCCTCAAGGGCCACACTGGTTTCAACTACACTGAACGTTGGACAACATGCCAACCAAGGGTTTCTTGCCATGGGGATGGAGTTCTGATTTCTGCATCACCTTCAACCCTGGGCAGTGATTGGAGATAAGGTCTAGTTTCTGAATCCTGAAAACCGAGGTTGGGAAGAGATGACGACCTAAGGCCATGGTGGCTCGATGTGCTCAGTGTGAGGCCAGCTGTCTGGGAGGGGCCAGGAGGTCCAGGCTCAGGCTGTGTCAGAAAGTGCATTAGTGCCCTGGTCAGCCTATGTTTTTGGGGTACAGCCAAGATCGGTGCTGGTTGATCCTCATTTGGGGTTACTGGGTAGCCCCAGAGGACAATGTTTTTTCTTCTGGAGGGCAAACAGAGTGCTGCGTTGTAGTTCTGGATTGCCAAACTGGAGGGCTTGTGGGCCAGTAGTCTGACGACAAAAGTCTGAGAACACTAGCTAGGCTTAGGTTTCTGGGTGAGGCCATGGCAGGCACAATCTACAGCCCTGAATCGAGATCTCGTGCATCTGAAGTCAGGGCGAGGTTCAGACGATTGCTCAGGTTGGAGTTTCTGCCCATGATGGCCCCTTCATGAATGGGGGGGCATCACGAGGCCATGGGGGTTTACCCACGATGGGAGTTGTGAGAAGCTCCAAACTGCAGAGAGTCTTCTGCAGGACAATGAGACCTGTTGTATGGCTCCAGGCCAATGATTCTGAGCAGGGTTCTAAGGATGGATGGCTGGGTAGCCCACCTCGCATTCCAATTGTCTCCTAGCAACAAGACAGGTTATATCTCCTGGATCTGTGGGGAGCAACCGAGGACGCTGATTTGAAATGGACACCCCTGGGGATGGGTCCTAATGTGCTTTTGTGTCTATGGAGACCTTGGAATGAAGCGGTGGCACTGGGGCCCTAAAGGGTTCTCCTAAACAGAGGCTTTGACACAGCTCCAACGTGCAAGTTTCCCATGTGTAGATGAGATGTTTTCTGATGGGTGAGTCTAGAAACAGCTATATTCTGCTTTTGAAATCCAGGCCTCTGAGGAGAGATGCCTGGAAACCAAAGCATTGGATCTGATTAGTGCCTAGGGGCCTGTTCTTTATTTTTACTTCTGGGGACATCTGTCTATGCGTCTGAGTGCAGGTAGGTGCTCAGTTGGGCTCAGATTGCCCCTGTTTTTTCCTGGGAAGCCACCACTATTGAGATGGATCAGGGACTTTGGAGGTTTATCCTATTAGAATGGTTGTGGCCATTGGAATGGGCACACACAATTCCCTTGGAGAGGGCAAGTACAGTCCTCAGGTTTGGTTCCAGGGGCCTGAGCCTGTAGGTTGTGTAGGCCAGGGCTGTTTGGACAGTTGTCTGAAAACACAAACTCGGCTTATGTTTCGGGTCATAGGTATGGCAGGACTGACCTACAGACCATGAGGAGAACTCTTCGGGATTTGAAAGAAGGGCGAGTGTGAGGCTCCTGCTCAAGTTTTTGTCTCTGGATATCGTGTCACTCATGGTCGTGGAATTTCTGGGTGACTTCATGGGAAATGGACGGGTCTTACTCTCTGGTGGTTTGGCCCCGTCCAAAGAGTTTGGGGTCATTCTGTGTGCTGGAAGAAGTCCGATTAGTTTTTGTTGTTGTTGTTGTTGTTTTCTTTTTTAACCTCAGGTGTCCCACCAAATGAGGGATTCCAGAGTAGAGCCCTGGGGAGGGGCGACTGGACAATCAGAAATCTGGTTAAAAATTGGGGCCTAGGGACATGTCATGCCCATTATGACATCTAATGGTCCAGCCACTGAGAGGACTTACTAGAGGACAGGACTCATGCTGAGGGTCACAATGCGTGTGTATGCCCTCGTCGCACTCAAGAATGGGCGGGGCCTAGGGTGAATGCTGGTTTGTCCTACACTGAACGTTGGACAACGTGCCAACCACAAGGGTTCTTGCCATGGGTAAGGTGGAGTTCTGATTTCTGCATCACACTCACCCCTGGGCAGTGATTGGAGATAAGATCTCGGATCTGAAGCCTGAAAACTGACGTAGGGAAGGGATGATGACCTAAGGCCATGGCGGGTTTTATGTGCTCAGTGTTTGGTCAGCTTTCTGGGTGTTGGTCAGGAGGTCCAGGCTAAGGTTGTGTTCGACAGTGCATTAGTGCCCAGGTTAGACTATATCATTTGGGTAAAGTCGATTGCTGTGTAGGTTTATCCTCATTTAAGGTGCCTGGGCAGCTCATGAGGCAATAATTTTTTTTCTAGAGGGCAGGCAGAGTGCTGCATTGTGGGTCCGGAATTGCCAAACTTGAGGGCTTCGGGGCCAGGAGTGTGAGGACGGAAGTCTGAGAAGACAAGCTAGACTTGGGTTTCAGGGCGAGGGCACGGCAGGTACCCCCTGCAGATCTGAACCAATATCTCATGCATCTGAAGTCAGGGCGAGGATCAGACGTTGGCTCAGGTTGGAGTTTCTGTGCATGACGGCCGCTTCATGAAGGGAGCGGAATCTCGGGGCCATTGAGGTTTTCCCCCGTTGGGAGTTTTGGGATGCCCCCTTCAAGGATTCCTTCTGCGGGACAATTGAGACCTGTTGGACAGCTCCAGGACATCCCATATGGAATGACTCCAGAGCACCGTTCGTGGATGGATGCCTGAGAAGCCCGCCTCACATTCCAATTGTCTCCTAGCAACAAGACAGTTTAGATCTGATGGCTCTGCCGGAGCAACCTGGGTGGCTGAGTTGAAATGGACTTTCCTGAGGATGGGCCCTAATGTGTTTTTCTGACCATGAGGGCCTTGGAATGGGGCGGTGGCTACGGGACCCTGAAGTACTCTCCTAAGCTTTGGACATATCTCCCATGCACTGGTTTCCTTGTGGAGACGACATGAGTTCTGATGGGTGCCTCAGGAAAACCCCTATGCTCGTATTGGAATCAGGCTTTTGAGGACACATGCCTGTAACCCAAAGCAATGGATCCTATTATGGCCTAGGGTCCTGTCTGGTTCCATCTTCTTCTCTGGGGACATCCATCTATGGTATGAGTGGAGGTCGATTATTCAGCTGGTGTCAGACAGCCCTTTTTTGTTCCGGGCGACCTACACTATTGGGATGGCCTCAGGGACTTTGGAGGTTTCTCCTAATTTGTACGATATTGGACCATGGAATGGGCAGAATTCCCATGGATTGTTAGGCACAGTCCTAATGTGTGGCTCCAAGGGCCCAGCCTGGAGGGTGTGTGGCCCAAGACTTTGAGGACAGAACTCTGAAAACACAAACTCATCTTAGGTTTAGGGACGTAGGTATGGCAGGCCCGATCTACAAACCATGAGAAGAACTCTTCAGGATATGAAGTAAGTTGGAGTCTGAGGCGCTTGCTCAGGCTTTTGTCTCTGGATTTTGTATCAGCGATGGCCGTGGAATGTCGGGGAGGCCTCATGGGCCATGGACGAATCTTCCTCTCTGAGGGTTTGGCCCGATTCCCAATTGCTTTTCGTCAATCTGTGGGATGGGGGGACTCATTTCAGTTTTGTAACCTCAGGTGTCCCATCAAAAGAGGAATTCCAAAGCCAAGCCGTGCGGAAGACTGAAGGGACCACCCGAACTATGGTTAAAAATTGGGGCATAGGGGCATGGCAAGCCCAATATGCTATCTCTTCATCCAGCCACTGAGTGGCCTTACTTGAGGACTGAGCTCAGCCTGAGGGTCACAATGTGTATTTGTGACCATTGTGGCCCGCGAGCATGGGCGGGGCCTCAAGGGCCACACTGGTTTCAACTACACTGAACGTTGGACAACATGCCAACCAAGGGTTTCTTGCCATGGGGAAGGAGTTCTGATTTCTGCATCACCTTCAACCCTGGGCAGTGATTGGAGATAAGGTCTAGGTTCTGAAACCTGAAAACCGAGGTTGGAATAGATGACGACCTAAGGCCATGGTGGCTCGATGTGCTCAGTGTGCGGCCAGCTGTCTGGGAGGGGCCAGGAGGTCCAGGCTCAGGCTGTGTCAGAAAGGGCATTAGTGCCCCCGTCAGCCTATGTATTTGGAGTACAGCCAAGGTCGGTGCAGGTTGATCCTCATTTGGGGTTACTGGGTAGCCCCAGAGGACAATGTTTTTTCTTCTGGAGGGCAGGCAGAATGCTGCTTTGTAGTTCTGGATTGCCAAACTGGAGGGCTTGTGGGCCAGTAGTCTGACGACAAATTCTGAGAACACAAGCTGGGCTTAGGTTTCTGGGTGAGGCCATGGCAGGCACAATCTACAGCCCTGAATCGAGATCTCGTGCATCTGAAGTCAGGGCGAGGATCAGACGATTGCTCAGGTTGGAGTTTCTGCCCCTGACGGCCCCTTCATGAATGGGGGGGCATCACGAGGCCATGGGGGTTTACCCACGATGGGAGTTGTGAGAAGCTCCAAACTGCAGAGAGTCTTCTGCAGGAAAATTGAGATCTGTTGTATGGCTCCAGGCTAATGATTCTGAGCAGGGTTCTAAAGATGGATGGCTTGGTAGCCCACCTCGCATTCCAATTGTCTCCTAGCAACAAGACCGGTAAGATCTCCTGGATCTTTGGGGAGCAACCGAGGACGCTGTGTTGAAATGGACACCCCTGGGGATGGGTCCTAATGTGCTTTTGTGTCTATGGAGACCTTGGATTGAAGTGGTGGCACTGGGGCCCTAAAGGCTTCTCCTAAACAGAGGCTTTGACACAGCTCCAACGTGCAAGTTTCCCATGTGTAGATGAGATGTTTTCTGATGGGTGAGTCTAGAAACAGCTATATGCTGCTTTTGAGATCCAGGCATACGAGGAGAGATGCCTGGAAACCAAAGCAATGGATCTGATTAGTGCCTAGTGGCCTGTTCTTTACTTTTTACCTCTGGGGACATCTGTCTATGGGTCTGAGTGCAGGTAGGTGCTCAGTTGGACTCAGATTGCCCCTGTTTTTTCCTGGGAAGCCACCACTATTGAGATGGATCAGGGTCTTTGGAGGTTTATCCTATTAGAAGGGTTGTGGCCATTGGAATGGGCAAACACAATTCCCTTGGAGAGGGCAAGTACAGTCCTCAGGTTTGGCTCCAGGGGCCTGAGCCTGTAGGTTGTGTAGGCCAGGGCTGTTTGGACAGTTGTCTGAAAACACAAACTCGGCTTATGTTTCGGGTCATAGGTATGGCAGGACTGACCCACAGACCATGAGGAGAACTCTTCGGGATTTGAAAGAAGGGCGAGTGTGAGGCTCCTGCTGAAGTTTTTGTCTCTGGATATCGTGTCACTCATGGTCGTGGAATTTCTGGGTGACTTCATGGAAAATGGACGAGTCTTACTCTCTGGTGGTTTGGCCCCGTCCAAAGAGTTTTGGGTCATTCTGTGGGCTGGAAGAATTACGTTTTGGTTGTTGTTGTTGTTGTTGTTGTTTTCTTTTTTAACCTCAGGTGTCCCACCAAATGAGGGATTCCAGAGTAGAGCCCTGGGGAGGGGCGACTGGACAATCAGAAATCTGGTTAAAAATTGGGGCCTAGGGACATGTCAAGCCCAGTATGACATCTAATGGTCCAGCCACTGAGAGGACTTACTAGAGGACAGGACTCATGCTGAGGGTCACAATGCGTGTGTATGCCCTCGTCGCACTCAAGAATAGGCGGGGCCTCAGGGTGAATGCTGGTTTCTCCTACACTGAACGTTGGACAACGTGCCAACCACAAGGGTTCTTGCCATGGGTAAGGAGGAGTTCTGATTTCTGCATCACACTCACCCCTGTGCAGTGATTGGAGATAAGGTCTCGGATCTGAAGCCTGAAAATTGAGGTAGGGAAGAGATGATGACCTAAGGCCATGGCGGGTTTTATGTGCTCAGTGTTTGGTCAGCTTTCTGGGTGTTGTTCAGGAGGTCCGGGCTCAGGTTGTGTTCGACAGTGCATTAGTGCCCAGGTTAGACTATATCATTTGGGTAAAGTCGAGTGCTGCGTAGGTTGATCCTCATTTAAGGTGCCTGGGCAGCTCATGAGGCAATAATTTTTTTTCTAGAGGGAAGGCAGAGTGCTGCATTGTGGGTCCGGAATTGCCAAACTTGAGGGCTTCGGGGCCAGGAGTGTGAGGACGGAAGTCTGAGAAGATAAGCTAGACTTGGGTTTAAGGGCGAGGGCACGGCAGGTACCCCCTGCAGATCTCAACCAATATCTCATGCATCTGAAGTCAGGGCGAGGATCAGACGTTGGCTCAGGTTGGAGTTTCTGTGCATGACGGCCGCTTCATGAAGGGAGCGGAATCTCGGGGCCATTGAGGTTTTCCCACGTTGGGAGTTGTGGGATGCCCCCTTCAAGTATTCCTTCTGCGGGACAATTGAGACCTGTTGGACAGCTCCAGGACATCCCATATGGAATGACTCCAGAGCACCCTTCGTGGATGGATGCCTGGGAAGACCGCCTCGCATTCCAATTGTCTCCTAGCAACAAGACAGTTTAGATCTGATGGCTCTGCCGGAGCAACCGGGGTGGCTGAGTTGAAATGGACTTTCCTGAGGTTGGGCCCTAATATGCTTTTCTGACCATGAGGGCCTTGGAATGGGGCGGTGGCTACGGGACCCTGAAGTACTCTCCTAAGCTTTGGACATGGCTCCCATTCACAGGTTTCTTGTGGAGACGAGATGAGTTCTGTTGGGTGCCTCAGGAAAACCCCTATGCTCGTATTGGAATCAGGCTTTTGAGGACACATGCCTGTAACCCAAAGCAATGGATCCTATTATGTCCTAGGGTCCTGTCTGGTTCAATCTTCTTCTCTGGGGACATCCATTTATGGTATGAGTGGAGGTCGATTATCAGCTGGTGTCAGACAGCCCTTGTTTGTTCCGGGCGACCTACACTATTGGGATGGCCTCAGGGACTTTGGAGGTTTCACCAAATTTGTACGATTTTGGACCATGGAATGGGTAGAATTCCCATGGATTGGTAGGCACAGTCCTAATGAGTGGCTCCAAGGGCCCAGCCTGGAGGGTGTGTAGACCAAGACTTTGAGGACAGAAGTCTGAAAACACAAACTCAGCTTAGGTTTAGGGACGTAGGTATGGCAGGCCCGATCTACAAACCATGAGAAGAACTCTTCAGGATATGAAGAAAGTGCGAGTCTGAGGCGCATGCTCAGGCTTTTGTCTCTGGATTTTGTATCAGCGATGGCCGTGGAATGTCCGGGAGGCCTCATGGGCCATGGACGAATCTTCCTCTCTGAGGATTTGGCCCGATTCCCAATTGCTTTTCGTCAATCTGTGG
Organism: Mustela nivalis; assembly: GCF_964662115.1. Taxonomy (NCBI): domain Eukaryota; kingdom Metazoa; phylum Chordata; class Mammalia; order Carnivora; family Mustelidae; genus Mustela; species Mustela nivalis. Next base: position 689,212 of record NW_028136380.1, read on the forward strand.
GATGGGAGGACTCATTTCAGTTTTGTTACCTCAGGTGTCCCACCAAAAGAGGAATTCCAAAGCCAAGCCGTGGGGAAGACTGAAGGGACAACACGAACTATGGTTAAAAATTGGGGCCTAGGGGCATGACAAGCCCAATATGCTATCTCTTCATCCAGCCACTGAGTGGCCTTACTTGAGGACTGGGCTCAGCCTGAGTGTCACAATGTGTGTTTGTGACCAATGTGGCCCGGGAGCATGGGCAGGGCCTCATGGGCCTCACTGGTTGCAACTACTCTGAATGTTGGACAGCATGCCAACCACAAGGTTTCTTGCCATGGGGAAGGAGTTCTGATTTCTGCATCACCTTCAACCCTGGTCAGTGATAGGAGATAAGGTCTAAGTTCTGAAACCTGAAAACCGAGGTTGGGAAGAGATGACGACCTAAGGCCATGGCGGCTCGATGTGCTCAGTGTGCGGACAGCTGTCTGGGAGGGGCCAGGGGGTCCAGGCTCAGGCTGTGTCAGAAAGGACATTAGTGCCCTGGGCAGCCTATGTATTGGGGGTACAGCCAAGGTCGGTGCAGGTTGATACTCATTTGGGGTTACTGGGTAGCCCCGGAGGGCAATGTTTTTCTTTTGGAGGGCCGGCAGAGTGCTGCACTGTAGTTCTGGATTGCCAAACTGGAGGGCTTGTTGGCCAGTAGTCTGACGACCAAAGTCTGAGAACACAAGCTAGGCTTAGTTTTCTGGGTGAGGCCATGGAAGGCACAATCTACAGACCTGAATCGAGATCTCGTGCATCTGAAGTCAGGGCGAGTATCAGACGATCGCTCAGGTTGGAGTTTCAGTCCCTGATGGCCCCTTCATGAATGGGGGGGCATCACGAGGCCATGGGGGTTTTCCCACGATGGGAGTTGTGAGAAGCTCCAAACTGCAGAGAGTCTTCTGCAGGACAATTGAGACCTGTTGTTTGGCACCTGGCCAATGATTCTGAGCAGGGTTCTAAGGATGGATGGCTGGGTAGCCCACCTCGCATTCCAATTGTCCCCTAGCAACAAGACAGGTTAGATCTCCTGGATGTGTGGGGAGCAACCGAGGACGCTGAGTTGAAATGGACACCCCTGGGAATGGGTCCTAATGTGCTTTTGTGTCTATGGAGACCTTGGAATGAAGCGGTGGCACTGGGGCCCTAAAGGGTTCTCCTAAACAGAGGCTTTGACACAGCTCCAACGTGCAAGTTTCCCATGTGTAGATGAGATGTTTTCCGATGGGTGAGTCAAGAAACAGCTATATGCTGCTTTTGAAATCCAGGCCTCTGAGGAGAGATGCCTGGAAACCAAAGCAATGGATATGATTAGTGCCTAGGGGCCTGTTCTTTCCCTTTTCCCTCTGGGGACAACTGTCTTTGGGTCTGAGTGCAGGTAAGTGCTCAGTTGGGCTCAGATTGCCCCTGTTTTTCCTGGGAAGCCACCACTATTGAGATAGATCAGGGACTTTGGAGGTTTATCCTATGAGAAGGGTTGTGGCCATTGGAATGGGCACACACAATTCCCTTGGAGAGGGCAAGTACAGTCCTCAGGTTTGGCTCCAGGGGCCTGAGCCTTTAGGTTGTGTAGGCCAGGGCTGTTTGGACAGTTGTCTGAAAATACAAACTCGGCTTACGTTTCGGGTCATAGGTATGGCAGGACTGATCTACAGACCTTGAGGAGAAATCTTCGGTATTTGAGAGAGGGGCGAGTGTGAGGCCCTGCTCAAGTTTTTGTCTCTGGATATCGTGTCACTCATGGTCGTGGAATTTCTGGGTGACTTCATGGGAAATGGACGAGTCTTACTCTCTGGTGGTTTGGCCCCGTCCAAAGAGTTTGGGGTCATTCTGTGGGCTGGAAGAAGTCCGTTTTATCTTTTGTTTTTGTTGTTGTTTTCTTTTTTAACCTCAGGTGTCCCACCAAATGAGGGATTCCAGAGTAGAGCCCTGGGGAGGGGCGACTGGACAATCAGAAATCTGGTTGAAAATTGGGGCCTAGGGACATATCAAGCCCAGTATGACATCTAATGGTCCAGCCACTGAGAGGACTTACTAGAGGACAGGACTCATGCTGAGGGTCACAATGCGTGTGTATGCCCTCGTCGCACTCAAGAATGGGCGGGGCCTCAGGGTGAATGCTGGATTCTCCAAACTGAGCGTTGGACAACGTGCCAACCACAAGGGTTCTTGCCATGGGTAAGGAGGAGTTCTGATTTCTGCATCACACTCACCCCTGTGCAGTGATTGGAGATAAGGTCTCGGTTCTGAAGCCTGAAAACTGAGGTAGGGAAGAGATGATGACCTAATGCCATGGCGGGTTTATGTGCTCATTGTGCGGTCAGCTTTCTGGGTGTTGGTCAGGAGGTCCGGGCTCAGGTTGTGTTCGACAGTGCATTAGTGCCCAGGTTAGACTATCTAATTTGGGTAAATTCGAGTGCTGTGTAGGTTTATCCTCATTTAAGGTGCCTGGGCAGCTCAGGAGGCAATAATTTTCTTTCTAGAGGGCAGGCAGAGTGCTGCATTGTGGGTCCGGAATTGCCAAACTTGAGGGCTTCGGGGCCAAGAGTGTGAGGACGGAACTCTGAGAAGACAAGCTAGACTTGTGTTTCAGGGCGAGGGCACGGCAGGTACCCCCTGCAGATCTGAACCAATATGTCATGCATCTGAAGTCAGGGCGAGGATGAGACGTTGGCTCAGTTTGGAGTTTCTGTGCATGACGGCAGCTACATGAAGGGAGCGGAATCTCGAGGCCATTGAGGTTTTCCCACGTTGGGAGTTGTGGGATGCCCCATTCAAGGATTCCTTCTGCGGGACAATTGAGACCTGTTGGACAGCTCCAGGACATCCCATATGGAATGACTCCAGAGCAACGTTCTCGAATGGATGCCTGGGAAGCCCGCCTCGCATTCCAATTGTCTCCTAGCAACAAGAAAGTTTAGATCTGATGGCTCTGCCGGAGCAACCTGGGTGGCTGAGTTGAAATGGACTTTCCTGAGAATGGGTCCTAATGTGTTTTTGTGTCCATGAGAGCCTTGGAATGGGGCGGTGGCACCGGGACCCTGAAGTTCTCTCCTAAGCTTTGGACATGGCTCCCATGCACAGGTTTCCTTGTGGAGACGAGATGAGTTCTGATGGGTGACTCAGGAAAACCCCTATGCTCGTATTGAAAGCAGGCTTTTGAGGACACATGCTTGTAACCCAAAGCAATGGATCCTATTATGGCCTAGGGTCCTGTCTGGTTCAATCTTCTTCTCTGGGGACATCCATCTATGGTGTGAGTAGAGGTCGATTATCAGCTGGTGTCAGACAGCCCTTGTTTGTTCTGGGCGACCTACACCATTGGGATGGCCTCAGGGACTTTGGAGGTTTCTCCTAATTTGTAAGATTTTGGACCATGGAATGGGCAGATTTCCCATGGATTGGTAGGCACAGTCCTAATTTGTGGCTCCAGGGGCCCAGCCTGGAGGGTGTGTGGCCCAAGGCTTTGAGGACAGACGTCTGAAAACACAAACTCAGCTTAGGTCTGGGGACTTAGGTATGGCAGGCCCGATCTAAAACCATGAGAAGAACTCTTCAGTTTATGAAGAAAGTGCGAGTCTGAGGCACTTGCTCAGGCATTTGTCTCTGGATTTTGTGTCAGCGATGGCCGTGGAATGTCGGGGAGGCCTCATGGGCCATGGACGAATCTTCCTCTTGAGGATTTGGCCCGATTCCCAATTGCTTTTCGTCAATCTGTGGGATGGGTGGTCTCCTTTCAGGTTTGTTACCTCAGGTGTCCCACCAAAAGAGGAATTCCAAAGCAAAGCCGTGGGGAAGATAGAAGTGACAACCCGAACTATGGTTAAAAATTGGGGCCTAGGGGCATGGCAAGCCCAATATGCTATCTCTTCATCCAGCCACTGAGTGGCCTTACTTGAGGACTGGGCTCAGCCTGAGGGTCACAATGTGTGTTTGTGACCAATGTGGCCCGCGAGCATGGGCGGGGCCTCATAGGCAACACTGATTTCAACTACACTGAACGTTGGACAACATGCCAACCACAAGGTTTCTTGTCGTGGGGAAGGAGTTCTGATTTCTGCATCACCTTCAACCCTGCGTAGTGATAGGAGATAAGGTGTAGGTTCTGAAACCTGAAAACCGAGGTTGGGAGAGGATGACGACCTAAGGCCATGGCGGCTCGATGTGCTCAGTTTGCGGCCAGCTGTCTGGGAGGGGTCAGGGGGTCCAACTCAGGCTGTGTCGCAAAGGGCATTAGTGCCCTGGTCAGCCTATGTATTTGGGGTACAACCAAGATCGGTGCAGGTGGATCCTCATTTGGGGCACTGGGTAGCCACAAGGACAATGTTTTTCTTCTGGAGGGACCGCAGAGTGCTGCATTGTAGTTCTGTATTGCCAAACTGGAGTGCTTGTGGGCCAGGAGTCTGACGACAAAAGTCTGAGAACACAAGCTACGCTTAGGTTTCTGGATGAGGCCATGGCAGGCACAATCTACAGACCTGAATCGAGATCTCGTGCATCTGAAGTCAGGGCGAGGATCAGGCGATCGCTCAGGTTGGAGTTTCTGTCCCTGATGGCCCCTCCATGAATGGGGGGCCATCACGAGGCCATGGGGGTTTTCCCACGATGGGAGTTGTGAGAAGCTCCAAACTGCAGAGAGTCTTCTGCAGGACAATTGAGACCTGTTGTTTGGCTCCAGGCCAATGATTCTGAGCAGGGTTCTAAGGATGGATGGCTGGGTAGCCCACCTCGCATTCCAATTGTCTCCTAGCAACAAGACAGGTTAGATCTCCTGGATGTGTGGGGAGCAACAGAGGACGCTGAGTTGAAATGGACACCCCTGGGGATGGGTCCTAATGTGCATTTGTGTCTATGATTACCGTGGAATGAAGAGTTGGCACTGGGGATCTAAAGGGTTCTCCTAAACAGAGGCTTTGACACAGCTCCAACGTTCAAGTTTCCCATGTGTAGATGAGATGTTTTCTGATGGGTGAGTCAAGAAACAGCTAGATGCTGCTTTTGAAATCCAGGCCACTGAGGAGAGATGCCTGGAAACCAAAGCAATGGATATGATTATTGCCAAGGGCCTGTTCTTTCCTTTTTACCTCTGGGGACATCTGTCTATGGGTCTGAGTACAGGTCGGGGCTCCATTGGGCTCAGATTGCCTCTGTTTTTCCTGGGAAGCCACCACTATTGAGATGGATCAGGGACTTTGGAGGTTTATCCCATTAGAAGATTTGTGGCCATTGGAATGGGCACACACAATTCCCTTGGAGAGGGCAAGTACAGTCCTCAGGTTTGGCTCCAGTGACCAGAGCCTGTAGGTTGTGTAGGCCAGGGCTGTTTGGACAGTTGTCTGAAAACACAAACTCGGCTGATGTTTCGGGTCATAGGTATGGCAGGACTGATCTACAGACCATGAGGAGAACTCGTTGGGATTTGAAAGAAGGGCGAGTGTGAGGCTCCTGCTCAAGTTTTTGTCTCTGGATATCGTGTCACTCATGGTCGTGGAATTTCTGGGTGACTTCATGGGAAATGGACGAGTCTTACTCTCTGGTGGTTGGCCCCGTCCAAAGAATTTGGGGTCATTCTGTGGGCTGGAAGAAGTCCGTATTTTGTTGTTGTTGTTGTTGTTGTTTCTTTTTTAACCTCAGGTGTCCCACCAAATGAGGGATTCCAGAGTAGAGCCCTGGGGAGGGGCGACTGGACAATTAGAAAACTGGTTAAAAATTCAGGCCTAGGGACATGTGAAGCCCATTATGACATCTAATGGTCCAGCCACTAAGAGGACTTACTAGAGGACAGGACTCATGCTGAGGGTCACAATGCGTGTGTATGTCCTCATCGCACTCAAGAATGGGCGGGGCCTCAGGGTGAATGCTGGTTTCTCCTACACTGAACGTTGGACAACGTGCCAACCACAAGGGTTCTTGCCGTGGGGAAGGAGTTCTGATTTCTGCATCACCCTCAACCCTGGGTAGTGATAGGAGATAAGGTCTAGGTTCTGAAACCTGAAAACCGAAGTTGGGAGAGGATGACGACCTAAGGCCATGGCGGCTCGATGTGTTATGTTTGCGGCCAGCTGTCTGGGAGGGGTCAGGGGGTCCAGTCTCAGGCTGTGTCGCAAAGGGCATTAGTGCCCTGGTCAGCCTATGTATTTGGGGTACAACCAAGATCGGTGCAAGTTGATCCTCATTTGCGGCACTGGGTAGCCACAGAGGACAATGTTTTTTTTCTGGAGGGCCGGCAGAGTGCTGCATTGTAGTACTGTATTGCCAAACTGGAGGGCTTGTGGGCCAGTAGTCTGACGACAAAAGTCTGAGAACACAAGCTAGGCTTAGGTTTCTGGATGAGGCCATGGCAGGCACAATCTACAGACCTGAATCGAGATCTCGTGCATCTGAAGTCAGGGCGAGGATCAGGCGATCGCTCAGGTTGGAGTTTCTGTCCCTGATGGCCCCTTCATGAATGGGGGGGCATCACGAGGCCATGGGGGTTTTCCCACGATGGGAGTTGTGAGAAGCTCCAAACTGCAGAGAGTCTTCTGCAGGACAATTGAGACCTGTGGTTTGGCTCCAGGCCAATGATTCTGAGCAGGGTTCTAAGGATGGATGGCTGGGTAGCCCACCTCGCATTCCAATTGTCTCCTAGCAACAAGACAGGTTAGATCTCCTGGATCTGTGGGGAGCAACCGAGGACGCTGAGTTGAAATGGACACCCCTGGGGATGGGTCCTAATGTGCATTTGTGTCTATGATTACCGTGGAATGAAGAGTTGGCACTGGGGATCTAAAGGGTTCTCCTAAACAGAGGCTTTGACACAGCTCCAACGTGCAAGTTTCCCATGTGCAGATGAGATGTTTTCTGATGGGTGAGTCAAGAAACAGCTTGATGCTGCTTTTGAAATCCAGGCCTCTGAGGAGAGACGCCTGGAAACCAAAGCAATGGATCTGATTATTGCCAAGGGCCTGTTCTTTCCTTTTTACCTCTGGGGACATCTGTCTATGGGTCTGAGTGCAGGTCGGGGCTTCGTTGGGCTCAGATTGCCCCTGTTTTTCCTGGGAAGCCACCACTATTGAGATGGATCAGGGACTTTGGAGGTTTATCCTAAGAAGATTTGTGGCCATTGGAATGGGCACACACAATTCCCTTGGAGAGGGCAAGTACAGCCCTCAGGTTTGGCTCCAGTGTCCAGAGCCTGTAGGTTGTGTAGGCCAGGGCTGTTTGGACAGTTGTCTGAAAACACAAACTAGGCTGATGTTTCGGGTCATAGGTATTGCAAGACTGATCTACAGACCATGAGGAGAACTCTTCAGGATTTGAAAGAAGGGCGAGTGTGAGGCTCCTGCTCAAGTTTTTGTCTCTGGATATCGTGTCACTCATGGTCGTGGAATTTCTGGGTGACTTCCTGGGAAATGGACGAGTCTTACACTCTGGTGGTTAGGCCCCGTCCAAAGAGTTTGGGGTCATTCGGGGGGCTGGAAGAAGTCCGTTTTTTGTTGTTGTTGTTGTTGTTGTTGTTGTTGTTGTTGCTTTCTTTTTTAACCTCAGGTGTCCCACCAAATGAGGGATTCCAGAGCAGAGCCCTGGGGAGGGCCGACTGGACAATCAGAAATCTGGTTAAAAATTGGGGCCTCGGGACATGTCAAGCCCATTATGACATCTAATGGTCCAGCCACTGAGAGGACTTACTAGTGGACAGGACTCATGCTGAGGGTCACAATGCGTGTGTATGCCCTCGTCGCACTCAAGAATGGGCGGGGCCTCAGGGTGAATGCTGGTTTCTCCTACACTGAACGTTGGACAACGTGCCAACCACAAGGGTTCTTGCCATGGGTTGAGTGGAGTTCTGATTTCTGCATCACAATCACCCCTGGGCAGTGATTGGAGATAAGGTCTCGGTTCTGAAGCCTGAAAACTGAGGTAGGGAAGAGATGATGACCTAAGGCCATGGCGGGTTTTATGTGCTCAGTGTGCGGTCAGCTTTCTGGGTGTTGTTCAGGAGGTCCGGGCTCAGGTTGTGTTCGACAGTGCATTACTGCCCAGGTTAGACTATATAATTTGGGTAAAGTCGAGTGCTGTGTAGGTTGATCCTCATTTAAGGTGCCTGGGCAGCTCATGAGGCACTAATTTTTTTTCTAGAGGGCAGGCAGGGTGCTGCATTGTGGTACCGGAATTGCCATACTTGAGGGCTTCATGGCCAGGAGTGTGAGGATGGAAGTCTGAGAAGACAAGCTAGACTTGGGTTTCAGGGCGGAGGCACAGCAGGTACCCCCTGCAGACCTGAACCAATATCTCATGCATCTGAAGTCAGGGCGAGGATCAGACGTTGGCTCAGGTTGGAGTTTCTGTGCATGACGGCCGCTTCATGAAGGGAGCGGAATCTCGGGGCCATTGAGGTTTTCCCACGTTGGGAGTTGTGGGATGCCCCCTTCAAGGATTCCTTCTGCGGGACAATTGAGATCTGTTGGACTTCTCCAGGACATCGCATATGGTATGACTCCAGAGCACAGTTCGCGATTGGTTTCCTGGGAAGCACGCCTCGCATTCCAATTGTCTCCTAGCAACAAGACAGTTTAGATCTGATGGCTCTGCCGGAGCAACCGGGGTGGCTGAGTTGAAATGGACTTTCCTGAGGATGGGTCCTAATGTGTTTTTTTGTCCATGAGGGCCTTGGAATGGGGCGGTGGCACCGGGACCCTGAAGTACTCTCCTAAGCTTTGGACATGGCTACCATGCACAGGTTTCCTTGTGGAGACGAAATGAGTTCTGATGGGTGCCTCAGGAAAACCCCTATGCTCGTATTGGAATCAGGCTTTTGAGGACATATGCCTGTAACCGAAAGCAATGGATCCTATGATGGCCTAGGTCCTGTCTGGTTCAGTCTTCTTCTCTGGGGACATCCATCTATGGTATGAGTGCAGGTCGATTATCAGCTGGTGTCAGACAGCCCTTGTTTGTTCCGGGGACCTACACTATTGGGATGACCTCAGGGACTTTGGAGGTTTCTCCGAATTTGTACGAATTTGGACCATGGAATGGTCAGAATTCCCATGGATTGGTAGGCTCAGTCCTAATGTGTGGCTCCATGGGCCCATCCTGGAGGGTGTGTGGCCCAAGACTTTGAGGACAGAAGTCTGAAAACACAAACTCAACTTAGGTTTTGGGACGTAGGTATGGCAGGCCCGATCTACAAACCATGAGAAGAACTCTTCAGGATATGAAGAAAGTGCGAGTCTGAGGTGCTTCTCAGGCTTTTGTCTCTGGATTTTGTATCAGCGATGGACGTGGAATGTCGGGTCGCCTCATGGGCCATGGAGGAATCTTCCTCTCTGAGGATTTGGCCCGATTCTCAATTGCTTTTCGTCAATCTGTGGGATGGGAGGTCTCCTTTCAGGTTTGTTACCTCAGGTGTCCCACCAAAAGAGGAATTCTAAAGCAAAGCCGTGGAGTAGACTGAAGGGACAACCCGAAATATGGTTAAAAATTGGGGCCTAGGGTCATGGCAAGCCCAATATGCTATCTCTTCATCCAGCCACTGAGTGGCCTTACTTGAGGACTGGGCTCAGCCTGAGGGTCACAATGTGTGTTTGGACCAATGTGGCCTGCGAGCATGGGCTGGGCCTCATGGGCCACACTGGTTTCAACTACACTGAACGTTGGACAGCATGCCAACCACAAGGTTTCTTGCCATGGGGAAGGAGTTCTGAGTTCTGCATCACCTTCAAGCCTGGGCAGTGATAGGAGATTAAGTCTAGGTTCTGAAACCTGAAAACCGAGGTTGGGAAGAGATGACGACCTAAGGCCATGGGGGCTCGATGTGCTCAGTGTGCGGCCAGCTGTCTGGGAGGGGCCAGGGGGTCCAGGCACAGGCTGTGTCAGAAAGGACATTAGTGCCCTGGTCAGCCTATGTTTTTGGGGTACAGCCAAGGTCGGTGCCGGTTGATCCTCATTTGGGGTTACTGGGCAGTCCAGAGGACAATGTTTTCCTCTGGAGGGCAGGCAGAGTGCTGCATTGTAGTTCTGGATTGCCAAACTGGAGGGCTTGTGGGCCAGTAGTCTGACGACAAAAGTCTGAGAACACAAGCTAGGCTTAGGTTTCTGGGTGAGGCCATGGCAGTCACAATCTACAGACCTGAATCGAGATTTCGTGCATCTGAATTCAGGGCGAGGTTCAGACGATCACTCAGGTTGGAGTTTCTGTCCCTGAAGGATCCTTCATGAATGGGGGGGCATCACGTGGCCATGGGGGTTTTCCCACGATGGGAGTTGTGAGAAGCTCCAAAGTGCAGAGAGTCTTCTGCAGGACAATTGAGACCTGTTGTTTGGCTCCAGGCCAATGATTCTGAGCAGGGTTCTAATGATGGATGGCTGGGTAGCCCACCTCGCATTCCAATTGTCTCCTAGCAACAAGACAGGTTAGATCTCCTGGATCTGTGGGGAGCAACCGAGGATGTTGAGTTGAAATGGACACCCCTGGGGATGGGTCCTAATGTGCTTTTGTGTCTATGGAGACCTTGGAATGAAGCGGTGGCACTGGGGCCCTAAAGGGTTCTCCTAAACAGAGGCTTTGACACAGCTCCGACGTGCAAGCTTCCCATGTGTAGATGAGAAGTTTTCTGATGGGTGAGTCAAGAAACAGCGATATGCTGCTTTTGAAATCCAGGCCTCTGAGGAGAGATGCCTGGAAACCAAAGCAATGGATCTGATTAGTGCCTAGGGTCCTGTTCTTTCCTTTTTAACTCTGGGGACATCTGTCTATGGGTCTGAGTGCAGGTAGGTGCTCAGTTGGGCTCAGATTGTCCCTGGATCATGGACTTTTGAGGTTTATCCTCTTAGGAGGGTTGAGGCCATTGGAATGGGCACACACAATTCCCTTGGAGAGGCCAAGTACAGTCCTCAGGTTTGGCTCCAGGGGCCTGAGCCTGTAGGTTGTGTAAGCCAGGGCTCTTTGGACAGTTGTCTGAAAACACAATCTAGGCTTATGTTTCGGGTCATAGGTATGGAACGACTGATCTACAGACCATGAGGAGAACTCTTCGGGATTTGAAAGAAGGGCGAGTGTGAGGCTCCTGCTCACGTTTTTGTCTCTGGATATCGTGTCACTCATGGGGTGGAATTTCTGGTGACTCAATGGGAAATGGACGAGTCTTACACTCTGGTGGTTTGGCCCGGTCCAAAGAGTTTGGGGTCATTCTCGGCTGGAAGAAGTCCGTTTTTTGTTGTTGTTGTTGTTTCTTTTTTAACCTCAGGTGTCCCACCAAATGAGGGACTCCAGTGTAGAGCCCTGGGAAGGGGCGACAGGACAATCAGAAATCTGGTTAAAAATTGGGGCCTAGGGACATGTCAAGCCCATTATGACATCTAATGGTCCAGCCACTGAGAGGACTTACTAGAGGACAGGACTCATGCTGAGGGTCACAATGCCTGTGTATGCCCTCCTCGCACTCAAGAATGGGCGGGGCCTCAGGGTGAATGCTGGTTTCTCCTAAACTGAACGTTGGACAAAGTGCCAACCACAAGGATTCTTGCCATGGGTTAAGTGGAGTTCTGATTTCTGCATCACAATCACCCCTGGGCAGTGATTGGAGATAAGGTCTCGGTTCTGAAGCCTGAAAACTGAGGTAGGGAAGAGATGATGACCTAAGGCCATGGCGGGTTTTATGTGCTCAGTGTGCGGTCAGCTTTCTGGGTGTTGTCAGGAGGTCCGGGCTCAGGTTGTGTTCGACAGTGCATTAGTGCCCAGGATAGACTATATAATTTGGGTAAAGTCGAGTGCTGTGTAGGTTGATCCTCATTTAAGGTGCCTGGGAAGCTCATGAGGCACTAATTTTTTTTCTAGAGGGCAGGCAGGGTGCTGCATTGTGGTACCGGAATTGCCATACTTGAGGGCTTCATGGCCAGGAGTGTGAGGATGGAAGTCTGAGAAGACAAGCTAGACTTGGGTTTCAGGGCGGAGGCACAGCAGGTACCCCCTGCAGACCTGAACCAATATCTCATGCATCTGAAGTCAGGGCGAGGATCAGACGTTGGCTCAGGTTGGAGTTTCTGTGAATGACGGCCGCTTCATGAAGGGAGCGGAATCTCGGGGCCATTGAGGTTTTCCCACGTTGGGAGTTGTGGGATGCCCCCTTCAAGGATTCCTTCTGCGGGACAATTGAGATCTGTTGGACTGCTCCAGGACATCCCATATGGTATGACTCCAGAGCACAGTTCGCGGTTGGTTGCCTGGGAAGCACGCCTCGCATTCCAATTGTCTTTTAGCAACAAGACAGTTTAGATCTGATGGCTCTGCCGGAGCAACCGGGGTGGCTGAGTTGAAATGGACTTTCCTGAGGATGGGTCCTAATGTGTTTTTGTGTCCATGAGGGCCTTGGAATGGGGCGGTGGCAACAGGACCCTGAAGTACTCTCCTAAGCTTTGGACATGGCACCCATGCACAGGTTTCCTTGTGGAGACGAGTTGAGTTCTGATGGGTGCCTCAGGAAAACCCCTATGCTCGTATTGGAATCAGGCTTTTGAGGACACATGCCCGTAACCCAAAGCAATGGATCTTAATATGGCCTAGGGTCCTGTCTGGTTCAATATTCTTCTCTAGGGACATCCAACTATGGTATGAGTGGAGGTCGATTATCAGCTGGTGTCAGACAGCCCTTGTTTGTTCCGGGCGACCTACACTATTGGGATGACCTCAGGGAATTTGGAGGTTTCTCCTAATTTGTACGATTTTGGACCATGGAATGGGCAGAATTCCCATGGATTGGTAGGCACAGTCCTAATGTGTGGCTCGAGGGGCCCAGCCTGGAGGGTGTGTGGCCCAAAACTTTGAGGACAGAAGTCTGAAAACACAAACTCAACTTAGGTTTGGGGACGTAGGTATGGCAGGCCCGATCTACAAACCATGAGAAGAACTCTTCAGGATATGAAGAAAGTGCGAGTCTGAGGTGCTTGCTCAGGCTTTTGTCTCTGGATTTTGTATCAGCGATGGCCGGGAATGTCGGGGAGGCCTCAAGGGCCATGGACGAATCTTCCTCTCTGAGGATTTGGCCCGATTCCCAATTGCTTTTTGTCAATCTGTGGGATGGGAGGACTCCTTTCAGTTTTGTTACCTCAGGTGTCCCACCAAAAGAGGAATTCCAAAGAAAAGCCATGGGGAAGACTGAAGGGACAACCCGAACTATGGTTAAAAATTGGGGCCTAGGGGCATGGAACGCCCAATATGCTATCTCTTCATCCAGCCACTGAGTGGCCTTACTTGAGGACTGGGCTCAGCCTGAGGGTCACAATGTGTGTTTGTGACCAATGTGGCCCTCGACCATGGGCGGGGCCTCGTGGGCCACACTGGTTTCAACTACTCTGAACGTTGGACAGCATGCCAACCACAAGGTTTCTTGCCATGGGGAAGGAGTTCTGATTTCTGCATCACCTTCAACCCTGGTCAGTGATAGGAGATAAGCTCTAGGTTCTGAAACCTGAAAACCGAGGTTGGGAAGAAATGATGACCTAAGGCCATGGTGGCTCGATGTGCTCAGTGTGCGGCCATCTGTCTGGGAGAAGCCAGGGGGTCCAGGATCAGGCTGTGTCAGAAAGGGCATTAGTGCCCTGGTCAGCCTATGTATTTGGGGTACAGCCAAGGTCGGTGCAGGTTGATCCTCATTTGGGGTTACTGGGTAGCCCCAGAGGACAATGTTTTTCTTCTGGAGGGCAGGAAGAGTACTGCATTGTAGTTCTGGATTGCCAAACTGGAGGGCTTGTGGGCCAGTAGTCTGACGACAAAAGTCTGAGAACACAAGCTAGGCTTAGGTTTCTGGGTGAGGCCATGGCAGCACAATCTACAGACCTGAATTGAGATCTCGTGCATCTGAAGACAGGGCAAGGATCAGACGATCGCTCAGGTTGGAGTTTCTGTCCCTGATGGCCCCTTCATGAATGCGGGGGCGACACGAGGCCATGGGGGTTTTCCCACGATGGGAGTTGTGAGAAGCTCCAAAGTGCAGAGAGTCTTCTGCAGAACAATTGAGACCTGTTGTATGGCTCCAGGCCAATGATTCTGAGCAGGGTTCTAAGGATGGATGGCTGGGTAGCCCACCTCGCATTCCAATTGTCTCCTAGCAGCAAGACAGGTTAGATCTCCTGGATATGTGGGGAGCAACCGAGGACGCTGAGTTGAAATGGACACCCCTGGTGATGGGTCCTAATGTGCTTTTGTGTCTATGGAGACCTTGGAATGAAGCGGTGGCACTGGGGCCCTAAAGGGTTCTCCTAAACAGAGGCTTTGACACAGCTCCAACGTGCAAGTTTCCCATGTGTAGATGAGATGTTTTCTGATGGGTGAGTCAAGAAACAGCTATATGCTGCTTTTGAAATCCAGGCCTCTGAGGAGAGATGCCTGGAAACCAAAGCAATGGATCTGATTAGTGCCTAGGGGCCTGTTCTTTCCTTTTTACCTCTGGGGACATCTGTCTATGGGTCTGAGTGCAGGTAGGTGCTCAGTTGGGCTCAGATTGTCCCTGGATCAGGGACTTTTGAGGTTTATCCTATTAGGAGGGTTGAGGCCATTGGAATGGGCACACACAATTCCCTTGGTGAGGCCAAGTACAGTCCTCAGGTTTGGCTCCAGGGTCCTGAGCCTGTAGGTTGTGTAGGCCAGGGCTGTTTGGACAGTTGTCTGAAAACACAAACTCGGCTTATGTTTCGGTTCATAGGTATGGCAGGACTGATCTACAGACCATGAGGAGAACTCTTCGGGATTTGAAAGAAGGGCGAGTGTGAGGCTCCTGCTCAAGTTTTTGTCTCTGGATATCGTGTCACTCATGGTGGTGGAATTTCGGGTGACTTCATGGGAAATGGACAAGTCTTACTCTCTGGTGGTTTGGCCCCGTCCAAAGAGTTTGGGGTCATTCTGTGGGTTGGAAGAAGTCCGTTTTTTGTTGTTGTTGTTGTTGTTGTTGTTTTCTTTCTTAACCTCATGTGTCCCACCAAATGAGGGATTCCAGAGCAGAGCCCTGGGGAGGGGCGACTGGACAATCAGAAATCTGGTTAAAAATTGGGGCCTAGGGACATGTCAAGCCCATTATGACATCTAATGGTCCAGCCACTAAGAGGACTTACTAGAGGACAGGACTCATGCTGAGGGTCACAATGCGTGTGTATGCCCTCGTCGCACTCAAGAATGGGCGGGGCCTCAGGGTGAATGCTGGTTTCTCCTACACTGAACGTTGGACAACGTGCCAACCACAAGGGTTCTTGCCATGGGTAAGGAGGAGTTCTGATTTCTGCATCACACTCACCCCTGGGCAGTGATTGGAGATAAGGTCACGGTTCTGAAGCCTGAAAACTGAGGTACAGAAGAGAGGATACCTAAGGCCATGGCGGGTTTTATGTGCTCAGTGTGCACTCAGCTTTCTGGGTGTTGGTCAGGTGGTCCGGGCTCAGGTTGTGTTCGACAGTGCATTAGTGCCTAGGTTAGACTATATAATTTGGGTAAAGTCGAGTGCTGTGTAGGTTTATCCTCATTTAAGGTTCCTGGGCAGCTCATGAGGCACTAATTTTTTTTCTAGAGGGCAGGCAGAGTGCTGCATTGTGGGTCCGGAATTGCCAAACTTGAGGACTTCTGGCCCAGGAGTGTGAGGACGGAAGTGTGAGAAGACAAGGTAGACTTGGGTTTCAGGGCGAGGGCACGGCAGGTACCCCCTGCAGATCTGAACCAATATCTCATGCATCTGAAGTCAGGGCAAGGATCAGACGTTGGCTCAGGTTGGAGTTTCTGTGCATGACGGCCGCTTCATGAAGGGAGCGGAATCTCGAGGTCATTGAGGTTTTCCCACGTTGGGAGTTGTGGGATGCCCCCTTCAAGGATTCCTTCTGCGGGACAATTGAGACCTGTTGGACAGCTCCAGGACATCCCATATGGAATGACTCCAGAGCACCGTTCGCGGATGGATGCCTGGGAAGCCCGCCTCCCATTCCAATTGTCTCCTAGCAACAAGACAGATTAGAGTTGATGGCTCTGCCGGAGCAACCAGGGTGGCTGAGTTGAAATGGGCTTTCCTGAGGATGGGTCCTAATGTGTTTTTGTGTCCATGAGGGCCTTGGAATGGGGCGGTGGCACCGGGACCCTGAAGTACTCTCCGAAGCTTTGGACATGGCTGCCATGCACAGGTTTCCTTGTGGAGACGAGATGAGTTCTGATGGGTGCCTCAGGAAAACCCCTATGCTCGTATTGGAATCAGGCTTTTGAGGACACATGCCCGTAACCCAAAGCAATGGATCTTAATATGGCCTAGGGTCCTGTCTGGTTCAATCTTCTTCTCTAGGGACATCCAACTATGGTATGAGTGGAGGTCGATTATCAGCTGGTGTCAGACAGCCCTTGTTTGTTCCGGGCGACCTTCACTATTGGGATGACCTCAGGGACTTTGGAGGTTTCTCCTAATTTGTACGATTTTGGACCATGGAATGGGCAGATTTCCCATGGATTGGTAGGCACAGTCCTAATGTGTGGCTCCAGGGGCCGAGCCTGGAGGGTGTGTGGCCCAAGACTTTGAGGACAGAAGTCTGAAAACACAAACTCAACTTAGGTTTGGGGACGTAGGTATGGCAGGCCCGATCTACAAACCATGAGAAAAACTCTTCAGGATATGAAGAAAGTGCGAGTCTGAGGCGCTTGCTCAGGCTTTTGTCTCTGGATTTTGTATCAGCGATGGCCGTGGAATGTCGGGGAGGCCTCATGGGCCATGGACGAATCTTCCTCTCTGAGTATTTGGCCCGATTCCCAATTGCTTTTCGTCAATCTGTGGGATGGGAGGACTCCTTTCAGTTTTGTTACCTCAGGTGTCCCACCAAAAGAGGAATTCCAAAGCAAAGCCGTGGGGAAGACTGAAGGGACAACCGGAACTATGGTTAAAAATTGGGGCCTAGGGGCATGGCAAGAACAATATGCTATCTCTTCATCCAGCCACTGAGTGGCCTTACTTGAGGACTGGGCTCAGCCTGAGTGTCACAATGTGTGTTTGTGACCAATGTGGCCTGCGAGCATGGGCGGGGCCTCGTGGGCCACACTGGTTTCAAGTACTCTGAACGTTGGACAGCATGCCAACCACAAGGTTTCTTGCCATGGGGAAGGAGTTCTGATTTCTGCATCACCTTCAACCCTGGTCAGTGATAGGAGATAAGGTCTAGGTTCAGAAACCTGAAAACCGGGGTTGGGAAGAGATGACGACCTAAGGCCATGGCGGCTCGATGTGCTCAGTGTGCGGCCAGCTGTCTGGGAGGGGCCAGGGTGTCCAGGCTCAGGCTGTGCCAGAAAGGGCATTAGTGCCCTGGTCAGCCTATGTATTTGGGGTACAGCCAAGGTTGGTGCAGGTTGATCCTCATTTGGGGTTACTGGGTAGCCCCAGAGGACAATGTTTTTCTTCTGGAGGGCAGGAAGAGTGCTGCATTGTAGTTCTGGATTGCCAAACTGGAGGGCTTGTGGGCCAGTAGTCTGAACGACAAAAGTCTGAGAACACAAGCTAGGCTTAGGTTTCTGGGTGAGGCCATGGCAGGCACAATCTACAACCTGAATGGAGATCTCGTGCATCTGAAGACAGGGCGAGGATCAGACGATCGCTCAGGTTGGAGTTTCTGTCCCTGATGGCCCCTTCATGAATGCGGGGGCGACACGAGGCCATGGGGGTTTTCCCACGATGGGAGTTGTGAGAAGCTCCAAAGTGCAGAGAGTCTTCTGCAGAACAATTGAGACCTGTGGTTTGGCTCCAGGCCAATGATTCTGAGCAGGGTTCTAAGGATGGATGGCTGGGTAGCCCACCTCGCATTCCAATTGTCTCCTAGCAACAAGACAGGTTAGATCTCCTGGATATGTGGGGAGCAACCGAGGACGCTGAGTTGAAATGGACACCCCTGGTGATGGGTCCTAATGTGCTTTTGTGTCTATGGAGACCTTGGAATGAAGCGGTGGCACTGGGGCCCTAAAGGGTTCTCCTAAACAGAGGCTTTGACACAGCTCCAACGTGCAAGTTTCCCATGTGTAGATGAGATGTTTTCTGATGGGTGAGTCAAGAAACAGCTATATGCTGCTTTTGAAATCCAGGCCTCTGAGGAGAGATGCCTGGAAACCAAAGCAATGGATCTGATTAGTGCCTAGGGTCCTGTTCTTTCCTTTTTACCTCTGGGGACATCTGTCTATGGGTCTGAGTGCAGGTAGGTGCTCAGTTGGGCTCAGATTGTCCCTGGATCAGGGACTTTTGAGGTTTATCCTATTAGGAGGGTTGAGGCCATTGGAATGGGCACACACAATTCCCTTGGAGAGGCCAAGTACAGTCCTCAGGTTTGGCTCCAGGGTCCTGAGCCTGTAGGTTGTGTAGGCCAGGGCTGTTTGGACAGTTGTCTGAAAACACAAACTCGGCTTATGTTTCGGTTCATAGGTATGGCAGGACTGATCTACAGACCATGAGGAGAACTCTTCGGGATTTGAAAGAAGGGCGAGTGTGAGGCTCCTGCTCAAGTTTTTGTCTCTGGATATCGTGTCACTCATGGTCGTGGAATTTCTGGGTGACTTCATGGGAAATGGACGAGTCTTACTCTCTGGTGGTTTGGCCCCGTCCAAAGAGTTTTGGGTCATTCTCTGGGCTGGAAGAAGTCCGTTTTTGTTGTTGTTGTTGTTGTTGTTGTTGTTGTTGTTGTTTTCTTTTTTAACCTCATGTGACCCACCAAATGAGGGATTCCAGAGCAGAGCCCTGGGGAGGGGCGACTGGACAATCAGAAATCTGGTTAAAAATTGGGGCCTAGGGACATGTCAAGCCCATTATGACATCTAATGGTCCAGCCACTAAGAGGACTTACTAGAGGACAGGACTCATGCTGAGGGTCACAATGCGTGTGTATGTCCTCGCCGCACTCAAGAATGGGCGTGGCCTCAGTGTGAATGCTGGTTTCTCCTACACTGAAAGTAGGACAACGTGCCAACCACAAGGGTTCTTGCCATGGGTAAGGAAAAGTTCTGATTTCTGCATCACACTCACCCCTGGGCAGTGATTGGAGATAAGGTCTCGGTTCTGAAGCCTGAAAACTGAGGTACATAAGAGAGGATACCTAAGGCCATGGCGGGTTTTATGTGCTCAGTGTGCGGTCAGCTTTCTCGGTGTTGGTCAGGAGGTCCGGGCTCAGGTTGTGTTCGACAGTGCATTAGTGCCCAGGTTAGACTATGTAATTTGGGTAAAGTCGAGTGCTGTGTAGGTTTATCCTCATTTAAGGTGCTTGGGCGGCTCATGAGGCACTAATTTTTTTTCTAGAGGGCAGGCAGAGTGCTGCATTGTGGGTCCGGAATTGCCAAACTTGAGGGCTTCGGGGCCAGGAGTGTGAGGACGGAAGTGTGAGAAGACAAGGTAGACTTGGGTTTCAGGGCGAGGGCACGGCAGGTACCCCCTGCAGATCTGAACCAATATCTCATGCATCTGAGTCAGGGCGAGGATCAGACGTTGGCTCAGGTTGGAGTTTCTGTGCATGACGGCCGCTTCATGAAGGGAGCGGAATCTCGAGGTCATTGAGGTTTTCCCACGTTGGGAGTTGTGGGATGCCCCCTTCAAGGAATCCTTCTGCGGGACAATTGAGACCTGTTGGACAGCTCCAGGACATCCCATATGGAATGACTCCAGAGCACCGTTCGCGGATGGATGCCTGGGAAGCCCGCCTCCCATTCCAATTGTCTCCTAGCAACAAGACAGTTTAGAGTTGATGGCTCTGCCGGAGCAACCAGGGTGGCTGAGTTGAAATGGGCTTTCCTGAGGATGGGTCCTAATGTGTTTTTGTGTCCATGAGGGCCTTGGAATGGGGCTGTGGCACCGGGACCCTGAAGTACTCTCCTAAGCTTTGGACATGTCTCCCATGCACAGGTTTCCTTGTGGAGACGAGATGAGTTCTGATGGGTGCCTCAGGAAAACCCCTATGCTCGTATTGGAATCAGGCTTTTGAGGACACATGCCCGTAACCCAAAGCAATGGATCTTAATATGGCCTAGGGTCCTGTCTGTGTTCAATCTTCTTCTCTAGGGACATCCAACTATGGTATAAATGTAGGTCGATTATCAGCTGGTGTCAGACAGCCCTTGTTTGTTCCGAGCGACCTACACTATTGGGACTTTGGAGGTTTCTCCTAATTTGTACGATTTTGGACCATGGAATGGGCAGAATTCCCATGGATTGGTAGGCACAGTCCTAATGTGTGGCTCTAGGGGCCCAGCCTAGAGGGTGTGTGGCCCAAGACTTTGAAGACAGAAGTCTGAAAACACAAACTCAACTTAGGTTTTGGGACGTAGGTATGGCAGGCCCGATCTACAATCCATGAGAAAAACTCTTCAGGATATGAAGAAAGTGAAGTCTGAGGCCCTTGCTCAGGCTTTTGTCTTTGGATTTTGTATCAGTGATGGCCGTGGAATGTCGGGGAGGCTTCATGGGCCATGGACGAATCTTCCTCTCTGAGGATTTGGCCCGATTCCCAATTGCTTTTCGTCAATCTGTGGGATGGGAGGACTCCTTTCAGTTTTGTTACCTCAGGTGTCCCACCAAAAAAGGAATTCCAAAGCAAAGCCGTGGGGAAGACTGAAGGGACAACCCGAACTATGGTTAAAAATTGGGGCTTAGGGGCATGGCAAGCCCAATATGCTATCTCTTCATCCAGCCACTGAGAGGCCTTACTTGAGGACTGGGCTCAGCCTGAGGGTCACAATGTGTGTTTGTGACCAATGTGGCCCGCGAGCATGGGCGGGGCCTCATGGGCCACACTGGTTTCAACTACTCTGAACGTTGGACAGCATGCCAAACACAAGGTTTATTGCCATGGGGAAGGAGTTCTGATTTCTGCATCACCTTCAACCCTGGTCAGTGATCGGAGATAAGGTCTAGGTTCAGAAACCTGAAAACCGAGGTTGGGAAGAGATGACGACCTAAGGCCATGGCGGCTCGATGTGCACAGTGTGCGGCCAGCTGTCTGGGAGAGGCCAGGGGGTCCAGGCTCAGGCTGTGTCAGAAAGGACATTAGTGCCCTGGTCAGCCTATGTATTGGGGGTACAGCCAAGGTCGGTGCAAGTTGATCCTTATTTGGGGTTACTGGGTAGCCCCAGAGGACAATGTTTTTCTTCTGGAGGGCAGGAAGAGTGCTGCATTGTAGTTCTGGATTGCCAAACTGGAGGGCTTCGGTTTCTGGGTGAGGCCATGGCAGGCACAATCTACAGACCTGAATCGAGATCTCGTGCATCTGAAGACAGGGCGAGGATCAGACGATCGCTCAGGTTGGAGTTTCTGTCCCTGATGGCCCCTTCATGAATGGGGGGGCATCACGAGGCCATGGGGGTTTTCCCACGATGGGAGTTGTGAGAAGCTCCAAAGTGCAGAGATTCTTCTGCAGAACAATTGAGCCCTTTTGTTTGGCTCCAGGCCAATGATTCTGAGCAGGGTTCTAAGGATGGATGGCTGGGTAGCCCACCTCGCATTCCAATTGTCTCCTAGCAACAAGACAGGTTAGATCTCCTGGATCTGTGGGGAGCAGATCTCCTGGATCTGTGGGGAGCTACCGAGGACGCTGAGTTGAAATGGACACCCCTGGTGATGGGTCCTAATGTGCTTTTGTGTCTATGGAGACCTTGGAATGAAGCGGTGGCACTGGGGCCCTAAAGGGTTCTCCTAAACAGAGGCTTTGACCCAGCTCCAACGTGCAAGTTTCCCATGTGTCGATGAGATGTTTTCTGATGGGTGAGTCAAGAAACAGCTATATGCTGCTTTTGAAATCCAGGCCTCTGAGGAGAGATGCCTGGAAAACAAAGCAATGGATCTGATTAGTGCCTAGGGGCCTGTTCTTTCCTTTTTACCTCTGGGGACATCTGTCTATGGGTCTGAGTGCATGTAGGTGCTCAGTTGGGCTCAGATTGTCCCTGGATCAGGGACTTTTGAGGTTTATTCTATTAGGAGGGTTGAGGCCATTGGAATGGGCACACACAATTCCATTGGAGAGGCCAAGTACAGTCCTCAGGTTTGGTTCCAGGGGCCTGAGCCTGTAGGTTGTGTAGGCCAGGGCTGTTTGGACAGTTGTCTGAAAACACAAACTCGGCTTATGTTTCGGTTCATAGGTATGGCAGGACTGATCTACAGACCATGAGGAGAACACTTCGGGATTTGAAAGAAGGGCGAGTGTGAGGCTCCTGCTCAAGATTTTGTCTCTGGATATCGTGTCACTCATGGTGGTGGAATTTCTGGGTGACTTCATGGGAAATGGACGAGTCTTACTCTCTGGTGGTTTGGCCCCGTCCAAAGAGTTTTGGGTCATTCTCTGGGCTGGAAGAAGTCCGTTTTTGTTGTTGTTGTTGTTGTTGTTGTTTTCTTTTTTAACCTCATGTGTCCCACCAAATGAGGGATTCCAGAGCAGAGCCCTGGGGAGGGGCGACTGGACAATCAGAAATCTGGTTAAATATTGGGGCCTAGGGACATGTCAAGCCCATTATGACATCTA
Source organism: Mustela nivalis (assembly GCF_964662115.1). Lineage (NCBI taxonomy): Eukaryota > Metazoa > Chordata > Mammalia > Carnivora > Mustelidae > Mustela > Mustela nivalis. The sequence goes on from NW_028136380.1 coordinate 711,715, forward strand.
ATGGTCCAGCCACTAAGAGGACTTACTAGAGGACAGGACTCATGCTGAGGGTCACAATGCGTGTGTATGCCCTCGTCGCACTCAAGAATGGGCGTGGCCTCACTGTGAATGCTGGTTTCTCCTACACTGAACGTTGGACAACGTGCCAACCACACGGGTTCTTGCCATGGGTAAGGAGTTCTGATTTCTGCATCACACTCACCCCTGGGCAGTGATTGGAAATAAGGTCTCGGTTCTGAAGCCTGAAAACTGAGGTACAGAAGAGAGGATACCTAAGGCCATGGCGGTTTTATGTGCTCAGTGTGCGGTCAGCTTTCTCGGTGTTGGTCAGGAGGTCCGGGCTCAGGTTGTGTTCGACAGTGCATTAGTGCCCAGGTTAGACTATGTAATTTGGGTAAAGTCGAGTGCTGTGTAGGTTTATCCTCATTTAAGGTGCTTGGGCGGCTCATGAGGCACTAATTTTTTTTCTAGAGGGCAGGCAGAGTGTTGCATTGTGGGTCCGGAATTGCCAAACTTGAGGGCTTCGGGGCCAGGAGTGTGAGGACGGAAGTGTGAGAAGACAAGGTAGACTTGGGTTTCAGGGCGAGGGCACGGCAGGTACCCCCTGCAGATCTGAACCAATATCTCATGCATCTGAAGTCAGGGCGAGGATCAGACGTTGGCTCAGGTTGGAGTTTCTGTGCATGACGGTCGCTTCATGAAGGGAGCGGAATCTCGAGGCCATTGAGGTTTTCCCACGTTGGGAGTTGTGGGATGCCCCCTTCAAGGATTCCTTCTGCGGGACAATTGAGACCTGTTGGACAGCTCCAGGACATCCCATATGGAATGACTCCAGAGCACCGTTCGCGGATGTATGCCTGGGAAGCCCGCCTCCCATTCCATTTGTCTCCTAGCAACAAGACAGTTTAGAGTTGATGGCTCTGCCGGAGCAACCAGGGTGGCTGAGTTGAAATGGGCTTTCCTGAGGATGGGTCCTAATGTGTTTTTGTGTCCATGAGGGCCTTGGAATGGGGCGGTGGCACCGGGACCCTGAAGTACTCTCCTAAACTTTGGACATGTCTCCCATGCACAGGTTTCCTTGTGGAGACGAGATGTGTTCTGATGGGTGCCTCAGGAAAACCCCTATGCTCGTATTGGAATCAGGCTTTTGTGGACACATGCCCGTAACCCAAAGCAATGGATCTTAATATGCCCTAGGGTCCTGTCTGGTTCAATCTTCTTCTCTAGGGACATCCAACTATGGTATGAGTGGAGGTCGATTATCAGCTGGTGTCAGACAGCCCATGTTTGTTCCGGGCGACCTACACTATAGGGATGACCTCAGGAACTTTGGAGGTTTCTCCTAATTTGTACGATTTTGGACCATGGAATGGGCAGATTTCCCATGGATTGGTAGGCACAGTCCTAATGTGTGGCTCCAGGGGCCCAGCCTGGAGGGTGTGTGGCCCAAGACTTTGAGGACAGAAGTCTGAAAACACAAACTCAACTTAGGTTTGGGGACGTAGGTATGGCAGGCCCGATCTACAAACCATGAGAAAAACTCTTCAGGATATGAAGAAAGTGAAGTCTGAGGCCCTTGCTCAGGCTTTTGTCTCTGGATTTTGTATCAGTGATGGCCGTGGAATGTCGGGGAGGCTTCATGGGCCATGGACGAATCTTCCTCTCTGAGGATTTGGCTCGATTCCCAATTGCTTTTCGTCATTCTGTGGGATGGGAGTACTCCTTTCCGTTTTGTTACCTCAGGTGTCCCACCAAAAGAGGAATTCCAAAGCAAAGCCGTGGGGAAGACTGAAGGGACAACCCGAACTATGGTTAAAAATTGGGGCCTAGGGGAATGGCAAGCCCAATATGCCATCCTTTCATCCAGCCACTGAGTGGCCTTACTTGAGGACTGGGCTCAGCCTGAGGGTCACAATGTGTGTTTGTGACCAATGTGGCCCGCGAGCATGGGCGGGGCCTCATGGGCCACACTGGTTTCAACTACTCTGAACGTTGGACAGCATGCCAACCACAAGGTTTCTTGCCATGGGGAAGGAGTTCTGATTTCTGCATCACCTTCAACCCTGGGCAGTGATTGGAGATAAGGTCTAGGTTCTGAAACCTGAAAACCGAGGTTGGGAAGAGATGACGACCTAAGGCCATGGCGGCTTGATGTGCTCAGTGTGCGGCCAGCTGTCTGGGAGGGGGTAGGGGGTCCAAGCTCAGGCTGTGTCAGAAAAGACATTAGTGCCCTGGTCAGCCTATGTATTTGGAGTACAGCCAAGGTCGGTGCAGGTTGATCCTCATTTGGGGTTACTGGGTAGCCCCAGAGGACAATGTTTCTCTTCTGGATGGCAGGAGAGTGCTGCATTGTAGTTCTGGATAGTCAAACTGGAGGGCTTGTGGGCCAGTAGTTTGACGACAAAAGTCTGAGAACACAAGCTAGGCTTAGGTTTCTGGGTGAGGCCATGGCAGGCACAATCTACAGACCTGAATTGAGATCTCGTGCATCATAAGACAGGGCGAGGATCAGACGATCGCTCAGGTTGGAGTTTCTGTCCCTGATGGCCCCTGCATGAATGGGGGGGCATCACGAGGCCATGGGGGTTTTCCCACGATGGGAGTTGTGAGAAGCTCCAAAGTGCAGAGAGTCTTCTGCAGAACAATTGAGACCTGTTGTTTGGCTCCAGGCCAATGATTCTGAGCAGGGTTCTAAGGATGGATGGCTGGGTAGCCCACCTCGCATTCCAATTGTCTCCTAGCAACAAGACAGGTTAGATCTCCTGGATCTGTGGGGAGCAACCGAGGACGCTGAGTTGAAATGGACCCACCCCTGGGGATGGGTCCTAATGTGCTTTTGTGTCTATGGGGACCTTGGAATGAAGCGGTGGCACTGGGGCCCTAAAGGGTTCTCCTAAACAGAGGCTTTGACACAGCTCCAACGTGCAAGTTTCCCATGTGTAGATGAGATGTTTTCTGATGGGTGAGTCAAGAAACAGCGATATGCTGCTTTTGAAATCCAGGCCTCTGAGGAGAGATGCCTGGAAACCAAAGCAATGGATCTGATTAGTGCCTAGGGTCCTGTTCTTTCCTTTTTACCTCGGGGGACATCTGTCTATGGGTCTGAGTGCAGGTAGGTGCTCAGTTGTGCTCAGATTGTCCCTGGATCAGGGACTTTTGAGGTTTATCCTATTAGGAGGGTTGAGGCCATTGGAATGTGCACACGCAATTCCCTTGGAGAGGCCAAGTACAGTCCTCAGGTTTGGCTCCAGGGGCCTGTGCCTGTAGGTTGTGTAGGCCAGGGCTGTTTGGACAGTTGTCTGAAAACACAACCTCGGCTTATGTTTCGGGTCATAGGTATGGCACGACTGATCTACAGACCATGAGGATAACTCTTCGGGATTTGAAAGAAGGGCGAGTGTGAGGCTCCTGCTCAAGTTTTTGTCTCTGGATATCGTGTCACTCATGGTCGTGGAATTTCTGGGTGACTTCCTGGGAAATGGACGAGTCTTACACTCTGGTGGTTAGGCCCCGTCCAAAGAGTTTGGGGTCATTCGGGGGGCTGGAAGAAGTCCGTTTTTTGTTGTTGTTGTTGTTGTTGTTGTTGTTGCTTTCTTTTTTAACCTCAGGTGTCCCACCAAATGAGGGATTCCAGAGCAGAGCCCTGGGGAGGGCCGACTGGACAATCAGAAATCTGGTTAAAAATTGGGGCCTAGGGACATGTCAAGCCCATTATGACATCTAATGGTCCAGCCACTAAGAGGACTTACTAGAGGACAGGAATCATGCTGAGGGTCACAATGCGTGTGTATGCCCTCGTCGCACTCAAGAATGGGCGGGGCCTCAGGGTGAATGCTGGTTTCTCCTACACTGAACGTTGGACAACGTGCCAACCACAAGGGTTCTTGCCATGGGTAAGGAGGAGTTCTGATTTCTGCATCACACTCACCCCTGGGCAGTGATTGGAGATAAGGTCTCGGTTCTGAAGCCTAAAAACTGAGGTACAGAAGAGAGGATACCTAAGGCCATGGCGGGTTTATGTGCTCAGTGTGGTCAGCGTTCTCAGTGTTGTTCAGGTGGTCCGGGCTCTGGTTGTGTTCGACAGTGCATTAGTGCCCAGGTTAGACTATCTAATTTGGGTAAAGTCGAGTGCTGTGTAGTTTTATCCTCATTTAAGGTGCCTGGGCAGCTCATGAGGCACTAATTTTTTTTCTAGAGGGCAGGCAGAGTGCTGCATTGTAGGTTCCGAATTGCCAAACTTGATGGCTTCGGGTCCAGGAGTGTGAGGACGGAAGTGTGAGAAGACAAGGTAGACTTGGGTTTCAGGGCGAGGGCACGGCAGGTACCCCCTGCATATCTGAACCAATATCTCATGCATCTGAAGTCAGGGCGAGGATCAGACGTTGGCTCAGGTTGGAGTTTCTGTGCATGACGGCCGCTTCATGAAGGGAGCGGAATCTCGAGGCCATTGAGGTTTTCCCACGTTGGGAGTTGTGGGATGCCCCCTTCAAGGATTCCTTCTGCGGGACAAATGAGACCTGTTGGACAGCTCCAGGACATCCCATATGGAATGACTCCAGAGCACCGTTCGCGGATGGATGCCTGGGAAGCACGCCTCCCATTCCAATTGTCTCCTAGCAACAAGACAGTTTAGAGTTGATGGCTCTGCCGGAGCAACCAGGGTGGCTGAGTTGAAATGGACTTTCCTGAGGATGGGTCCTAATGTGTTTTTGTGTCCATGAGGGCCTTGGAATGGGGCGGTGGCACCGGGACCCTGAAGTACTCTCCTAAGCTTTGGACATGGCTCCCATGAACAGGTTTCCTTGTGGAGACGAGATGAGTTCTGATGGGTGCCTCAGGAAAACCCATATGTTCGTATTGGAATCACGCTTTTGAGGACACATGCCTGTAACCCAAAGCAATGGATCCTATTATGGCCTAGGGTCCTGTCTGGTTCAACCATCTTCTCTGGGGACATCCATCTATGGTATGAGTGGAGATCGATTTTCAGCTGGAGTCAGACAGCCCTTGTTTGTTCCGGGCGACCAACACTATTGGGATGGCCTCAGGGACTTTGGAGGTTTCTCCTAATTTGTACGATTATGGACCATGGAATGGGCAGATTTCCCATGGATTGGTAGGCACAGTCCTAATGTGTGGCTCCAGGGGCCCAGCCTGGAGGGTGTGTGGCCCAAGACTTTGAGGACAGAAGTCTGAAAACACAAACTCAACTTAGGTTTGGGGACGTAGGTATGGCAGGCCCGATCTACAAACCATGAGAAAAACTCTTCAGGATATGAAGAAAGTGCGAGTCTGAGGCCCTTGCTCAGGCTTTTGTCTCTGGATTTTGTATAAGCGATGGCCGTGGAATGTCGGGGAGGCCTCATGGACCATGGACGAATCTTCCTCTCTGAGGATTTGGCCCGATTCCCAATTGCTTTTCGTCAATCTGTGGGATGGGAGGACTATTTTCAGTTTTGTTACCTCAGGTGTCCCACCAAAGGAGGAATTCCAAAGCAAATCCGTGGGGAAGACTGAAGGGACAACCCAAACTATGGTTAAAAATTGGGGCCTAGGGGCATGGCAAGCCCAATATGCTATCTCTTCATCCAGCCACTGAGTGGCCTTACTTGAGGACTGGGCTCAGCCTGAGGGTCACAATGTGTGTTTGTGACCAATGTGGCCCGTGAGCATGGGCGGGGCCTCATGGGCCTCACTGTTTTCAACTACTCTGAACGTTGGTCAGCATGCCAACCACAAGGTTTCTTGCCATGGGGAAGGAGTTCTGATTTCTGTATCACCTTCAACACTGGTCAGTGATAGGAGATAAGGTCTAGGTTCTGAAACCTGAAAACCGAGGTTGGGAAGAAATGACGACCTAAGGCCATGGCGGCTCGATGTGCTCAGTGTGCGGCCAGCTGTCTGGGAGGGGCCAGGGGGTCCAGGCTCAGGCTGTGTCAGAAAGGACATTAGTGCCCTGGTCAGCCTATGTATTGGGGGTACAGCCAAGGTCGGTGCAGGTTGATCCTCATTTGGGGTTACTGGGTAGCCCCAGAGGACAATGTTTTTCTTCTGGAGGGCAGGAAGAGTGCTGCATTGTAGTTCTGGATTGCCAAACTGGAGGGCTTGTGGGCCAGTAGTCTGACGACAAAAGTCTGAGAACACAAGCTAGGCTTAGGTTTCTGGGTGAGGCCATGGCAGGCACAATCTACAGACCTGAATTGAGATCTCGTGCATCTGAAGACAGGGCGAGGATCAGACGATCGCTCAGGTTGGAGTTTCTGTCCCTGATGGCCCCTTCATGAATGGGGGGGCATCACGAGGCCATGGGGGTTTTCCCACGATGGGAGTTGTGAGAAGCTCCAAAGTGCAGAGAGTCTTCTGCAGAACAATTGAGACCTGTTGTTTGGCTCCAGGCCAATGATTCTGAGCAGGGTTCTAAGGATGGATGGCTGGGTAGCCCACCTCGCATTCCAATTGTCTCCTAGCAACAAGACAGGTTAGATCTCCTGGATCTGTGGGGAGCAACCGAGGACGCTGAGTTGAAATGGACCCACCCCTGGGGATGGGTCCTAATGTGCTTTTGTGTCTATGGAGACCTTGGAATGAAGCGGTGGCACTGGGGCCCTAAAGGGTTCTCCTAAACAGAGGCTTTGACACAGCTTCAACGTGCAAGTTTCCCATGTGTAGATGAGATGTTTTCCGATGGGTGAGTCAAGAAACAGCTATATGCTGCTTTTGAAATCCAGGCCTCTGAGGAGAGATGCCTGGAAACCAAAGCAATGGATCTGATTAGTGCCTAGGGTCCTGTTCTTTCCTTTTTACCTCTGGGGACATCTGTCTATGGGTCTGAGTGCAGGTAGGTGCTCAGTTGGGCTCAGATTGTCCCTGGATCAGGGGCTTTTGAGGTTTATCCTATTAGGATGGTTGAGGCCATTGGAATGGGGACACACAATTCCCTTGGAGAGGCCAAGTACAGTCCTCAGGTTTGGCTCCAGGGGCCTGAGCCTGTAGGTTGTGTAGGCCAGGGCTGTTTGGACAGTTGTCTGAAAACACAAACTCGGCTTATGTTTCAAGTCATAGGTATGGCAGGACTGATCTACAGACCATGAGGAGAACTCTTCGGGATTTGAAAGAAGGGCGAGTGTGAGGCTCCTGCTCACGTTTTTGTCTCTGGATATCGTGTCACTCATGGTCGTGGAATTTCTGGGTGACTTCATGGGAAATGGACGATTCTTTCTCTCTGGTGGTTGGGCCCCGTCCAAAGAGTTTGGGGTCATTCTGTGGGCTGGAAGAAGTCCGTTTGTTGTTGTTGTTGTTGTTGTTGTTGTTTTCTTTTTTAACCTCATGTGTCCCACCAAATGAGGGATTCCAGAGCAGAGCCCTGGGGAGGGGCGACTGGACAATCAGAAATCTGGTTAAAAATTGGGGCCTAGGGACATGTCAAGCCCATTATGACATCTAATGGTCCAGCCACTAAGAGGACTTACTAGAGGAGAGGACTCATGCTGAGGGTCACAATGCTTGCGTATGCCCTCGTCGCACTCAAGAATGGGAGGGGCCTCAGGGTGAATGCTGGTTTCTCCTACACTGAACGTTGGACAACGTGCCAACCACAAGGGTTCTTGCCATGGGTAAGGAGGAGTTCTGATTTCTGCATCACACTCACCCCTGGGCAGTGATTGGAGATAAGGTCTCGGTTCTGAAGCCTGAAAATTGAGGTACAGAAGAGAGGATACCAAAGGCCATGGCAGGTTTTATGTGCTCAGTGTGCGGTCAGCTTTCTCGGTGTTGGTCAGGAGGTCCGGGCTCAGGTTGTGTTCGACAGTGCATTAGTGCCCAGGTTAGACTATATAATTCGGGTAAAGTCGAGTGCTGTGTAGGTTGATCCTCATTTAAGGTGCCTGGGCAGCTCATGAGGCACTAATTTTTTTTCTAGAGGGCAGGCAGAGTGCTGCATTGTGGGTCCGGAATTGCCAAACTTGAGGGCTTCGGGGCCAGGAGTGTGAGGACGGAAGTGTGAGAAGACAAGGTAGACTTGGGTTTCAGGGCGAGGGCACGGCAGGTACCCCCTGCAGATCAGAACCAATATCTCATGCATCTGAAGTCAGGGCGAGGATCAGACGTTGGCTCAGGTTGGAGTTTCTGTGCATGACGGCCGCTTCATGAAGGGAGCGGAATCTCGAGGCCATTGAGGTTTTCCCACGTTGGGAGTTGTGGGATGCCCCCTTCAAGGATTCCTTCTGCGGGACAATTGAGACCTGTTGGGCAGCTCCAGGACATCCCATATGGAATGACTCCAGAGCACCGTTCGTGGATGGATGCCTGGGAAGCCCGCCTCCCATTCCAATTGTCTCCTAGCAACAAGACATTTTAGAGTTGATGGCTCTGCCGGAGCAACCAGGGTCGCTGAGTTGAAATGGGCTTTCCTGAGGATGGGTCCTAATGTGTTTTTGTGTCCATGAGGGCCTTGGAATGGGGCTGTGGCACCGGGACCCTGAAGTACTCTCCTAAGCTTTGGACATGTCTCCCATGCACAGGTTTCCTTGTGGAGACGAGATGAGTTCTGATGGGTGCCTCAGGAAAACCCCTATGCTCGTATTGGAATCAGGCTTTTGAGGACACATGCCCGTAACCCAAAGCAATGGATCTTAATATGGCCTAGGGTCTTGTCTGGTTCAATATTCTTCTCTAGGGACATCCAACTAGGTATGAGTGGAGGTCGATTATCAGCTGGTGTCAGTCAGCCCTTGTTTGTTCCGGGCTAACTTCTCTATTGGGATGACCTCAGGGACTTTGGAGGTTTCTCCTAATTTGTACGATTTTGGACCATGGAATGGGCAGAATTCCCATGGATTGGTAGGCACAGTCCTAATGTGTGGCTCCAGGTGCCCCAGCCTGGAGGTTTTGTGTCCCAGGAATTTGAGGACAGAAGTCTGAAAACACAAACTCAACTTAGGTTTTGGGACGTAGGTATGGCAGGCCCGATCTACAAACCATGAGAAGAACTCTTCAGGATATGAAGAAAGTGAAGTCTGAGGCCCTTGCTCAGGCTTTTGTCTCTGGATTTTGTATCAGTGATGGCCGTGGAATGTCGGGGAGGCTTCATGGGCCATGGACGAATCTTCCTCTCTGAGGATTTGGCCCGATTCCCAATTGCTTTTCGTCAATCTGTGGGATGGGAGGACTCCTTTCAGTTTTGTTACCTCAGGTGTCCCACCAAAGAAGGAATTCCAAAGCAAAGCCGTGGGGAAGACTGAAGGGACAACCCGAACTATGGTTAAAAATTGGGGCCTAGGGGCATGGCAAGCCCAATATGCTATCTCTTCATCCAGCCACTGAGAGGCCTTACTTGAGGACTGGGCTCAGCCTGAGGGTCACAATGTGTGTTTGTGACCAATGTGGCCCGCGAGCATGGGCGGGGCCTCATGGGCCACACTGGTTTCAACTACTCTGAACGTTGGACAGCATGCCAAACACAAGGTTTATTGCCATGGGGAAGGAGTTCTGATTTCTGCATCACCTTCAACACTGGTCAGTGATAGGAGATAAGGTCTAGGTTCAGAAACCTGAAAACCGAGGTTGGGAAGAGATGACGACCTAAGGCCATGGCGGCTCGATGTGCACAGTGTGCGGCCAGCTGTCTGGGAGGGGCCAGGGGGTCCAGGCTCAGGCTGTGTCAGAAAGGACATTAGTGCCCTGGTCAGCCTATGTATTGGGGGTACAGCCAAGGTCGGTGCAAGTTGATCCTTATTTGGGGTTACTGGGTAGCCCCAGAGGACAATGTTTTTCTTCTGGAGGGCAGGAAGAGTGCTGCATTGTAGTTCTGGATTGCCAAACTGGAGGGCTTGTGGGCCAGAAGTCTGACGACAAAAGTCTGAGAACACAAGCTAGGCTTAGGTTTCTGGGTGAGGCCATGGCAGGCACAATCTACAGACCTGAATCGAGATCTCGTGCATCTGAAGACAGGGCGAGGATCAGACGATCGCTCAGGTTGGAGTTTCTGTCCCTGATGGCCCCTTCATGAATGGGGGGGCATCACGAGGCCATGGGGGTTTTCCCACGATGGGAGTTGTGAGAAGCTCCAAAGTGCAGAGAGTCTTCTGCAGAACAATTGAGACCTGTTGTTTGGCTCCAGGCCAATGATTCTGAGCAGGGTTCTAAGGATGGATGGCTGGGTAGCCCACCTCGCATTCCAATTGTCTCCTAGCAACAAGACAGGTTAGATCTCCTGGATCTGTGGGGAGCAACCGAGGACGCTGAGTTGAAATGGACCCACCCCTGGGGATGGGTCCTAATGTGCTTTTGTGTCTATGGAGACCTTGGAATGAAGCGGTGGCACTGGGGCCCTAAAGGGTTCTCCTAAACAGAGGCTTTGACACAGCTTCAACGTGCAAGTTTCCCATGTGTAGATGAGATGTTTTCCGATGGGTGAGTCAAGAAACAGCTATATGCTGCTTTTGAAATCCAGGCCTCTGAGGAGAGATGCCTGGAAACCAAAGCAATGGATCTGATTAGTGCCTAGGGTCCTGTTCTTTCCTTTTTACCTCTGGGGACATCTGTCTATGGGTCTGAGTGCAGGTAGGTGCTCAGTTGGGCTCAGATTGTCCCTGGATCAGGGGCTTTTGAGGTTTATCCTATTAGGATGGTTGAGGCCATTGGAATGGGGACACACAATTCCCTTGGAGAGGCCAAGTACAGTCCTCAGGTTTGGCTCCAGGGGCCTGAGCCTGTAGGTTGTGTAGGCCAGGGCTGTTTGGACAGTTGTCTGAAAACACAAACTCGGCTTATGTTTCAAGTCATAGGTATGGCAGGACTGATCTACAGACCATGAGGAGAACTCTTCGGGATTTGAAAGAAGGGCGAGTGTGAGGCTCCTGCTCAAGTTTTTGTCTCTGGATATCGTGTCACTCATGGTCGTGGAATTTCTGGGTGACTTCATGGGAAATGGACGATTCTTTCTCTCTGGTGGTTGGGCCCCGTCCAAAGAGTTTGGGGTCATTCTGTGGGCTGGAAGAAGTCCGTTTGTTGTTGTTGTTGTTGTTGTTGTTGTTTTCTTTTTTAACCTCATGTGTCCCACCAAATGAGGGATTCCAGAGCAGAGCCCTGGGGAGGGGCGACTGGACAATCAGAAATCTGGTTAAAAATTGGGGCCTAGGGACATGTCAAGCCCATTATGACATCTAATGGTCCAGCCACTAAGAGGACTTACTAGAGGAGAGGACTCATGCTGAGGGTCACAATGCTTGTGTATGCCCTCGTCGCACTCAAGAATGGGAGGGGCCTCAGGGTGAATGCTGGTTTCTCCTACACTGAACGTTGGACAACGTGCCAACCACAAGGGTTCTTGCCATGGGTAAGGAGGAGTTCTGATTTCTGCATCACACTCACCCCTGGGCAGTGATTGGAGATAAGGTCTCGGTTCTGAAGCCTGAAAATTGAGGTACAGAAGAGAGGATACCAAAGGCCATGGCAGGTTTTATGTGCTCAGTGTGCGGTCAGCTTTCTCGGTGTTGGTCAGGAGGTCCGGGCTCAGGTTGTGTTCGACAGTGCATTAGTGCCCAGGTTAGACTATATAATTCGGGTAAAGTCGAGTGCTGTGTAGGTTGATCCTCATTTAAGGAGCCTGGGCAGCTCATGAGGCACTAATTTTTTTTCTAGAGGGCAGGCAGAGTACTGCATTGTGGGTCCGGAATTGCCAAACTTGAGGGCTTCGGGGCCAGGAGTGTGAGGACGGAAGTGTGAGAAGACAAGGTAGACTTGGGTTTCAGGGCGAGGGCACGGCAGGTACCCCCTGCAGATCAGAACCAATATCTCATGCATCTGAAGTCAGGGCGAGGATCAGACGTTGGCTCAGGTTGGAGTTTCTGTGCATGACGGCCGCTTCATGAAGGGAGCGGAATCTCGAGGCCATTGAGGTTTTCCCACGTTGGGAGTTGTGGGATGCCCCCTTCAAGGATTCCTTCTGCGGGACAATTGAGACCTGTTGGGCAGCTCCAGGACATCCCATATGGAATGACTCCAGAGCACCGTTCGTGGATGGATGCCTGGGAAGCCCGCCTCCCATTCCAATTGTCTCCTAGCAACAAGACATTTTAGAGTTGATGGCTCTGCCGGAGCAACCAGGGTCGCTGAGTTGAAATGGGCTTTCCTGAGGATGGGTCCTAATGTGTTTTTGTGTCCATGAGGGCCTTGGAATGGGGCTGTGGCACCGGGACCCTGAAGTACTCTCCTAAGCTTTGGACATGTCTCCCATGCACAGGTTTCCTTGTGGAGACGAGATGAGTTCTGATGGGTGCCTCAGGAAAACCCCTATGCTCGTATTGGAATCAGGCTTTTGAGGACACATGCCCGTAACCCAAAGCAATGGATCTTAATATGGCCTAGGGTCTTGTCTGGTTCAATATTCTTCTCTAGGGACATCCAACTAGGTATGAGTGGAGGTCGATTATCAGCTGGTGTCAGTCAGCCCTTGTTTGTTCCGGGCTAACTTCTCTATTGGGATGACCTCAGGGACTTTGGAGGTTTCTCCTAATTTGTACGATTTTGGACCATGGAATGGGCAGAATTCCCATGGATTGGCAGGCACAGTCCTAATGTGTGGCTCCAGGTGCCCCAGCCTGGAGGGTTTCTGTCCCAGGAATTTGAGGACAGAAGTCTGAAAACACAAACTCAACTTAGGTTTGGGGACGTAGGTATGGCAGGCCCGATCTACAAACCATGAGAAGAACTCTTCAGGATATGAAGAAAGTGAAGTCTGAGGCCCTTGCTCAGGCTTTTGTCTCTGGATTTTGTATCAGTGATGGCCGTGGAATGTCGGGGAGGCTTCATGGGCCATGGACGAATCTTCCTCTCTGAGGATTTGGCCCGATTCCCAATTGCTTTTCGTCAATCTGTGGGATGGGAGGACTCCTTTCAGTTTTGTTACCTCAGGTGTCCCACCAAAGAAGGAATTCCAAAGCAAAGCCGTGGGGAAGACTGAAGGGACAACCCGAACTATGGTTAAAAATTGGGGCCTAGGGGCATGGCAAGCCCAATATGCTATCTCTTCATCCAGCCACTGAGAGGCCTTACTTGAGGACTGGGCTCAGCCTGAGGGTCACAATGTGTGTTTGTGACCAATGTGGCCCGCGAGCATGGGCGGGGCCTCATGGGCCACACTGGTTTCAACTACTCTGAACGTTGGACAGCATGCCAAACACAAGGTTTATTGCCATGGGGAAGGAGTTCTGATTTCTGCATCACCTTCAACACTGGTCAGTGATAGGAGATAAGGTCTAGGTTCAGAAACCTGAAAACCGAGGTTGGGAAGAGATGACGACCTAAGGCCATGGCGGCTCGATGTGCACAGTGTGCGGCCAGCTGTCTGGGAGAGGCCAGGGGGTCCAGGCTCAGGCTGTGTCAGAAAGGACATTAGTGCCCTGGTCAGCCTATGTATTGGGGGTACAGCCAAGGTCGGTGCAAGTTGATCCTTATTTGGGGTTACTGGGTAGCCCCAGAGGACAATGTTTTTCTTCTGGAGGGCAGGAAGAGTGCTGCATTGTAGTTCTGGATTGCCAAACTGGAGGGCTTGTGGGCCAGAAGTCTGACGACAAAAGTCTGAGAACACAAGCTAGGCTTAGGTTTCTGGGTGAGGCCATGGCAGGCACAATCTACAGACCTGAATCGAGATCTCGTGCATCTGAAGACAGGGCGAGGATCAGACGATCGCTCAGGTTGGAGTTTCTGTCCCTGATGGCCCCTTCATGAATGGGGGGGCATCACGAGGCCATGGGGGTTTTCCCACGATGGGAGTTGTGAGAAGCTCCAAAGTGCAGAGATTCTTCTGCAGAACAATTGAGCCCTTTTGTTTGGCTCCAGGCCAATGATTCTGAGCAGGGTTCTAAGGATGGATGGCTGGGTAGCCCACCTCGCATTCCAATTGTCTCCTAGCAACAAGACAGGTTAGATCTCCTGGATCTGTGGGGAGCAGATCTCCTGGATCTGTGGGGAGCTACCGAGGACGCTGAGTTGAAATGGACACCCCTGGTGATGGGTCCTAATGTGCTTTTGTGTCTATGGAGACCTTGGAATGAAGCGGTGGCACTGGGGCCCTAAAGGGTTCTCCTAAACAGAGGCTTTGACCCAGCTCCAACGTGCAAGTTTCCCATGTGTCGATGAGATGTTTTCTGATGGGTGAGTCAAGAAACAGCTATATGCTGCTTTTGAAATCCAGGCCTCTGAGGAGAGATGCCTGGAAACCAAAGCAATGGATCTGATTAGTGCCTAGGGGCCTGTTCTTTCCTTTTTACCTCTGGGGACATCTGTCTATGGGTCTGAGTGCAGGTAGGTGCTCAGTTGGGCTCAGATTGTCCCTGGATCAGGGACTTTTGAGGTTTATTCTATTAGGAGGGTTGAGGCCATTGGAATGGGCACACACAATTCCCTTGGAGAGGCCAAGTACAGTCCTCAGGTTTGGCTCCAGGGGCCTGAGCCTTTAGGTTGTGTAGGCCAGGGCTGTTTGGACAGTTGTCTGAAAACACAAACTCGGCTTATGTTTCGGTTCATAGGTATGGCAGGACTGATCTACAGACCATGAGGAGAACTCTTCGGGATTTGAAAGAAGGGCGAGTGTGAGGCTCCTGCTCACGTTTTTGTCTCTGGATATCGTGTCACTCATGGTGGTGGAATTTCTGGGTGACTTCATGGGAAATGGACGAGTCTTACTCTCTGGTGGTTTGGCCCCGTCCAAAGAGTTTTGGGTCATTCTCTGGGCTGGAAGAAGTCCGTTTTTGTTGTTGTTGTTGTTGTTGTTGTTGTTTTCTTTTTTAACCTCATGTGTCCCACCAAATGAGGGATTCCAGAGCAGAGCCCTGGGGAGGGGCGACTGGACAATCAGAAATCTGGTTAAATATTGGGGCCTAGGGACATGTCAAGCCCATTATGACATCTAATGGTCCAGCCACTAAGAGGACTTACTAGAGGACAGGACTCATGCTGAGGGTCACAATGCGTGTGTATGCCCTCGTCGCACTCAAGAATGGGCGTGGCCTCACTGTGAATGCTGGTTTCTCCTACACTGAACGTTGGACAACATGCCAACCACACGGGTTCTTGCCATGGGTAAGGAGTTCTGATTTCTGCATCACACTCACCCCTGGGCAGTGATTGGAGATAAGGTCTCGCTTCTGAAGCCTGAAAACTGAGGTACAGAAGAGAGGATACCTAAGGCCATGGCGGGTTTTATGTGCTCAGTGTGCGGTCAGCTTTCTCGGTGTTGGTCAGGAGGTCCGGGCTCAGGTTGTGTTCGACAGTGCATTAGTGCCCAGGTTAGACTATGTAATTTGGGTAAAGTCGAGTGCTGTGTAGGTTTATCCTCATTTAAGGTGCTTGGGCGGCTCATGAGGCACTAATTTTTTTTCTAGAGGGCAGGCAGAGTGCTGCATTGTGGGTCCGGAATTGCCAAACTTGAGGGCTTCGGGGCCAGGAGTGTGAGGACGGAAGTGTGAGAAGACAAGGTAGACTTGGGTTTCAGGGCGAGGGCACGGCAGGTACCCCCTGCAGATCTGAACCAATATCTCATGCATCTGAAGTCAGGGCGAGGATCAGACGTTGGCTCAGGTTGGAGTTTCTGTGCATGACGGTCGCTTCATGAAGGGAGCGGAATCTCGAGGCCATTGAGGTTTTCCCACGTTGGGAGTTGTGGGATGCCCCCTTCAAGGATTCCTTCTGCGGGACAATTGAGACCTGTTGGACAGCTCCAGGACATCCCATATGGAATGACTCCAGAGCACCGTTCGCGGATGGATGCCTGGGAAGCCCGCCTCCCATTCCAATTGTCTCCTAGCAACAAGACAGTTTAGAGTTGATGGCTCTGCCGGAGCAACCAGGGTGGCTGAGTTGAAATGGGCTTTCCTGAGGATGGGTCCTAATGTGTTTTTGTGTCCATGAGGGCCTTGGAATGGGGCTGTGGCACCGGGACCCTGAAGTACTCTCCTAAACTTTGGACATGTCTCCCATGCACAGGTTTCCTTGTGGAGACGAGATGTGTTCTGATGGGTGCCTCAGGAAAACCCCTATGCTCGTATTGGAATCAGGCTTTTGTGGACACATGCCCGTAACCCAAAGCAATGGATCTTAATATGCCCTAGGGTCCTGTCTGGTTCAATCTTCTTCTCTAGGGACATCCAACTATGGTATGAGTGGAGGTCGATTATCAGCTGGTGTCAGACAGCCCATGTTTGTTCCGGGCGACCTACACTATAGGGATGACCTCAGGAACTTTGGAGGTTTCTCCTAATTTGTACGATTTTGGACCATGGAATGGGCAGATTTCCCATGGATTGGTAGGCACAGTCCTAATGTGTGGCTCCAGGGGCCCAGCCTGGAGGGTGTGTGGCCCAAGACTTTGAGGACAGAAGTCTGAAAACACAAACTCAACTTAGGTTTGGGGACGTAGGTATGGCAGGCCCGATCTACAAACCATGAGAAAAACTCTTCAGGATATGAAGAAAGTGCGAGTCTGAGGCCCTTGCTCAGGCTTTTGTCTCTGGATTTTGTATAAGCGATGGCCGTGGAATGTCGGGGAGGCCTCATGGACCATGGACGAATCTTCCTCTCTGAGGATTTGGCCCGATTCCCAATTGCTTTTCGTCAATCTGTGGGATGGGAGGACTATTTTCAGTTTTGTTACCTCAGGTGTCCCACCAAAGGAGGAATTCCAAAGCAAATCCGTGGGGAAGACTGAAGGGACAACCCAAACTATGGTTAAAAATTGGGGCCTAGGGGCATGGCAAGCCCAATATGCTATCTCTTCATCCAGCCACTGAGTGGCCTTACTTGAGGACTGGGCTCAGCCTGAGGGTCACAATGTGTGTTTGTGACCAATGTGGCCCGTGAGCATGGGCGGGGCCTCATGGGCCTCACTGTTTTCAACTACTCTGAACGTTGGTCAGCATGCCAACCACAAGGTTTCTTGCCATGGGGAAGGAGTTCTGATTTCTGTATCACCTTCAACACTGGTCAGTGATAGGAGATAAGGTCTAGGTTCTGAAACCTGAAAACCGAGGTTGGGAAGAAATGACGACCTAAGGCCATGGCGGCTCGATGTGCTCAGTGTGCGGCCAGCTGTCTGGGAGGGGCCAGGGGGTCCAGGCTCAGGCTGTGTCAGAAAGGACATTAGTGCCCTGGTCAGCCTATGTATTGGGGGTACAGCCAAGGTCGGTGCAGGTTGATCCTCATTTGGGGTTACTGGGTAGCCCCAGAGGACAATGTTTTTCTTCTGGAGGGCAGGAAGAGTGCTGCATTGTAGTTCTGGATTGCCAAACTGGAGGGCTTGTGGGCCAGTAGTCTGACGACAAAAGTCTGAGAACACAAGCTAGGCTTAGGTTTCTGGGTGAGGCCATGGCAGGCACAATCTACAGACCTGAATTGAGATCTCGTGCATCTGAAGACAGGGCGAGGATCAGACGATCGCTCAGGTTGGAGTTTCTGTCCCTGATGGCCCCTTCATGAATGGGGGGGCATCACGAGGCCATGGGGGTTTTCCCACGATGGGAGTTGTGAGAAGCTCCAAAGTGCAGAGAGTCTTCTGCAGAACAATTGAGACCTGTTGTTTGGCTCCAGGCCAATGATTCTGAGCAGGGTTCTAAGGATGGATGGCTGGGTAGCCCACCTCGCATTCCAATTGTCTCCTAGCAACAAGACAGGTTAGATCTCCTGGATCTGTGGGGAGCAACCGAGGACGCTGAGTTGAAATGGACCCACCCCTGGGGATGGGTCCTAATGTGCTTTTGTGTCTATGGAGACCTTGGAATGAAGCGGTGGCACTGGGGCCCTAAAGGGTTCTCCTAAACAGAGGCTTTGACACAGCTTCAACGTGCAAGTTTCCCATGTGTAGATGAGATGTTTTCCGATGGGTGAGTCAAGAAACAGCTATATGCTGCTTTTGAAATCCAGGCCTCTGAGGAGAGATGCCTGGAAACCAAAGCAATGGATCTGATTAGTGCCTAGGGTCCTGTTCTTTCCTTTTTACCTCTGGGGACATCTGTCTATGGGTCTGAGTGCAGGTAGGTGCTCAGTTGGGCTCAGATTGTCCCTGGATCAGGGGCTTTTGAGGTTTATCCTATTAGGATGGTTGAGGCCATTGGAATGGGGACACACAATTCCCTTGGAGAGGCCAAGTACAGTCCTCAGGTTTGGCTCCAGGGGCCTGAGCCTGTAGGTTGTGTAGGCCAGGGCTGTTTGGACAGTTGTCTGAAAACACAAACTCGGCTTATGTTTCAAGTCATAGGTATGGCAGGACTGATCTACAGACCATGAGGAGAACTCTTCGGGATTTGAAAGAAGGGCGAGTGTGAGGCTCCTGCTCACGTTTTTGTCTCTGGATATCGTGTCACTCATGGTCGTGGAATTTCTGGGTGACTTCATGGGAAATGGACGATTCTTTCTCTCTGGTGGTTGGGCCCCGTCCAAAGAGTTTGGGGTCATTCTGTGGGCTGGAAGAAGTCCGTTTGTTGTTGTTGTTGTTGTTGTTGTTGTTGTTTTCTTTTTTAACCTCATGTGTCCCACCAAATGAGGGATTCCAGAGCAGAGCCCTGGGGAGGGGCGACTGGACAATCAGAAATCTGGTTAAAAATTGGGGCCTAGGGACATGTCAAGCCCATTATGACATCTAATGGTCCAGCCACTAAGAGGACTTACTAGAGGAGAGGACTCATGCTGAGGGTCACAATGCTTGTGTATGCCCTCGTCGCACTCAAGAATGGGAGGGGCCTCAGGGTGAATGCTGGTTTCTCCTACACTGAACGTTGGACAACGTGCCAACCACAAGGGTTCTTGCCATGGGTAAGGAGGAGTTCTGATTTCTGCATCACACTCACCCCTGGGCAGTGATTGGAGATAAGGTCTCGGTTCTGAAGCCTGAAAATTGAGGTACAGAAGAGAGGATACCAAAGGCCATGGCAGGTTTTATGTGCTCAGTGTGCGGTCAGCTTTCTCGGTGTTGGTCAGGAGGTCCGGGCTCAGGTTGTGTTCGACAGTGCATTAGTGCCCAGGTTAGACTATATAATTCGGGAAAAGCCGAGTGCTGTGTAGGTTGATCCTCATTTAAGGTGCCTGGGCAGCTCATGAGGCACTAATTTTTTTTCTAGAGGGCAGGCAGAGTACTGCATTGTGGGTCCGGAATTGCCAAACTTGAGGGCTTCGGGGCCAGGAGTGTGAGGACGGAAGTGTGAGAAGACAAGGTAGACTTGGGTTTCAGGGCGAGGGCACGGCAGGTACCCCCTGCAGATCTGAACCAATATCTCATGCATCTGAAGTCAGGGCGAGGATCAGACGTTGGCTCAGGTTGGAGTTTCTGTGCATGACGGCCGCTTCATGAAGGGAGCGGAATCTCGTGGCCATTGAGGTTTTCCCACGTTGGGAGTTGTGGGATGCCCCCTTCAAGGATTCCTTCTGCGGGACAATTGAGACCTGTTGGGCAGCTCCAGGACATCCCATATGGAATGACTCCAGAGCACCGTTCGTGGATGGATGCCTGGGAAGCCCGCCTCCCATTCCAATTGTCTCCTAGCAACAAGACATTTTAGAGTTGATGGCTCTGCCGGAGCAACCAGGGTCACTGAGTTGAAATGGGCTTTCCTGAGGATGGGTCCTAATGTGTTTTTGTGTCCATGAGGGCCTTGGAATGGGGCTGTGGCACCGGGACCCTGAAGTACTCTCCTAAGCTTTGGACATGTCTCCCATGCACAGGTTTCCTTGTGGAGACGAGATGAGTTCTGATGGGTGCCTCAGGAAAACCCCTATGCTCGTATTGGAATCAGGCTTTTGAGGACACATGCCCGTAACCCAAAGCAATGGATCTTAATATGGCCTAGGGTCCTGTCTGGTTCAATATTCTTCTCTAGGGACATCCAACTAGGTATGAGTGGAGGTCGATTATCAGCTGGTGTCAGTCAGCCCTTGTTTGTTCCGGGCTAACTTCTCTATTGGGATGACCTCAGGGACTTTGGAGGTTTCTCCTAATTTGTACGATTTTGGACCATGGAATGGGCAGAATTCCCATGGATTGGTAGGCACAGTCCTAATGTGTGGCTCCAGGTGCCCCAGCCTGGAGGGTTTGTGTCCCAGGAATTTGAGGACAGAAGTCTGAAAACACAAACTCAACTTAGGTTTGGGGACGTAGGTATGGCAGGCCCGATCTACAAACCATGAGAAGAACTCTTCAGGATATGAAGAAAGTGAAGTCTGAGGCCCTTGCTCAGGCTTTTGTCTCTGGATTTTGTATCAGTGATGGCCGTGGAATGTCGGGGAGGCTTCATGGGCCATGGACGAATCTTCCTCTCTGAGGATTTGGCCCGATTCCCAATTGCTTTTCGTCAATCTGTGGGATGGGAGGACTCCTTTCAGTTTTGTTACCTCAGGTGTCCCACCAAAGAAGGAATTCCAAAGCAAAGCCGTGGGGAAGACTGAAGGGACAACCCGAACTATGGTTAAAAATTGGGGCCTAGGGGCATGGCAAGCCCAATATGCTATCTCTTCATCCAGCCACTGAGTGGCCTTACTTGAGGACTGGGCTCAGCCTGAGGGTCACAATGTGTGTTTGTGACCAATGTGGCCCGTGAGCATGGGCGGGGCCTCATGGGCCTCACTGTTTTCAACTACTCTGAACGTTGGTCAGCATGCCAACCACAAGGTTTCTTGCCATGGGGAAGGAGTTCTGATTTCTGTATCACCTTCAACACTGGTCAGTGATAGGAGATAAGGTCTAGGTTCTGAAACCTGAAAACCGAGGTTGGGAAGAAATGACGACCTAAGGCCATGGCGGCTCGATGTGCTCAGTGTGCGGCCAGCTGTCTGGGAGGGGCCAGGGGGTCCAGGCTCAGGCTGTGTCAGAAAGGACATTAGTGCCCTGGTCAGCCTATGTATTGGGGGTACAGCCAAGGTCGGTGCAGGTTGATCCTCATTTGGGGTTACTGGGTAGCCCCAGAGGACAATGTTTTTCTTCTGGAGGGCAGGAAGAGTGCTGCATTGTAGTTCTGGATTGCCAAACTGGAGGGCTTGTGGGCCAGTAGTCTGACGACAAAAGTCTGAGAACACAAGCTAGGCTTAGGTTTCTGGGTGAGGCCATGGCAGGCACAATCTACAGACCTGAATTGAGATCTCGTGCATCTGAAGACAGGGCGAGGATCAGACGATCGCTCAGGTTGGAGTTTCTGTCCCTGATGGCCCCTTCATGAATGGGGGGGCATCACGAGGCCATGGGGGTTTTCCCACGATGGGAGTTGTGAGAAGCTCCAAAGTGCAGAGAGTCTTCTGCAGAACAATTGAGACCTGTTGTTTGGCTCCAGGCCAATGATTCTGAGCAGGGTTCTAAGGATGGATGGCTGGGTAGCCCACCTCGCATTCCAATTGTCTCCTAGCAACAAGACAGGTTAGATCTCCTGGATCTGTGGGGAGCAACCGAGGACGCTGAGTTGAAATGGACCCACCCCTGGGGATGGGTCCTAATGTGCTTTTGTGTCTATGGAGACCTTGGAATGAAGCGGTGGCACTGGGGCCCTAAAGGGTTCTCCTAAACAGAGGCTTTGACACAGCTTCAACGTGCAAGTTTCCCATGTGTAGATGAGATGTTTTCCGATGGGTGAGTCAAGAAACAGCTATATGCTGCTTTTGAAATCCAGGCCTCTGAGGAGAGATGCCTGGAAACCAAAGCAATGGATCTGATTAGTGCCTAGGGTCCTGTTCTTTCCTTTTTACCTCTGGGGACATCTGTCTATGGGTCTGAGTGCAGGTAGGTGCTCAGTTGGGCTCAGATTGTCCCTGGATCAGGGGCTTTTGAGGTTTATCCTATTAGGATGGTTGAGGCCATTGGAATGGGGACACACAATTCCCTTGGAGAGGCCAAGTACAGTCCTCAGGTTTGGCTCCAGGGGCCTGAGCCTGTAGGTTGTGTAGGCCAGGGCTGTTTGGACAGTTGTCTGAAAACACAAACTCGGCTTATGTTTCAAGTCATAGGTATGGCAGGACTGATCTACAGACCATGAGGAGAACTCTTCGGGATTTGAAAGAAGGGCGAGTGTGAGGCTCCTGCTCACGTTTTTGTCTCTGGATATCGTGTCACTCATGGTCGTGGAATTTCTGGGTGACTTCATGGGAAATGGACGATTCTTTCTCTCTGGTGGTTGGGCCCCGTCCAAAGAGTTTGGGGTCATTCTGTGGGCTGGAAGAAGTCCGTTTGTTGTTGTTGTTGTTGTTGTTGTTGTTTTCTTTTTTAACCTCATGTGTCCCACCAAATGAGGGATTCCAGAGCAGAGCCCTGGGGAGGGGCGACTGGACAATCAGAAATCTGGTTAAAAATTGGGGCCTAGGGACATGTCAAGCCCATTATGACATCTAATGGTCCAGCCACTAAGAGGACTTACTAGAGGAGAGGACTCATGCTGAGGGTCACAATGCTTGCTTATGCCCTCGTCGCACTCAAGAATGGGAGGGGCCTCAGGGTGAATGCTGGTTTCTCCTACACTGAACGTTGGACAACGTGCCAACCACAAGGGTTCTTGCCATGGGTAAGGAGGAGTTCTGATTTCTGCATCACACTCACCCCTGGGCAGTGATTGGAGATAAGGTCTCGGTTCTGAAGCCTGAAAATTGAGGTACAGAAGAGAGGATACCAAAGGCCATGGCAGGTTTTATGTGCTCAGTGTGCGGTCAGCTTTCTCGGTGTTGGTCAGGAGGTCCGGGCTCAGGTTGTGTTCGACAGTGCATTAGTGCCCAGGTTAGACTATATAATTCGGGTAAAGTCGAGTGCTGTGTAGGTTGATCCTCATTTAAGGTGCCTGGGCAGCTCATGAGGCACTAATTTTTTTTCTAGAGGGCAGGCAGAGTACTGCATTGTGGGTCCGGAATTGCCAAACTTGAGGGCTTCGGGGCCAGGAGTGTGAGGACGGAAGTGTGAGAAGACAAGGTAGACTTGGGTTTCAGGGCGAGGGCACGGCAGGTACCCCCTGCAGATCTGAACCAATATCTCATGCATCTGAAGTCAGGGCGAGGATCAGACGTTGGCTCAGGTTGGAGTTTCTGTGCATGACGGCCGCTTCATGAAGGGAGCGGAATCTCGAGGCCATTGAGGTTTTCCCACGTTGGGAGTTGTGGGATGCCCCCTTCAAGGATTCCTTCTGCGGGACAATTGAGACCTGTTGGGCAGCTCCAGGACATCCCATATGGAATGACTCCAGAGCACCGTTCGTGGATGGATGCCTGGGAAGCCCGCCTCCCATTCCAATTGTCTCCTAGCAACAAGACATTTTAGAGTTGATGGCTCTGCCGGAGCAACCAGGGTCGCTGAGTTGAAATGGGCTTTCCTGAGGATGGGTCCTAATGTGTTTTTGTGTCCATGAGGGCCTTGGAATGGGGCTGTGGCACCGGGACCCTGAAGTACTCTCCTAAGCTTTGGACATGTCTCCCATGCACAGGTTTCCTTGTGGAGACGAGATGAGTTCTGATGGGTGCCTCAGGAAAACCCCTATGCTCGTATTGGAATCAGGCTTTTGAGGACACATGCCCGTAACCCAAAGCAATGGATCTTAATATGGCCTAGGGTCCTGTCTGGTTCAATATTCTTCTCTAGGGACATCCAACTAGGTATGAGTGGAGGTCGATTATCAGCTGGTGTCAGTCAGCCCTTGTTTGTTCCGGGCTAACTTCTCTATTGGGATGACCTCAGGGACTTTGGAGGTTTCTCCTAATTTGTACGATTTTGGACCATGGAATGGGCAGAATTCCCATGGATTGGTAGGCACAGTCCTAATGTGTGGCTCCAGGTGCCCCAGCCTGGAGGGTTTGTGTCCCAGGAATTTGAGGACAGAAGTCTGAAAACACAAACTCAACTTAGGTTTGGGGACGTAGGTATGGCAGGCCCGATCTACAAACCATGAGAAGAACTCTTCAGGATATGAAGAAAGTGAAGTCTGAGGCCCTTGCTCAGGCTTTTGTCTCTGGATTTTGTATCAGTGATGGCCGTGGAATGTCGGGGAGGCTTCATGGGCCATGGACGAATCTTCCTCTCTGAGGATTTGGCCCGATTCCCAATTGCTTTTCGTCAATCTGTGGGATGGGAGGACTCCTTTCAGTTTTGTTACCTCAGGTGTCCCACCAAAGAAGGAATTCCAAAGCAAAGCCGTGGGGAAGACTGAAGGGACAACCCGAACTATGGTTAAAAATTGGGGCCTAGGGGCATGGCAAGCCCAATATGCTATCTCTTCATCCAGCCACTGAGAGGCCTTACTTGAGGACTGGGCTCATCCTGAGGGTCACAATGTGTGTTTGTGACCAATGTGGCCCGCGAGCATGGGCGGGGCCTCATGGGCCACACTGGTTTCAACTACTCTGAACGTTGGACAGCATGCCAAACACAAGGTTTATTGCCATGGGGAAGGAGTTCTGATTTCTGCATCACCTTCAACACTGGTCAGTGATAGGAGATAAGGTCTAGGTTCAGAAACCTGAAAACCGAGGTTGGGAAGAGATGACGACCTAAGGCCATGGCGGCTCGATGTGCACAGTGTGCGGCCAGCTGTCTGGGAGAGGCCAGGGGGTCCAGGCTCAGGCTGTGTCAGAAAGGACATTAGTGCCCTGGTCAGCCTATGTATTGGGGGTACAGCCAAGGTCGGTGCAAGTTGATCCTTATTTGGGGTTACTGGGTAGCCCCAGAGGACAATGTTTTTCTTCTGGAGGGCAGGAAGAGTGCTGCATTGTAGTTCTGGATTGCCAAACTGGAGGGCTTGTGGGCCAGAAGTCTGACGACAAAAGTCTGAGAACACAAGCTAGGCTTAGGTTTCTGGGTGAGGCCATGGCAGGCACAATCTACAGACCTGAATCGAGATCTCGTGCATCTGAAGACAGGGCGAGGATCAGACGATCGCTCAGGTTGGAGTTTCTGTCCCTGATGGCCCCTTCATGAATGGGGGGGCATCACGAGGCCATGGGGGTTTTCCCACGATGGGAGTTGTGAGAAGCTCCAAAGTGCAGAGATTCTTCTGCAGAACAATTGAGCCCTTTTGTTTGGCTCCAGGCCAATGATTCTGAGCAGGGTTCTAAGGATGGATGGCTGGGTAGCCCACCTCGCATTCCAATTGTCTCCTAGCAACAAGACAGGTTAGATCTCCTGGATCTGTGGGGAGCAGATATCCTGGATCTGTGGGGAGCTACCGAGGACGCTGAGTTGAAATGGACACCCCTGGTGATGGGTCCTAATGTGCTTTGTGTCTATGGAGACCTTGGAATGAAGCGGTGGCACTGGGGCCCTAAAGGGTTCTCCTAAACAGAGGCTTTGACCCAGCTCCAACGTGCAAGTTTCCCATGTTTCGATGAGATGTTTTCTGATGGGTGAGTCAAGAAACAGCTATATGCTGCTTTTGAAATCCAGGCCTCTGAGGAGAGATGCCTGGAAACCAAAGCAATGGATCTGATTAGTGCCTAGGGGCCTGTTCTTTCCTTTTTACCTCTGGGGACATCTGTCTATGGGTCTGAGTGCAGGTAGGTGCTCAGTTGGGCTCAGATTGTCCCTGGATCAGGGACTTTTGAGGTTTATTCTATTAGGAGGGTTGAGGCCATTGGAATGGGCACACACAATTCCCTTGGAGAGGCCAAGTACAGTCCTCAGGTTTGGCTCCAGGGGCCTGAGCCTGTAGGTTGTGTAGGCCAGGGCTGTTTGGACAGTTGTCTGAAAACACAAACTCGGCTTATGTTTCGGTTCATAGGTATGGCAGGACTGATCTACAGACCATGAGGAGAACTCTTCGGGATTTGAAAGAAGGGCGAGTGTGAGGCTCCTGCTCAAGTTTTTGTCTCTGGATATCGTGTCACTCATGGTGGTGGAATTTCTGGGTGACTTCATGGGAAATGGACGAGTCTTACTCTCTGGTGGTTTGGCCCCGTCCAAAGAGTTTTGGGTCATTCTCTGGGCTGGAAGAAGTCCGTTTTTGTTGTTGTTGTTGTTGTTGTTGTTTTCTTTTTTAACCTCAGGTGTCCCACCAAATGAGGGATTCCAGAGCAGAGCCCTGGGGAGGGGCGACTGGACAATCAGAAATCTGGTTAAAAATTGGGGCCTAGGGACATGTCAAGCCCATTATGACATCTAATGGTCCAGCCACTAAGAGGACTTACTAGAGGACAGGACTCATGCTGAGGGTCACAATGCGTGTGTATGCCCTCGTCGCACTCAAGAATGGGCGTGGCCTCACTGTGAATGCTGGTTTCTCCTACACTGAACGTTGGACAACGTGCCAACCACACGGGGTCTTGCCATGGGTAAGGAGTTCTGATTTCTGCATCACACTCACCCCTGGGCAGTGATTGGAGATAAGGTCTCGCTTCTGAAGCCTGAAAACTGAGGTACAGAAGAGAGGATACCTAAGGCCATGGCGGGTTTTATGTGCTCAGTGTGCGGTCAGCTTTCTCGGTGTTGGTCAGGAGGTCCGGGCTCAGGTTGTGTTCGACAGTGCATTAGTGCCCAGGTTAGACTATGTAATTTGGGTAAAGTCGAGTGCTGTGTAGGTTTATCCTCATTTAAGGTGCTTGGGCGGCTCATGAGGCACTAATTTTTTTTCTAGAGGGCAGGCAGAGTGCTGCATTGTGGGTCCGGAATTGCCAAACTTGAGGGCTTCGGGGCCAGGAGTGTGAGGACGGAAGTGTGAGAAGACAAGGTAGACTTGGGTTTCAGGGCGAGGGCACGGCAGGTACCCCCTGCAGATCTGAACCAATATCTCATGCCTCTGAAGTCAGGGCGAGGATCAGACGTTGGCTCAGGTTGGAGTTTCTGTGCATGACGGTCGCTTCATGAAGGGAGCGGAATCTCGAGGCCATTGAGGTTTTCCCACGTTGGGAGTTGTGGGATGCCCCCTTCAAGGATTCCTTCTGCGGGACAATTGAGACCTGTTGGACAGCTCCAGGACATCCCATATGGAATGACTCCAGAGCACCGTTCGCGGATGGATGCCTGGGAAGCCCGCCTCCCATTCCAATTGTCTCCTAGCAACAAGACAGTTTAGAGTTGATGGCTCTGCCGGAGCAACCAGGGTGGCTGAGTTGAAATGGGCTTTCCTGAGGATGGGTCCTAATGTGTTTTTGTGTCCATGAGGGCCTTGGAATGGGGCGGTGGCACCGGGACCCTGAAGTACTCTCCTAAACTTTGGACATGTCTCCCATGCACAGGTTTCCTTGTGGAGACGAGATGTGTTCTGATGGGTGCCTCAGGAAAACCCCTATGCTCGTATTGGAATCAGGCTTTTGTGGACACATGCCCGTAACCCAAAGCAATGGATCTTAATATGCCCTAGGGTCCTGTCTGGTTCAATCTTCTTCTCTAGGGACATCCAACTATGGTATGAGTGGAGGTCGATTATCAGCTGGTGTCAGACAGCCCATGTTTGTTCCGGGCGACCTACACTATAGGGATGACCTCAGGAACTTTGGAGGTTTCTCCTAATTTGTACGATTTTGGACCATGGAATGGGCAGATTTCCCATGGATTGGTAGGCACAGTCCTAATGTGTGGCTCCAGGGGCCCAGCCTGGAGGGTGTGTGGCCCAAGACTTTGAGGACAGAAGTCTGAAAACACAAACTCAACTTAGGTTTGGGGACGTAGGTATGGCAGGCCCGATCTACAAACCATGAGAAAAACTCTTCAGGATATGAAGAAAGTGCGAGTCTGAGGCCCTTGCTCAGGCTTTTGTCTCTGGATTTTGTATAAGCGATGGCCGTGGAATGTCGGGGAGGCCTCATGGACCATGGACGAATCTTCCTCTCTGAGGATTTGGCCCGATTCCCAATTGCTTTTCGTCAATCTGTGGGATGGGAGGACTATTTTCAGTTTTGTTACTTCAGGTGTCCCACCAAAGGAGGAATTCCAAAGCAAATCCGTGGGGAAGACTGAAGGGACAACCCAAACTATGGTTAAAAATTGGGGCCTAGGGGCATGGCAAGCCCAATATGCTATCTCTTCATCCAGCCACTGAGTGGCCTTACTTGAGGACTGGGCTCAGCCTGAGGGTCACAATGTGTGTTTGTGACCAATGTGGCCCGTGAGCATGGGCGGGGCCTCATGGGCCTCACTGTTTTCAACTACTCTGAACGTTGGTCAGCATGCCAACCACAAGGTTTCTTGCCATGGGGAAGGAGTTCTGATTTCTGTATCACCTTCAACACTGGTCAGTGATAGGAGATAAGGTCTAGGTTCTGAAACCTGAAAACCGAGGTTGGGAAGAAATGACGACCTAAGGCCATGGCGGCTCGATGTGCTCAGTGTGCGGCCAGCTGTCTGGGAGGGGCCAGGGGGTCCAGGCTCAGGCTGTGTCAGAAAGGACATTAGTGCCCTGGTCAGCCTATGTATTGGGGGTACAGCCAAGGTCGGTGCAGGTTGATCCTCATTTGGGGTTACTGGGTAGCCCCAGAGGACAATGTTTTTCTTCTGGAGGGCAGGAAGAGTGCTGCATTGTAGTTCTGGATTGCCAAACTGGAGGGCTTGTGGGCCAGTAGTCTGACGACAAAAGTCTGAGAACACAAGCTAGGCTTAGGTTTCTGGGTGAGGCCATGGCAGGCACAATCTACAGACCTGAATTGAGATCTCGTGCATCTGAAGACAGGGCGAGGATCAGACGATCGCTCAGGTTGGAGTTTCTGTCCCTGATGGCCCCTTCATGAATGGGGGGGCATCACGAGGCCATGGGGGTTTTCCCACGATGGGAGTTGTGAGAAGCTCCAAAGTGCAGAGAGTCTTCTGCAGAACAATTGAGACCTGTTGTTTGGCTCCAGGCCAATGATTCTGAGCAGGGTTCTAAGGATGGATGGCTGGGTAGCCCACCTCGCATTCCAATTGTCTCCTAGCAACAAGACAGGTTAGATCTCCTGGATCTGTGGGGAGCAACCGAGGACGCTGAGTTGAAATGGACCCACCCCTGGGGATGGGTCCTAATGTGCTTTTGTGTCTATGGAGACCTTGGAATGAAGCGGTGGCACTGGGGCCCTAAAGGGTTCTCCTAAACAGAGGCTTTGACACAGCTTCAACGTGCAAGTTTCCCATGTGTAGATGAGATGTTTTCCGATGGGTGAGTCAAGAAACAGCTATATGCTGCTTTTGAAATCCAGGCCTCTGAGGAGAGATGCCTGGAAACCAAAGCAATGGATCTGATTAGTGCCTAGGGTCCTGTTCTTTCCTTTTTACCTCTGGGGACATCTGTCTATGGGTCTG
Organism: Mustela nivalis; assembly: GCF_964662115.1. Taxonomy (NCBI): domain Eukaryota; kingdom Metazoa; phylum Chordata; class Mammalia; order Carnivora; family Mustelidae; genus Mustela; species Mustela nivalis. The sequence continues at coordinate 740,921 of NW_028136380.1, forward strand.
AGTGCAGGTAGGTGCTCAGTTGGGCTCAGATTGTCCCTGGATCAGGGGCTTTTGAGGTTTATCCTATTAGGATGGTTGAGGCCATTGGAATGGGGACACACAATTCCCTTGGAGAGGCCAAGTACAGTCCTCAGGTTTGGCTCCAGGGGCCTGAGCCTGTAGGTTGTGTAGGCCAGGGCTGTTTGGACAGTTGTCTGAAAACACAAACTCGGCTTATGTTTCAAGTCATAGGTATGGCAGGACTGATCTACAGACCATGAGGAGAACTCTTCGGGATTTGAAAGAAGGGCGAGTGTGAGGCTCCTGCTCACGTTTTTGTCTCTGGATATCGTGTCACTCATGGTCGTGGAATTTCTGGGTGACTTCATGGGAAATGGACGATTCTTTCTCTCTGGTGGTTGGGCCCCGTCCAAAGAGTTTGGGGTCATTCTGTGGGCTGGAAGAAGTCCGTTTGTTGTTGTTGTTGTTGTTGTTGTTGTTTTCTTTTTTAACCTCATGTGTCCCACCAAATGAGGGATTCCAGAGCAGAGCCCTGGGGAGGGGCGACTGGACAATCAGAAATCTGGTTAAAAATTGGGGCCTAGGGACATGTCAAGCCCATTATGACATCTAATGGTCCAGCCACTAAGAGGACTTACTAGAGGAGAGGACTCATGCTGAGGGTCACAATGCTTGCTTATGCCCTCGTCGCACTCAAGAATGGGAGGGGCCTCAGGGTGAATGCTGGTTTCTCCTACACTGAACGTTGGACAACGTGCCAACCACAAGGGTTCTTGCCATGGGTAAGGAGGAGTTCTGATTTCTGCATCACACTCACCCCTGGGCAGTGATTGGAGATAAGGTCTCGGTTCTGAAGCCTGAAAATTGAGGTACAGAAGAGAGGATACCAAAGGCCATGGCAGGTTTTATGTGCTCAGTGTGCGGTCAGCTTTCTCGGTGTTGGTCAGGAGGTCCGGGCTCAGGTTGTGTTCGACAGTGCATTAGTGCCCAGGTTAGACTATATAATTCGGGTAAAGTCGAGTGCTGTGTAGGTTGATCCTCATTTAAGGTGCCTGGGCAGCTCATGAGGCACTAATTTTTTTTCTAGAGGGCAGGCAGAGTACTGCATTGTGGGTCCGGAATTGCCAAACTTGAGGGCTTCGGGGCCAGGAGTGTGAGGACGGAAGTGTGAGAAGACAAGGTAGACTTGGGTTTCAGGGCGAGGGCACGGCAGGTACCCCCTGCAGATCTGAACCAATATCTCATGCATCTGAAGTCAGGGCGAGGATCAGACGTTGGCTCAGGTTGGAGTTTCTGTGCATGACGGCCGCTTCATGAAGGGAGCGGAATCTCGAGGCCATTGAGGTTTTCCCACGTTGGGAGTTGTGGGATGCCCCCTTCAAGGATTCCTTCTGCGGGACAATTGAGACCTGTTGGGCAGCTCCAGGACATCCCATATGGAATGACTCCAGAGCACCGTTCGTGGATGGATGCCTGGGAAGCCCGCCTCCCATTCCAATTGTCTCCTAGCAACAAGACATTTTAGAGTTGATGGCTCTGCCGGAGCAACCAGGGTCGCTGAGTTGAAATGGGCTTTCCTGAGGATGGGTCCTAATGTGTTTTTGTGTCCATGAGGGCCTTGGAATGGGGCTGTGGCACCGGGACCCTGAAGTACTCTCCTAAGCTTTGGACATGTCTCCCATGCACAGGTTTCCTTGTGGAGACGAGATGAGTTCTGATGGGTGCCTCAGGAAAACCCCTATGCTCGTATTGGAATCAGGCTTTTGAGGACACATGCCCGTAACCCAAAGCAATGGATCTTAATATGGCCTAGGGTCCTGTCTGGTTCAATATTCTTCTCTAGGGACATCCAACTAGGTATGAGTGGAGGTCGATTATCAGCTGGTGTCAGTCAGCCCTTGTTTGTTCCGGGCTAACTTCTCTATTGGGATGACCTCAGGGACTTTGGAGGTTTCTCCTAATTTGTACGATTTTGGACCATGGAATGGGCAGAATTCCCATGGATTGGTAGGCACAGTCCTAATGTGTGGCTCCAGGTGCCCCAGCCTGGAGGGTTTGTGTCCCAGGAATTTGAGGACAGAAGTCTGAAAACACAAACTCAACTTAGGTTTGGGGACGTAGGTATGGCAGGCCCGATCTACAAACCATGAGAAGAACTCTTCAGGATATGAAGAAAGTGAAGTCTGAGGCCCTTGCTCAGGCTTTTGTCTCTGGATTTTGTATCAGTGATGGCCGTGGAATGTCGGGGAGGCTTCATGGGCCATGGACGAATCTTCCTCTCTGAGGATTTGGCCCGATTCCCAATTGCTTTTCGTCAATCTGTGGGATGGGAGGACTCCTTTCAGTTTTGTTACCTCAGGTGTCCCACCAAAGAAGGAATTCCAAAGCAAAGCCGTGGGGAAGACTGAAGGGACAACCCGAACTATGGTTAAAAATTGGGGCCTAGGGGCATGGCAAGCCCAATATGCTATCTCTTCATCCAGCCACTGAGAGGCCTTACTTGAGGACTGGGCTCAGCCTGAGGGTCACAATGTGTGTTTGTGACCAATGTGGCCCACGAGCATGGGCGGGGCCTCATGGGCCACACTGGTTTCAACTACTCTGAACGTTGGACAGCATGCCAAACACAAGGTTTATTGCCATGGGGAAGGAGTTCTGATTTCTGCATCACCTTCAACACTGGTCAGTGATAGGAGATAAGGTCTAGGTTCAGAAACCTGAAAACCGAGGTTGGGAAGAGATGACGACCTAAGGCCATGGCGGCTCGATGTGCACAGTGTGCGGCCAGCTGTCTGGGAGAGGCCAGGGGGTCCAGGCTCAGGCTGTGTCAGAAAGGACATTAGTGCCCTGGTCAGCCTATGTATTGGGGGTACAGCCAAGGTCGGTGCAAGTTGATCCTTATTTGGGGTTACTGGGTAGCCCCAGAGGACAATGTTTTTCTTCTGGAGGGCAGGAAGAGTGCTGCATTGTAGTTCTGGATTGCCAAACTGGAGGGCTTGTGGGCCAGAAGTCTGACGACAAAAGTCTGAGAACACAAGCTAGGCTTAGGTTTCTGGGTGAGGCCATGGCAGGCACAATCTACAGACCTGAATCGAGATCTCGTGCATCTGAAGACAGGGCGAGGATCAGACGATCGCTCAGGTTGGAGTTTCTGTCCCTGATGGCCCCTTCATGAATGGGGGGGCATCACGAGGCCATGGGGGTTTTCCCACGATGGGAGTTGTGAGAAGCTCCAAAGTGCAGAGATTCTTCTGCAGAACAATTGAGCCCTTTTGTTTGGCTCCAGGCCAATGATTCTGAGCAGGGTTCTAAGGATGGATGGCTGGGTAGCCCACCTCGCATTCCAATTGTCTCCTAGCAACAAGACAGGTTAGATCTCCTGGATCTGTGGGGAGCAGATATCCTGGATCTGTGGGGAGCTACCGAGGACGCTGAGTTGAAATGGACACCCCTGGTGATGGGTCCTAATGTGCTTTTGTGTCTATGGAGACCTTGGAATGAAGCGGTGGCACTGGGGCCCTAAAGGGTTCTCCTAAACAGAGGCTTTGACCCAGCTCCAACGTGCAAGTTTCCCATGTTTCGATGAGATGTTTTCTGATGGGTGAGTCAAGAAACAGCTATATGCTGCTTTTGAAATCCAGGCCTCTGAGGAGAGATGCCTGGAAACCAAAGCAATGGATCTGATTAGTGCCTAGGGGCCTGTTCTTTCCTTTTTACCTCTGGGGACATCTGTCTATGGGTCTGAGTGCAGGTAGGTGCTCAGTTGGGCTCAGATTGTCCCTGGATCAGGGACTTTTGAGGTTTATTCTATTAGGAGGGTTGAGGCCATTGGAATGGGCACACACAATTACCTTGGAGAGGCCAAGTACAGTCCTCAGGTTTGGCTCCAGGGGCCTGAGCCTGTAGGTTGTGTAGGCCAGGGCTGTTTGGACAGTTGTCTGAAAACACAAACTCGGCTTATGTTTCGGTTCATAGGTATGGCAGGACTGATCTACAGACCATGAGGAGAACTCTTCGGGATTTGAAAGAAGGGCGAGTGTGAGGCTCCTGCTCAAGTTTTTGTCTCTGGATATCGTGTCACTCATGGTGGTGGAATTTCTGGGTGACTTCATGGGAAATGGACGAGTCTTACTCTCTGGTGGTTTGGCCCCGTCCAAAGAGTTTTGGGTCATTCTCTGGGATGGAAGAAGTCCGTTTTTGTTGTTGTTGTTTTCTTTTTTAACCTCATGTGTCCCACCAAATGAGGGATTCCAGAGCAGAGCCCTGGGGAGGGGCGACTGGACAATCAGAAATCTGGTTAAATATTGGGGCCTAGGGACATGTCAAGCCCATTATGACATCTAATGGTCCAGCCACTAAGAGGACTTACTAGAGGACAGGACTCATGCTGAGGGTCACAATGCGTGTGTATGCCCTCGTCGCACTCAAGAATGGGCGTGGCCTCACTGTGAATGCTGGTTTCTCCTACACTGAACGTTGGACAACGTGCCAACCACACGGGTTCTTGCCATGGGTAAGGAGTTCTGATTTCTGCATCACACTCACCCCTGGGCAGTGATTGGAGATAAGGTCTCGGTTCTGAAGCCTGAAAACTGAGGTACAGAAGAGAGGATACCTAAGGCCATGGCGGGTTTTATGTGCTCAGTGTGCGGTCAGCTTTCTCGGTGTTGGTCAGGAGGTCCGGGCTCAGGTTGTGTTCGACAGTGCATTAGTGCCCAGGTTAGACTATGTAATTTGGGTAAAATCGAGTGCTGTGTAGGTTTATCCTCATTTAAGGTGCTTGGGCGGCTCATGAGGCACTAATTTTTTTTCTAGAGGGCAGGCAGAGTGCTGCATTGTGGGTCCGGAATTGCCAAACTTGAGGGCTTCGGGGCCAGGAGTGTGAGGACGGAAGTGTGAGAAGACAAGGTAGACTTGGGTTTCAGGGCGAGGGCACGGCAGGTACCCCCTGCAGATCTGAACCAATATCTCATGCATCTGAAGTCAGGGCGAGGATCAGACGTTGGCTCAGGTTGGAGTTTCTGTGCATGACGGTCGCTTCATGAAGGGAGCGGAATCTCGAGGCCATTGAGGTTTTCCCACGTTGGGAGTTGTGGGATGCCCCCTTCAAGGATTCCTTCTGCGGGACAATTGAGACCTGTTGGACAGCTCCAGGACATCCCATATGGAATGACTCCAGAGCACCGTTCGCGGATGGATGCCTGGGAAGCCCGCCTCCCATTCCAATTGTCTCCTAGCAACAAGACAGTTTAGAGTTGATGGCTCTGCCGGAGCAACCAGGGTGGCTAAGTTGAAATGGGCTTTCCTGAGGATGGGTCCTAATGTGTTTTTGTGTCCATGAGGGCCTTGGAATGGGGCGGTGGCACCGGGACCCTGAAGTACTCTCCTAAACTTTGGACATGTCTCCCATGCACAGGTTTCCTTGTGGAGACGAGATGTGTTCTGATGGGTGCCTCAGGAAAACCCCTATGCTCGTATTGGAATCAGGCTTTTGTGGACACATGCCCGTAACCCAAAGCAATGGATCTTAATATGCCCTAGGGTCCTGTCTGGTTCAATCTTCTTCTCTAGGGACATCCAACTATGGTATGAGTGGAGGTCGATTATCAGCTGGTGTCAGACAGCCCATGTTTGTTCCGGGCGACCTACACTATAGGGATGACCTCAGGAACTTTGGAGGTTTCTCCTAATTTGTACGATTTTGGACCATGGAATGGGCAGATTTCCCATGGATTGGTAGGCACAGTCCTAATGTGTGGCTCCAGGGGCCCAGCCTGGAGGGTGTGTGGCCCAAGACTTTGAGGACAGAAGTCTGAAAACACAAACTCAACTTAGGTTTGGGGACGTAGGTATGGCAGGCCCGATCTACAAACCATGAGAAAAACTCTTCAGGATATGAAGAAAGTGAAGTCTGAGGCCCTTGCTCAGGCTTTTGTCTCTGGATTTTGTATCAGTGATGGCCGTGGAATGTCGGGGAGGCTTCATGGGCCATGGACGAATCTTCCTCTCTGAGGATTTGGCTCGATTCCCAATTGCTTTTCGTCATTCTGTGGGATGGGAGTACTCCTTTCCGTTTTGTTACCTCAGGTGTCCCACCAAAAGAGGAATTCCAAAGCAAAGCCGTGGGGAAGACTGAAGGGACAACCCGAACTATGGTTAAAAATTGGGGCCTAGGGGCATGGCAAGCCCAATATGCCATCCTTTCATCCAGCCACTGAGTGGCCTTACTTGAGGACTGGGCTCAGCCTGAGGGTCACAATGTGTGTTTGTGACCAATGTGGCCCGTGAGCATGGGCGGGGCCTCATGGGCCACACTGGTTTCAACTACTCTGAACGTTGGACAGCATGCCAACCACAAGGTTTCTTGCCATGGGGAAGGAGTTCTGATTTCTGCATCACTTTCAACCCTGGGCAGTGATTGGAGATAAGGTCTAGGTTCTGAAACCTGAAAACCGAGGTTGGGAAGAGATGACGACCTAAGGCCATGGCGGCTCGATGTGCTCAGTGTGCGGCCAGCTGTCTGGGAGGGGGCAGGGGGTCCAAGCTCAGGCTGTGTCAGAAAGGACATTAGTGCCCTGGTCAGCCTATGTTTTGGAGTACAGCCAAGGTCGGTGCAGGTTGATCCTCATTTGGGGTTACTGGGTAGCCCCAGAGGACAATGTTTCTCTTCTGGATGGCAGGAGAGTGCTGCATTGTAGTTCTGGATAGTCAAACTGGAGGGCTTGTGGGCCAGTAGTTTGACGACAAAAGTCTGAGAACACAAGCTAGGCTTAGGTTTCTGGGTGAGGCCATGGCAGGCACAATCTACAGACCTGAATTGAGATCTCGTGCATCATAAGACAGGGCGAGGATCAGACGATCGCTCAGGTTGGAGTTTCTGTCCCTGATGGCCCCTTCATGAATGGGGGGGCATCACGAGGCCATGGGGGTTTTCCCACGATGGGAGTTGTGAGAAGCTCCAAAGTGCAGAGAGTCTTCTGCAGAACAATTGAGACCTGTTGTTTGGCTCCAGGCCAATGATTCTGAGCAGGGTTCTAAGGATGGATGGCTGGGTAGCCCACCTCGCATTCCAATTGTCTCCTAGCAACAAGACAGGTTAGATCTCCTGGATCTGTGGGGAGCAACCGAGGACGCTGAGTTGAAATGGACACCCCTTGGGATGGGTTCTAATGTGCTTTTGTGTCTATGGGGACCTTGGAATGAAGCGGTGGCACTGGGGCCCTAAAGGGTTCTCCTAAACAGAGGCTTTGACACAGCTCCAACGTGCAAGTTTCCCATGTTTCGATGAGATGTTTTCTGATGGGTGAGTCAAGAAACAGCTATATGCTGCTTTTGAAATCCAGGCCTCTGAGGAGAGATGCCTGGAAACCAAAGCAATGGATCTGATTAGTGCCTAGGGTCCTGTTCTTTCCTTTTTACCTCTGGGGACATCTGTCTATGGGTCTGAGTGCAGGTAGGTGCTCAGTTGTGCTCAGATTGTCCCTGGATCAGGGACTTTTGAGGTTTATCCTATTAGGAGGGTTGAGGCCATTGGAATGTGCACACGCAATTCCCTTGGAGAGGCCAAGTACAGTCCTCAGGTTTGGCTCCAGGGGCCTGTGCCTGTAGGTTGTGTAGGCCAGGGCTGTTTGGACAGTTGTCTGAAAACACAACCTCGGCTTATGTTTCGGGTCATAGGTATGGCACGACTGATCTACAGACCATGAGGAGAACTCTTCAGGATTTGAAAGAAGGGCGAGTGTGAGGCTCCTGCTCAAGTTTTTGTCTCTGGATATCGTGTCACTCATGGTCGTGGAATTTCTGGGTGACTTCCTGGGAAATGGAAGAGTCTTACACTCTGGTGGTTAGGCCCCGTCCAAAGAGTTTGGGGTCATTCGGGGGGCTGGAAGAAGTCCGTTTTTTGTTGTTGTTGTTGTTGTTGTTGTTGTTGTTGCTTTCTTTTTTAACCTCAGGTGTCCCACCAAATGAGGGATTCCAGAGCAGAGCCCTGGGGAGGGCCGACTGGACAATCAGAAATCTGGTTAAAAATTGGGGCCTAGGGACATGTCAAGCCCATTATGACATCTAATGGTCCAGCCACTAAGAGGACTTACTAGAGGACAGGAATCATGCTGAGGGTCACAATGCGTGTGTATGCCCTCGTCGCACTCAAGAATGGGCGGGGCCTCAGGGTGAATGCTGGTTTCTCCTACACTGAACGTTGGACAACGTGCCAACCACAAGGGTTCTTGCCATGGGTAAGGAGGAGTTCTGATTTCTGCATCACACTCACCCCTGGGCAGTGATTGGAGATAAGGTCTCGGTTCTGAAGCCTAAAAACTGAGGTACAGAAGAGAGGATACCTAAGGCCATGGCGGGTTTATGTGCTCAGTGTGGTCAGCGTTCTCAGTGTTGTTCAGGTGGTCCGGGCTCTGGTTGTGTTCGACAGTGCATTAGTGCCCAGGTTAGACTATCTAATTTGGGTAAAGTCGAGTGCTGTGTAGTTTTATCCTCATTTAAGGTGGCTGGGCAGCTCATGAGGCACTAATTTTTTTTCTAGAGGGCAGGCAGAGTGCTGCATTGTAGGTTCCGAATTGCCAAACTTGATGGCTTCGGGGCCAGGAGTGTGAGGACGGAAGTGTGGGAAGACAAGGTAGACTTGGGTTTCAGGGCGAGGGCACGGCAGGTACCCCCTGCAGATCTGAACCAATATCTCATGCATCTGAAGTCAGGGCGAGGATTAGACGTTGGCTCAGGTTGGAGTTTCTGTGCATGACGGTCGCTTCATGAAGGGAGCGGAATCTCGAGGCCATTGAGGTTTTCCCACGTTGGGAGTTGTGGGATGCCCCCTTCAAGGATTCCTTCTGCGGGACAAATGAGACCTGTTGGACAGCTCCAGGACATCCCATATGGAATGACTCCAGAGCACCGTTCGCGGATGGATGCCTGGGAAGCACGCCTCCCATTCCAATTGTCTCCTAGCAACAAGACAGTTTAGAGTTGATGGCTCTGCCGGAGCAACCAGGGTGGCTGAGTTGAAATGGACTTTCCTGAGGATGGGTCCTAATGTGTTTTTGTGTCCATGAGGGCCTTGGAATGGGGCGGTGGCACCGGGACCCTGAAGTACTCTCCTAAGCTTTGGACATGGCTCCCATGAACAGGTTTCCTTGTGGAGACGAGATGAGTTCTGATGGGTGCCTCAGGAAAACCCATATGTTCGTATTGGAATCAGGCTTTTGAGGACACATGCCTGTAACCCAAAGCAATGGATCCTATTATGGCCTAGGGTCCTGTCTGGTTCAACCATCTTCTCTGGGGACATCCATCTATGGTATGAGTGGAGATCGATTTTCAGCTGGTGTCAGACAGCCCTTGTTTGTTCCGGGCGACCAACACTATTGGGATGGCCTCAGGGACTTTGGAGGTTTCTCCTAATTTGTACGATTATGGACCATGGAATGGGCAGATTTCCCATGGATTGGTAGGCACAGTCCTAATGTGTGGCTCCAGGGGCCCAGCCTGGAGGGTGTGTGACCCAAGACTTTGAGGACAGAAGTCTGAAAACACAAACTCAACTTAGGTTTGGGGACGTAGGTATGGCAGGCCCGATCTACAAACCATGAGAAAAACTCTTCAGGATATGAAGAAAGTGCGAGTCTGAGGCCCTTGCTCAGGCTTTTGTCTCTGGATTTTGTATAAGCGATGGCCGTGGAATGTCGGGGAGGCCTCATGGACCATGGACGAATCTTCCTCTCTGAGGATTTGGCCCGATTCCCAATTGCTTTTCGTCAATCTGTGGGATGGGAGGACTACTTTCAGTTTTGTTACCTCAGGTGTCCTACCAAAGGAGGAATTCCAAAGCAAATCCGTGGGGAAGACTGAAGGGACAACCCAAACTATGGTTAAAAATTGGGGCCTAGGGGCATGGCAAGCCCAATATGCTATCTCTTCATCCAGCCACTGAGTGGCCTTACTTGAGGACTGGGCTCAGCCTGAGGGTCACAATGTGTGTTTGTGACCAATGTGGCCCGTGAGCATGGGCGGGGCCTCATGGGCCTCACTGTTTTCAACTACTCTGAACGTTGGTCAGCATGCCAACCACAAGGTTTCTTGCCATGGGGAAGGAGTTCTGATTTCTGTATCACCTTCAACACTGGTCAGTGATAGGAGATAAGGTCTAGGTTCTGAAACCTGAAAACCGAGGTTGGGAAGAAATGACGACCTAAGGCCATGGCGGCTCGATGTGCTCAGTGTGCGGCCAGCTGTCTGGGAGGGGCCAGGGGGTCCAGGCTCAGGCTGTGTCAGAAAGGACATTAGTGCCCTGGTCAGCCTATGTATTGGGGGTACAGCCAAGGTCGGTGCAGGTTGATCCTCATTTGGGGTTACTGGGTAGCCCCAGAGGACAATGTTTTTCTTCTGGAGGGCAGGAAGAGTGCTGCATTGTAGTTCTGGATTGCCAAACTGGAGGGCTTGTGGGCCAGTAGTCTGACGACAAAAGTCTGAGAACACAAGCTAGGCTTAGGTTTCTGGGTGAGGCCATGGCAGGCACAATCTACAGACCTGAATTGAGATCTCGTGCATCTGAAGACAGGGCGAGGATCAGACGATCGCTCAGGTTGGAGTTTCTGTCCCTGATGGCCCCTTCATGAATGGGGGGGCATCACGAGGCCATGGGGGTTTTCCCACGATGGGAGTTGTGAGAAGCTCCAAAGTGCAGAGAGTCTTCTGCAGAACAATTGAGACCTGTGGTTTGGCTCCAGGCCAATGATTCTGAGCAGGGTTCTAAGGATGGATGGCTGGGTAGCCCACCTCGCATTCCAATTGTCTCCTAGCAACAAGACAGGTTAGATCTCCTGGATCTGTGGGGAGCAACCGAGGACGCTGAGTTGAAATGGACCCACCCCTGGGGATGGGTCCTAATGTGCTTTTGTGTCTATGGAGACCTTGGAATGAAGCGGTGGCACTGGGGCCCTAAAGGGTTCTCCTAAACAGAGGCTTTGACACAGCTTCAACGTGCAAGTTTCCCATGTGTAGATGAGATGTTTTCCGATGGGTGAGTCAAGAAACAGCTATATGCTGCTTTTGAAATCCAGGCCTCTGAGGAGAGATGCCTGGAAACCAAAGCAATGGATCTGATTAGTGCCTAGGGTCCTGTTCTTTCCTTTTTACCTCTGGGGACATCTGTCTATGGGTCTGAGTGCAGGTAGGTGCTCAGTTGGGCTCAGATTGTCCCTGGATCAGGGGCTTTTGAGGTTTATCCTATTAGGATGGTTGAGGCCATTGGAATGGGGACACACAATTCCCTTGGAGAGGCCAAGTACAGTCCTCAGGTTTGGCTCCAGGGGCCTGAGCCTGTAGGTTGTGTAGGCCAGGGCTGTTTGGACAGTTGTCTGAAAACACAAACTCGGCTTATGTTTCAAGTCATAGGTATGGCAGGACTGATCTACAGACCATGAGGAGAACTCTTCGGGATTTGAAAGAAGGGCGAGTGTGAGGCTCCTGCTCACGTTTTTGTCTCTGGATATCGTGTCACTCATGGTCGTGGAATTTCTGGGTGACTTCATGGGAAATGGACGATTCTTTCTCTCTGGTGGTTGGGCCCCGTCCAAAGAGTTTGGGGTCATTCTGTGGGCTGGAAGAAGTCCGTTTGTTGTTGTTGTTGTTGTTGTTGTTGTTTTCTTTTTTAACCTCATGTGTCCCACCAAATGAGGGATTCCAGAGCAGAGCCCTGGGGAGGGGCGACTGGACAATCAGAAATCTGGTTAAAAATTGGGGCCTAGGGACATGTCAAGCCCATTATGACATCTAATGGTCCAGCCACTAAGAGGACTTACTAGAGGAGAGGACTCATGCTGAGGGTCACAATGCTTGTGTATGCCCTCGTCGCACTCAAGAATGGGAGGGGCCTCAGGGTGAATGCTGGTTTCTCCTACACTGAACGTTGGACAACGTGCCAACCACAAGGGTTCTTGCCATGGGTAAGGAGGAGTTCTGATTTCTGCATCACACTCACCCCTGGGCAGTGATTGGAGATAAGGTCTCGGTTCTGAAGCCTGAAAATTGAGGTACAGAAGAGAGGATACCAAAGGCCATGGCAGGTTTTATGTGCTCAGTGTGCGGTCAGCTTTCTCGGTGTTGGTCAGGAGGTCCGGGCTCAGGTTGTGTTCGACAGTGCATTAGTGCCCAGGTTAGACTATATAATTCGGGTAAAGTCGAGTGCTGTGTAGGTTGATCCTCATTTAAGGTGCCTGGGCAGCTCATGAGGCACTAATTTTTTTTCTAGAGGGCAGGCAGAGTACTGCATTGTGGGTCCGGAATTGCCAAACTTGAGGGCTTCGGGGCCAGGAGTGTGAGGACGGAAGTGTGAGAAGACAAGGTAGACTTGGGTTTCAGGGCGAGGGCACGGCAGGTACCCCCTGCAGATCTGAACCAATATCTCATGCATCTGAAGTCAGGGCGAGGATCAGACGTTGGCTCAGGTTGGAGTTTCTGTGCATGACGGCCGCTTCATGAAGGGAGCAGAATCTCGAGGCCATTGAGGTTTTCCCACGTTGGGAGTTGTGGGATGCCCCCTTCAAGGATTCCTACTGCGGGACAATTGAGACCTGTTGGGCAGCTCCAGGACATCCCATATGGAATGACTCCAGAGCACCGTTCGTGGATGGATGCCTGGGAAGCCCGCCTCCCATTCCAATTGTCTCCTAGCAACAAGACATTTTAGAGTTGATGGCTCTGCCGGAGCAACCAGGGTCGCTGAGTTGAAATGGGCTTTCCTGAGGATTGGTCCTAATGTGTTTTTGTGTCCATGAGGGCCTTGGAATGGGGCGGTGGCACCGGGACCCTGAAGTACTCTCCTAAGCTTTGGACATGTCTCCCATGCACAGGTTTCCTTGTGGAGACGAGATGAGTTCTGATGGGTGCCTCAGGAAAACCCCTATGCTCGTATTGGAATCAGGCTTTTGAGGACACATGCCCGTAACCCAAAGCAATGGATCTTAATATGGCCTAGGGTCCTGACTGGTTCAATATTCTTCTCTAGGGACATCCAACTATGGTATGAGTGGAGGTCGATTATCAGCTGGTGTCAGTCAGCCCTTGTTTGTTCCGGGCTAACTTCTCTATTGGGATGACCTCAGGGACTTTGGAGGTTTCTCCTAATTTGTACGATTTTGGACCATGGAATGGGCAGAATTCCCATGGATTGGTAGGCACAGTCCTAATGTGTGGCTCCAGGGGCCCCAGCCTGGAGGGTTTGTGTCCCAGGAATTTGAGGACAGAAGTCTGAAAACACAAACTCAACTTAGGTTTGGGGACGTAGGTATGGCAGGCCCGATCTACAAACCATGAGAAGAACTCTTCAGGATATGAAGAAAGAGCGAGTCTGAGGCATTGCTCAGGCTTTTGTGTCCGGATTTTGTATCAACGATGGCCGTGGAATGTGCGTAGCCTCATGGGCCATGGACGAATCTTCCTCTCTGTGGATTTGGCCCCGTCCCAATTGTTTTTCGTCAATCTGTGGGATGGGAGGTCTCCTTTCAGGTGTGTTACCTCAGGTGTCCCAACCAAAGAGGAATTCCAAAGCAGAGCCCTAGGGAAGAGTGAAGGGACAACCCAAATATGGTTAAAAATTGGGGCCTAGAGGCATGACAGGCCAAATATGCTGTCTCTTAATCGAGCCACTGACAGGCCTGGGTTCGGGCTGATGGTCACAATGTGTGTTTGTGACCAATGTGGCCCCCGAGCATGGGCGGCGCCTCATGGGCCACACTTGTTTCAACTACACTGAAATTTGGACAACATGCCAATCATAAGGATTCTTGCCATGGGGAAGGAGTTCTGTGCATGACTGCCCCTTCATGAACGGAGAGGAATTTCAAGGCCAAGGAGGTTTTCACACTTGGGAGTTGTGGGTTGCCCCCTTCAAGGATTCCTTCTGCGGCACAATTGAGACCTGTTGTGCAGCTTAAAAACTATCCATATGGAATGACTCCAGAGCACCGTTCGAGGATGAATGCCAGGGAAGCCTGCCTCGCATTCCAATTGTCTCCTAGCAACAAGACTGTTGAGATCGGATGGCTCTTGGGAGCAACCAGGGTGGCTGAGTTGAAAAGGACTTTCCTGAGCATGGGGCCTAATGTGTGTTTGTGTCCATGAGGACCTTGGAATGGGTCGGTGTCACCTGGACTCTGAAGTATTTTCCTAAAATTTTGACATAGGTCCCATGCACAAGTTTCCTCGTGGAGACGAGATATTTTCTGATGGGTGCCTCAGGAAACCCCCTATGCTGGTATTGGAATCCAGGATTTTGAGGAGACATGCCTTTAAACCAAAGCAATGGATCCGATTATCCCTAGGGTCCTGTCTGGTACCATCTCCTTCTCTGGGGACTTCCATCTATGGTATGAGTGGACGTAGATGCTCAGCTGGTGTCAGACCGGCTTTGTTATCCACTGAGACCTAAATATTGGTATGGCCTCGGGGACTTTGGAGGGTTCTCCTAATTTGTACAATTTTTGACAATGGAATGGGCAGAATTCCCATGCATGGGGTAGGCACAGTCCTAATGTGTGGCTCCTGGGGCGCCAGCCTGGAGTGTGTGTGGCCCAGGATTTGAGGACAGAAGTCTGAAAACAAAGACTCAGCTTAGGTTTGGGGACGTAGGTATGGCAGGCCCAATCTACAAACCATGAGAAGAACCTTTCAGGATATTTAGAAAGAGCGAGTCTGAGGCTCTTGCTCAGGCTTTGGTCTCTGGATTTTGTGTCAACAATGGCCGTGGAATGTGGGGAGGCCTCATGGGCCATGGACGAATCTTCCTCTCTGTGGATTTGGCCCGGTCCCAATTGTTTTTCGTCAATCTTTGGGATGGGAGGTCTCCTTTCAGGTTTGTTACCTCAGGTGTCCCAACCAAAGAGGAATTCCAAAGCAGAGACCTGGGGAAGAGTGAAGGGACAACCCAAACTATCGTTAAAATTTGGGGCCTAGGGGCATGGCAGGCCCCATATGCTGTCTCTTCATCCAGCCACTGAGAGGCCTTACTTGAGGACTGGGCTCAGGCTGAGGGTCACAATGTGTGTTTGTGACCAATGTGGCCTGCGAGATGGGCGGGGCCTCATGGGCCACACTGGTTTCAACTACACTGAAGTTTGGACTATATGCCAATCACAAGGTCTCTTGCCATGGGGAAGGAGATCTGATTTCTGCGTCATTTTCAACCCTGGGCAGTGTTTGGAGATAAGGTCTAGGTTCGTAAGCCTGAAAACTGCAGTTGGGAAGATATGATGACCTAAGGCCATGGTGGGTCTGATGTGCTCAGTGTGCGGTCAGCTGCCTGGTTGTTGGTCAGGTGGTTCGGGCTCAGGTTGTGTCACACAGTGCATTTGTGCCCAGGTTAGACTATATAATTTGGGTACAGTCGAGTGCCGTGTAGGTTTGTCCTCATTTGAGGTGCCTGGGCAGCTCATTAGGCAAGATATTTTTGTTAGAGGGCAGGCAGAGTGCTGCATTGTGGGTCCGGAATTGCCAAACTTGAGGGCTTCTGGGCCAGTAGTGTGAGGACAGAAGTCTAAGAACACAATCTAGACTTGGGCTTCAGGCCGAGGGTAAGGCAGGTACCCCCTGCACATCTGAACCAATATCTCATGCATCTGAAGTCAAGGCAAGGATCAGACGTTGGCTCAGGTTGTAGTTTCTATGCATGACTGACCCTTCTTGAACGGAGGAATCTCAAGGCCATGGAGGTTTTGCCACTTTGGGAGTTGTGGGATGCCCCCTTCACGGATTCCTTCTGCGGGACAATTGAGACCTGTTGGGCAGCTCCAAAACATCCCATATGGAATGACTCCAGAGCACCGTTCGAGGATGGATGCCAGGGAAGCCCACCTCGCATTCCAATTGTCTCCTAGCAACAAAACAGTTGAGATCGGATGGCTCTGCAGAGACACTGGGGTGGCTGAGTAGAAATCGACTTCCTGAGCATGGGGCCTAATATGTGTTTGTGTCCAAGAGGACCTTGGGATGGGGCGGTACCACCGGGACTCTGAAATATTCTCCTAAGATTTTGACATAGGTCCCATGCACAAGTTTCCTCGTGGAGATGAGATTTTTCTGATGGGTGCCTCAGGAAACCCCCTATGCTGGTATTGGAATCCAGGATTTTGAGGAGACATGCCTGTAAACCAAGCAATGGATCCGATTATGGCCTAGGGTCCTGTCTGTTTCCATTTCCTTCTCTGGGGACATCCATCTATGGTATGAGTGGAGGTAGATGCTCAGCTGGTGTCTGACCACCCTTGTTTGTCCACAGAGGCCTACATATTGGAATGGCCTCGGGGACTTTGGAGTGTTCTCCTAATTTGTACAATTTTGGACAATGGAATGGGCAGAATTCCCATGCATGGGGTAGGCACAGTCCTAATGTGTCGCTCCAGGAGCCCAAGCCGGAGGGTGTGTGGCCCAGGACTTTGAGGACAGAAGTCTGAAAACACAAACTCAGCTTAGGTTTGGGGACGTAGGTATGGCAGGCCCAATCTACAAACCATGAGAAGAACTCTTCAGGATATGAAGAAAGAGCGAGTCTGAGGCGCTTGCTCAGGCTTTGGACTCTGGATTTTGTGTCAACGATGGCCGTGGAATGTGGGGAGGCCTCATGGGCCATGGACGAATCTTCCTCTCTGTGGATTTGGCCCGGTCCCAATTGTTTTTCGTCAATCTTTGGGATGGGAAGTCTCCTTTCAGTTTTGTTACCTCAGGTGTCCAACCAAAGAGGAATTCCAAAGCAGAGCCCTAGGGAAGAGTGAAGGGTCAACCCAAACTATGGTTAAAATTGGGGCCTAGGGGCATGGCAGGCCCCATATGCTGTCTATTCATCCAGCCACTGAGAGGCCTTACTTGAGGACTGGGCTCAGGCTGAGGGTCACAATGTGTGTTTGTGACCAATGTGGCCTGCGAGCATGGGCGGGGCCTCATGGGCCACACTGGTTTCAACTACACTGAAGTTTGGACTATATGCCAATCACAAGGTCTCTTGCCATGGGGAAGGAGTTCTGATTTCTGCGTCATTTTCAACCCAGGGCAGTGTTTGGAGATAAGGTCTAGGTTCGTAAGCCTGAAAACTGCAGTTGGGAAGATATGATGACCTAAGGCTATGGTGGGTCTGATGTGCTCAGTGTGCGGTCAGCTGCCTGTTTGTTGGTCAGGTGGTTCGGGCTCAGGTTGTGTCACACAGTGCATTTGTGCCCAGGTTAGACTATATAATTTGGGTACAGTCGAGTGCCGTGTAGGTTTGTCCTCATTTGAGGTGCCTGGGCAGCTCATTAGGCAAGATATTTTTGTTAGAGGGCAGGCAGAGTGCTGCATTGTGGGTCCGGAATTGCCAAACTTGAGGGCTTCTGGGCCAGTAGTGTGCGGACAGAAGTCTGAGAACACAAGCTGGACTTGGGCTTCAGGCCGAGGGTACGGCAGGTACCCCCTGCACATCTGAACCAATATCTCATGCATCTGAAGTCAAGGCAAGGATCAGACGTTGGCTCAGGTAGTAGTTTCTATGCATGACTGACCCTTCTTGAACGGAGGAATCTCAAGGCCATGGAGGTTTTGCCACTTTGGGAGTTGTGGGATGCCCCCTTCACGGATTCCTTCTGCGGGACAATTGAGACCTGTTGGGCAGCTCCAAAACATCCCATATGGAATGACTCCAGAGCACCGTTCAAGGATGGATGCCAGGGAAGCCCACCTCGCATTCCAATTGTCTCCTAGCAACAAGACAGTTGAGATCGGATGGCTCTGCAGAGACACTGGGGTGGCTGAGTAGAAATCGACTTCCTGAGCATGGGGCCTAATATGTGTTTGTGTCCAAGAGGACCTTGGGATGGCGCGGTACCACCGGGACTCTGAAATATTCTCCTAAGACTTTGACATAGGTCCCATGCACAAGTTTCCTCGTGGAGATGAGATTTTTCTGATGGGTGCCTCAGGAAACCCCCTATGCTGGTATTGGAATCCAGGATTTTGAGGAGACATGCCTGTAAACCAAGCAATGGATCCGATTATGGCCTAGGGTCCTGTCTGTTTCCATTTCCTTCTCTGGGGACATCCATCTATGGTATGAGTGGAGGTAGATGCTCAGCTGGTGTCTGACCACCCTTGTTTGTCCACAGAGGCCTACATATTGGAATGGCCTCGGGGACTTTGGAGTGTTCTCCTAATTTGTACAATTTTGGACAATGGAATGGGCAGAATTCCCATGCATGGGGTAGGCACAGTCCTAATGTGTCGCTCCAGGAGCCCAAGCCGGAGGGTGTGTGGCCCAGGACTTTGAGGACAGAAGTCTGAAAACACAAACTCAGCTTAGGTTTGGGGACGTAGGTATGGCAGGCCCAATCCACAAACCATGAGAAGAACTCTTCAGGATATGAAGAAAGAGCGAGTCTGAGGCGCTTGCTCAGGCTTTGGACTCTGGATTTTGTGTCAACGATTGCCGTGGAATGTGGGGAGGCCTCATGGGCCATGGACGAATCTTCCTCTCTGTGGATTTGGCCCGGTCCCAATTGTTTTTCGTTAATCTTTGGGATGGGAAGTCTCCTTTCAGTTTTGTTACCTCAGGTGTCCCAACCAATGAGGAATTCCAAAGCAGAGCCCTGGGGAAGAGTGAAGGGACAACCCAAACTATGGTTAAAATTGGGGCCTAGGGGCATGGCAGGCCCCATATGCTGTCTATTCATCCAGCCACTGAGAGGCCTTACTTGAGGACTGGGCTCAGGCTGATGGTCACAATGTTTGTTTGTGAACAATGTGGCCTGCGAGCATGGGCGGGGCCCTGGGGAAGAGTGAAGGGACAACCCAAATATGGTTAAAAATTGGGGCCTAGTCGCATGACAGGCCAAATATGCTGTCTCTTAATCGAGCCACTGACAGGCCTGGGTTCAGGCTGATGGTCACAATGTGTGTTTGTGATCAATGTGGCCCGCGAGCATGGGCGGCGCCTCATGGGCCACACTTGTTTCAACTACACTGAAATTTGGACAACATGCCAATCATAAGGACTCTTGCCATGGGGAAGGAGTTCTGATTTCTGCATCATTTTCAACCCGGGGCAGTGGTTGGAGATAAGGTCTAGGTTCTGAAGCCTGAAAAGCAATTGGGAAGAGATGACGACCTAAGGCCATGGCAGGTCTGTTGTGCTCAGTGTGCGGTCAGCTGCCTGGATGTTGGTCAGGAAGTTCGGGCTCAGGTTGTGTTAGACAGTGCATTAGTGCCCAGTTTAGACTATATAATTTGGGTACAGTCTAGTGCCTGTAGGTTGATCCTCATTTGAGGTGCCTGGGCAGCTCATTAGGCAAGATATTTTTTCTAGAGGGCAGGCACAGTGCTGCATTGTGGGTCGGGAATTGCCAAACTTGAGGGCTTCTGGGCCAGTAGTGTGAGGACAGAAGTCTGAGAACACAAGCTAGACTTGGGCTTCAGGCCGAGGGCAAGGCAGGTACCCCCTGCACATCTGAACCAATATCTCATGCATCTGAAGTCACGGCGAGGATCAGGCGTTGGCTCAGGTTGCAGTTTCTGTGCATGACTGCCCCTTCATGAACGGAGAGGAATCTCAAGGCCATGGAGGTTTTCCCACGTTGGGAGTTGTGGGATGCCCCCTTCAAGGATTCCTTCTGCGGCACAATTGAGACCTGTTGGGCAGCACCACCACATCTCTTATGGAATGACTCCAGAGCACCGTGCGAGGATGGATGCCAGGGAAGCCCGCCTCGCATTCCAATTGTCTCCTAGCTACAAGACAGTTGAGATCGGATGGCTCTGCGGGAGCAACCGGGGTGACTGAGTTGAAATTGACTTTCCTGAGCATGGGCCTATTGTGTGTTTGTGTCCATGAGGACCTTGGAATGGGGCGGTGGCACCAGGACTCTGAAGTATTCTCCTAAGATTTTGACATAGGTCCCATGCACAAGTTTTTCGTGGAGACAAGATTTTTTCTGATGGGTGCCTCAGGAAACCCCCTATGCTGGTATTGGAATCCAGGACTTTGAGGAGGCCTGCCTGTAAACAAAAGCAATGGATCCGATTATGGCCTAGGGTCCTGTCTGGTACCATATCCTTCTCTTGGGACATCCATCTATGGTATGAGTGGAGTTAGATGCTAAGCTGGTGTCAGTCCGCCTTTGTCTGTCCACAGAGACCTAGATATTGGGATGGCCTCGGGACTTTGGAGGGTTCTCCTAATTTGTACAATTTTGGACAATGGAAGGGGCGGAATTCCCATGCATGGGGTAGACACAGTCCTAATGTGTGGCTCCAGGGGCCTCAGCCTGGAGGGTGTGTGGCCCAGGCTTTGAGGACAGAAGTCGGAAAACACAAACTCAGCTTAGGTTTGGGGACGTAGGTATGGCAGGCATAATCTACAAACCATGAGAAGAACTCTTCAGGATATGAAGAAAGAGCGAGTCTGAGGCGCTTACTCAGGCTTTGGTCTCTGGATTTTGTGTCAAGGATGGCCGTGGAATGTGGGGAGACCTCATGGGCCATGGACGAATCTTCCTCTCTGTGGATTTGGATCGGTCCAAATTGTTTTTCGTAAATCTGTGGGATGGGAAGTCTCCTTTCAGGTTTGTTACCTCAGGTGTCCCAACCAAAGAGGAATTCCAAAGCAGAGCCCTGGGGAAGAGTAAAGGGACAACCCAAACTATGGTTAAATTTTGGGGCCTAGGGGCATGGCAGGCCCCATATGCTGTCTCTTCATCCAGCCACTGAGAGGCCTTACTTGAGGACTGGGCTCAGGCTGAGGGTCACAATGTGCGTTTGTAACCTATGTAGCTCACGAGCATGGGCGGGGCCTCATGGGCCACACTGGTTTCATCTACACTGAACTTAGGACAACATGCCATTCACAAGGTCTCTTGCCATGGTGAAGGAGTTCTGATTTCTGCATCATTTTTAACCCAGGGCAGTGGTTGGAGATAAGGTTAAAATCGGAAGACTGAAAACCGCAGTTGGGACGAGATGATTACCTAAGGCCATGGTGGGTCTGATGTGCTCAGTGTGCGGTCAGCTGCCTGGATGTTGATCAGGAGGTTCGGGCTCAGGTTGTGTCAGACAGTGCATTAGTGCCCAGGTTAGACTATATAATTTGGATACA
Source organism: Mustela nivalis (assembly GCF_964662115.1). NCBI lineage: Eukaryota > Metazoa > Chordata > Mammalia > Carnivora > Mustelidae > Mustela > Mustela nivalis. The sequence continues at coordinate 762,039 of NW_028136380.1, forward strand.
GTCGATTGCCTTGTAGGTTGATCCTTATTTGAGGTGCCCGAGCAGTTCCTTAGGCAAGATATTTTTTCTAGAGGGCAGGCACAGTGCTGCATTGTGGGTCCGGAATTGCCAAACTTTAGGGCTTCTGAGCCAGTAGTGTGAAGACAGAAGTCTGAGACCACAAGCTAGACTTGGGCTTCAGGAAGAGGGTAAGGCAGGAACCCCCTGCACATCTGAACCAATATCGCATGCATCTGAAGTCACGGCGAGGATCAGACGTTGGCTCAGGTTGTAGTTTCTGTGCATGACTGCCCCTTCATGAACGGAGAGGAATCTCAAGGCCATGGAGGTTGGATGTCCCTAGAGAAGAATATTGAACCAGACAGGACCCTAGGCCATATTAAGATCCATTGCTTTGGGTTACGGGCATGTGTCCTCAAAAGCCTGATTCCAATACGAGCATAGGGGTTTTCCTGAGGCACCCATCAGAACTCATCTCGTCTCCACAAGGAAACCTGTGCATGGGAGCCATGTCCAAAGCTTAGGAGAGTACTTCAGGGTCCCGGTGCCACCGCCCCATTCCAAGGCCCTCATGGACACAAAAACACATTAGGACCCATCCTCAGGAAAGTCCATTTCAACTCAGCCACCCCGGTTGCTCCGGCAGAGCCATCAGATCTCAACTGTCTTGTTGCTAGGAGACAATTGGAATGGGAGGGGGGCTTCCCTGGAATCCATGCTCGAACGGTGCTCTGGAGTCATTCCATATGGGATGTTTTGGAGCTGCCTAAACGGTCTCAATTGTCCCATAGAAGGAATCCTTGAAGGGGGCATCCCACAACTCCCAACGTGGGAAAACCTCAATGGCCTCGAGATTCCGCTCCCTTCATGAAGCGGCCGTCATGCACAGAAACTCCAACCTGAGCCAACGTCTGATCATCGCCCTGACTTCAGATGCATGAGATATTGGTTCAGATCTGCAGGGGGTACCTGCCGTGCCCTCGCCCTGAAACCCAAGTCTACCTTGTCTTCTCACAATTCCGTCCTCACACTCCTGGCCCCGAAGCCCTCAAGTTTGGCAATTCCGGACCCACAATGCAGCACTCTGCCTGCCCTCTAGAAAAAAAATTAGTGCCTCATGAGCTGCCCAGGAACCTTAAATGAGGATCAACCTACACAGCACTCGACTTTACCGAAATTATTAGTCTAACCTGGGCACTAATGCACAGTCGAACACAACCTGAGCCCGGATCTCCTGACCAACACCGAGAAAGCTGACTGCACACTGAGCACATAAAACCCGCCATGGCCTTAGGTATCCTCTCTTCTGTACCTCAGTTTTCAGGCTTCAGAACCGAGACCTTATCTCCAATCACTGCCCAGGGGTGAGTGTGATGCAGAAATCAGAACTCCTCCTTACCCATGGCAAGAACCCTTGTGGTTGGCACTTTGTCCAACGTTCAGTGAAGGAGAAACCAGCATTCACCCTGAGGCCCCGCCCATTCTTGAGTGCGACGAGGGCATACACACGCATTGTGACCCTCAGCATGAGTCCTGTCCTCTAGTAAGTCCTCTTTGTGGCTGGACCATTAGATGTCATAATGGGCTTGACATGTCCCTAGGCCCCAATTTTTAACCAGATTTCTGATTGTCCAGTCGCCCCTCCCCAGGGCTCTGCTCTGGAATCCCTCATTTGGTGGGACACCTGAGGTTAAAAAAGAAAACAACAACAACAACAACAACAAAAAACGGACTTCTTCCAGCCCACAGAATGACCCCAAACTCTTTGGACGGGGCCAAACCACCAGAGAGTAAGACTCGTCCATTTCCCATGAAGTCACCCAGAAATTCCACGACCATGAGTGACACGATATACAGAGACAAAACTTGAGCAGGAGCCTCACACTCGCCCTCTTTCAAATGCCGAAAGGTTCTCCTCATGGTCTGTAGATCAGTCCTGCCATACCTATGACCCGAAACATAAGCCGAGTTTGTGTTTTCAGACAACTGTCCAAACAGCCCTGGCCTACACAACCTACAGGCTCAGGACCCTGGAGCCAAACCTGAGGACTGTACTTGGCCTCTCCAAGGGAATTGTGTGTGCCCATTCCAATGGCCTCAACCCTCCTAATAGGATAAACCTCAAAAGTCCCTGATCCAGGGACAATCTGAGCCCAACTGAGCACCTACCTGCACTCAGACCCATAGACAGATGTCCCCAGAGGTAAAAAGGAAAGAACAGGACCCTAGGCACTAATCAGATCCATTGCTTTGGTTTCCAGGCATCTCTCCTCAGAGGCCTGGATTTCAAAAGCAGCATATAGCTTTTTCTTGACTCACCCATCAGAAAATATCTCATCTACACATGGGAAACTTGCACGTTGGAGCTGTGTCAAAGCCTCTGTTTAGGAGAACCCTTTAGGGCCCCAGTGCCACCGCTTCATTCCAAGGTCTCCATAGACACAAAAGCACAATAGGACCCATCCCCAGGGGTGTCCATTACAACTCAGCGTCCTCGGTTGCTCCCCACAGATCCAGGAGATCTAACCTATCTTGTTGCTAGGAGACAATTGGAATGCGAGGTGGGCTACCCAGCCATCCATCCTTAGAACCCTGCTCAGAATCATTGGCCTGGAGCCAAACCACAGGTCTCAATTGTTCTGCAGAAGACTCTCTGCACTTTGGAGCTTCTCACAACTCCCATCGTGGGAAAACCCCCATGGCCTCGTGATGCCCCCCCATTCATGAAGGGGCCATCAGGGACAGAAACTCCAACCTGAGCGATCGTCTGATCCCCGCCCTGTCTTCAGATGCACGAGATCTCAATTCAGGTCTGTAGATTGTGCCTGCCATGGCCTCACCCAGAAACCTAAGCCTAGCTTGTGTTCTCAGACTTTTGTCGTCAGACTACTGGCCCACAAGCCCTCCAGTTTGGCAATCCAGAACTACAATGCAGCACTCTTCCTGCCCTCCAGAAGAAAAACATTGTCCTCTGGGGCTACCCAGTAACCCCAAATGAGGTCAACCTGCACCGTCCTTGGCTGTACCCCAAATACATAGGCTGACCAGGGCACTAATGTCCTTTCTGACACAGCCTGAGCCTGGACCCCCTGGCCCCTCCCAGACAGCTGTCCGCACACTGAGTACATCGAGCCGCCATGGCCTTAGGTCGTCATCTCTTCCCAACCTCGGTTTTCAGGTTTCAGAACCTAGACCTTATCTCCTATCACTGCCCAGGGTTGAAGGTGATGCAGAAATCAGAACTCCTTCCCCATGGCAAGAAACCTTGTGGTTGGCATGCTGTCCAACGTTCAGAGTAGTTGAAACCAGTGTGGCCCATGAGGCCCCGCCCATGCTCGCGGGCCACATTGGTCACAAACACACATTGTGACCCTCAGGCTGAGCCCAGTCCTCAAGTAAGGCCACTCAGTGGCTGGATGAAGAGATAGCATATTGGGCTTGCCATGCCCCTAGGCCCCAATTTTTAACCATATTTCGGGTTGTCCCTTCAGTCTTCCCAACGGCTTTGCTTTGGAATTCCTCTTTTGGTGGGACACCTGAGGTAACAAAACAGAAAGGAGTCCTCCCATCCCACAGATTGACGAAAAGCAATTGGGAATCGGGCCAAAGCCTCAGAGAGGAAGATTCGTCCATGGCGCATGAGGCCTCCCCGACATTCCACGGCCATCTCTGATACAAAATCCAGAGAAAAAAGCCTGAGCAAGCGCCTCAGACTCGCACTTTCTTCATATCCTGAAGAGTTTTTCTCATGGTTTGTAGATCGGGCCTGCCATACCTACGTCCCCAAACCTAAGTTGAGTTTGTGTTTTCAGACTTCTGTCCTCAAAGTCTTGGGCCACACACCCTCCAGGCTGGGCCCCTGGAGCCACACATTAGGACTGTGCCTACCAATCCATGGGAATTCTGCCCATTCCATGGTCCAAAATCGTACAAATTAGGAGAAACCTCCAAAGTCCCTGAGGTCATCCCAATAGTGTAGGTCGCCCGGAACAAACAAGGGCTGTCTGACACCAGCTGATAATCGACCTCCACACATACCATAGTTGGATGTCCCTAGAGAAGAATATTGAACCAGACAGGACCCTAGGCCATATTAAGATCCATTGCTTTGGGTTACGGGCAGGTGCCCTCAAAAGCCTGATTCCAATACGAGCATAGGGGTTTTCCTGAGGCACCCATCAGAACTCATCTCGTCTCCACAAGGAAACCTGTGCATGGGAGCCATGTCCAAAGCTTAGGAGAGTACTTCAGGGTCCCGGTGCCACCGCCCCATTCCAAGGCCCTCATGGACACAAAAACACATTAGGACCCATCCTCAGGAAAGTCCATTTCAACTCAGCCACCCTGGTTACTCCGGCATAGCCATCAACTCTAAACTGTCTTGTTGCTTGGAGACAATTGGAATGGGAAGGGGGCTTCCCAGTGATCCATCGCGAACGGTGCTCTGGAGTCATTCCATATGGGATGTCCTGGAGCTGCCCAACAGGTCTCAATTGTCCCGCAGAAGGAATCCTTGAAGGGGGCATCCCACAACTCCCAACGTGGGAAAACCTCAATGGCCTCGAGATTCCGCTCCCTTCATGAAGCGGCCGTCATGCACAGAAACTCCAACCTGAGCCAACGTCTGATCCTCGCCCTGACTTCAGATGCATGAGATATTGGTTCAGATCTGCAGGGGGTACCTGCCGTGCCCTCGCCCTGAAACCCAAGTCTACCTTGTCTTCTCACACTTCCGTCCTCACACTCCTGGCCCCGAAGCCCTCAAGTTTGGCAATTCCGGACCCACAATGCAGCACTCTGCCTGCCCTCTAGAAAAAAAATTAGTGCCTCATGAGCTGCCCAGGCACCTTAAATGAGGATCAACCTACACAGCACTCGACTTTACCGAAATAATATAGTCTAACCTGGGCACTAATGCACTGTCGAACACAACCTGAGCCCGGATCTCCTGACCAACACCGAGAAAGCTGACTGCACACTGAGCACATAAAACCCGCCATGGCCTTAGGTATCCTCTCTTCTGTATCTCAGTTTTCAGGCTTCAGAACCGAGACCTTATCTCCAATCACTGCCCAGGGGTGAGTGTGATGCAGAAATCAGAACTCCTCCTTACCCATGGCAAGAACCCTTGTGGTTGGCACTTTGTCCAACGTTCAGTGAAGGAGAAACCAGCATTCACCCTGAGGCCCCGCCCATTCTTGAGTGCGACGAGGGCATACACACGCATTGTGACCCTCAGCATGAGTCCTGTCCTCTAGTAAGTCCTCTCAGTGGCTGGACCATTAGATGTCATAATGGGCTTGACATGTCCCTAGGCCCCAATTTTTAACCAGATTTCTGATTGTCCAGTCGCCCCTCCCCAGGGCTCTGCTCTGGAATCCCTCATTTGGTGGGACACCTGAGGTTAAAAAAGAAAACAACAACAACAACAACAACAACAACAAAAAACGGACTTCTTTCAGCCCACAGAATGACCCCCCAAACTCTTTGGACGGGGCCAAACCACCAGAGAGTAAGACTCGTCCATTTCCCATGAAGTCACCCAAAAATTCCACGACCATGAGTGACACGATATCCAGAGACAAAAATTTGAGCAGGAGCTTCACACTCACCCTTCTTTCAAATCCTGAAGAGTTCTCCTCATGGTCTGTAGATCAGTCCTGCCATACCTATGACCCGAAACATAAGCCGAGTTTGTGTTTTCAGACAACTGTCCAAACAGACCTGGCCTACACAACCTACAGGCTCAGGCCCCTGGAGCCAAACCTGAGGACTGTATTTGGCCTATCCAAGGGAATTCTGTGTGCCCATTCCAATGGCCTCAACCCTCCTAATAGGATAAACCTCAAAAGTCCCTGATCCAGGGACAATCTGAGCCCAACTGAGCACCTACCTGCACTCAGACCCATAGACAGATGTCCCCAGAGGTAAAAAGGAAAGAACAGGACCCTAGGCACTAATCAGATCCATTGCTTTGGTTTCCAGGCATCTCTCCTCAGAGGCCTGGATTTCAAAAGCAGGATATAGCTGTTTCTTGACTCACCCATCAGAATATATCTCATCTACACATGGAAAACTTGCACGTTGGAGCTGTGTCAAAGCCTCTGTTTAGGAGAACCCTTTAGGGCCCCAGTGCCACCGCTTCATTCCAAGGTCTCCATAGACACAAAAGCACATTAGGACCCATCCGCAGGGGTGTCCATTTCAACTCAGCGTCCTCGGTTGCTCCCCACACATCCAGGAGATCTAACTTGTCTTTTGCTAGGAGACAATTGGAATGCGAGGTGGGCTACCCAGCCATCCATCCTTAGAACCTTGCTCAGAATCATTGGCCTGGAGCCAAACAACAGGTCTCAATTGTTCTGCAGAAGACTCTCTGCACTTTGGAGCTTCTCACAACACCCATTGTGGGAAAACCCCCATGGCCTCGTGATGCCCCCCCGATTCATGAAGGGGCCATCAGGGACAGAAACTCCAACCTGAGCGATCGTCTGATCCTCGCCCTGTCTTCAGATGCACGAGATCTCAATTCAGGTCTGTAGATTGTGCCTGCCATGGCCTCACCCAGAAACCTAAGCCTAGCTTGTGTTCTCAGACTTTTGTCGTCAGACTACTGGCCCACAAGCCCTCCAGTTTGGCAATCCAGAACTACAATGCAGCACTCTTCCTGCCCTCCAGAAGAAAAACATTGTCCTCTGGGGCTACCCAGTAACCCCAAATGAGGATCAACCTGCACCGACCTTGGCTGTACCCCCAATACATAGGCTGACCAGGGCACTAATGTCCTTTCTGACACAGCCTGAGCCTGGACCCACTGGCCCCTCCCAGACAGCTGGCTGCACACTGAGCACATCGAGCCGCCATGGCCTTAGGTCTTCATCTCTTCCCAACCTCGGTTTTCAGGTTTCAGAACCTAGATCTTATCTCCTATCACTGCCCAGGGTTGAAGGTGATGCAGAAATCAGAACTCCTTCCCCATGGCAAGAAACCTTGTGGTTGGCATGCTGTCCAACGTTCAGAGTAGTTGAAACCAGTGTGGCCCATGAGGCCCCGCCCATGCTCGCGGGCCACATTGGTCACAAACACACATTGTGACCCTCAGGCTGAGCCCAGTCCTCAAGTAAGGCCACTCAGTGGCTGGATGAAGAGATAGCATATTGTGCTTGCCATGCCCCTAGGCCCCAATTTTTAACCATAGTTCGGGTTGTCCCTTCAGTCTTCCCCACGGCTTTGCTTTGGAATTCCTCTTTTGGTGGGACACCTGAGGTAACAAAACTGAAAGGAGTCCTCCCATCCCACAGATTGACGAAAAGCAATTTAGAATCGGGCCAAAGCCTCAGAGAGGAAGATTCGTCCATGGCGCATGAGTCCTCCCCGACATTCCACGGCCAACTATGGTATGAATGGAGGTCGATTATCAGCTGGTGTCAGACAGCCCTTGTTTGTTCCGAGCGACCTACACTATTGGGATGACCTCAGGGACTTTGGAGGTTTCTCCTAATTTGTACGATTTTGGACCATGGAATGGGCAGAATTCCCATGGATTGGTAGGCACAGTCCTAATGTGTGGCTCCAGGGGCCCAGCCTGGAGGGTGTGTGGCCCAGGAATTTGAGGACAGAAGTCTGAAAACACAAATTCAACTTAGGTTTGGGGACGTAGGTATGGCAGGCCCGATCTACAAACCATGAGAAAAACTCTTCAGGATATGAAGAAAGTGCGAGTCTGAGGCGCTTGCTCAGGTTTTTGTCTCTGGATTTTGTATCAGCGATGGTAGAATCTACAGACCTGAATCGACTTCTCCTGCATCTGAAGTCAAGGCGAGGATCAGTCGATCGCTCAAGTTGGTGTTTCTGCCCTGATGGCCCCTTCACGAAGGGGGGGCATCAAGAGGCCATGGGGGTTTTCCCACGATGGGATGTGAGAAGCTCCAAACTGCAAAGTGACTTCTGCAGGACAATTGATTCCTATTGATTGGCTCCAGGCCAATGATTCTGAGCAGGGTTTTAAGGATGCATGGCTGGGTAGCCCACCTCGCATTCCAATTGTCTCCTAGAAACAAGACAGGTTAGATATGCTGGATCTGGGGGAGCTACCGAGGAGGCTTAGTTGAAATGGACTCTCCTATGGATGGGTCCTAATGTGCTTTTGTGTCTATGGAGACCTTGGAATGAAGCGGTGGCACTGGGGCCCTGAAGGGTTCTCATAAACAGCGGCTTTGACACAGCCCCAACGTGCAAGTTTCCCATGTGTAGATGAGATGTTTTCTGATGGGTGAGTCATGAAACAGCCATATGCTGGTTTTTAAATCCAGGCCTCTGAGGAGAGATGCCTGGAAACCAAAGCAATGGATATGATTAGTGCCTAGGGCCTGTTCTTTCCTTTTTACCTCTGGGGACATCTGTCTATGGGTCTGAGTACAGGTAGGTGCTCAGATGGGCTCAGATTGCCCCTGTTTTACCTGGGAAGCCACCACTAATGAGATGGATCAGGGACTTTGGAGGTTTATCCTATTAGAAGGGATGTGGCCATTGGAATGGGCACACAGAATTCCCTTGGAGAGGGCAAGTACAGTCCTCAGGTTTGGCTCCAGGGGCCTGAGCCTGTAGGTTGTGTAGGCCAGGTCTGTCGCTCTCGACTTGCAAGAACGACCCGCAGACGAGGTGGGTGGCAAACTTCTTTATTCAATCTTAGCCCCGGGACCCCGTACACCGATTATAGCCCCAAGTTATAGAACACAGTGGATAGAAAGCAACCAATCACCACATAACACAACTACTATAACATCCAATCAGAAGGGATACAGATGACTTCAATCCAGATCATGCGGGGAGCTCGTGCCTACTGACGTGAGCCCCTGAAACTTATTGTTCACTCTGTTTTTGTGCCGTTCCCATGGTCCCTGGTTAATCTTATACTAGTCCCGATACTTCAGTACAGGTTGTGCGTTGCCTGGAGCGCTCCCACATAAACATTCACCTGCCCTTCTCCTCAAGCCTCGCCTAGTACGTGACTCCCAGCTTCTGCTGCATGGCTCTCCACAGCTCCCCCTTTTTTATTTATTACATGGCAGGGATCGTGCCTGTCTTAGGTTGCCAATCCTCAGCACACATGCTTACCCGTCATCGGGTACTCCCCTTCACCGAGGAGCCCCTGTCTTAGGTTGCTATGGTGAGGGACCAGACTTACCCGTCTTTGGCTACCGACCCAGCATACAGAGCCATATTCAGGGGGAGGCATCCTTTTAGGCAGCAAAGCCAGTTTTGAGACGCTTGAGGCAGCAGGGTACTAGCTATGGTGGGAGCAACCCATAATCAAGGTTGCCGTGTAGTTTTGTCACGACCAGCTCGTTGCTGATTCCGCACAATGGCTCGCACTTTATATAATTCTGCAAGCATGAATTTCACCACACAGGGAAAGAGGCACATGAATAAAAGCATAAGTATTAACACTCCTATAATAGAGCCTATAGCATACCAAGTACGTGATAGCAAAGGAATATGAGAAAATAGCGAATTTACAAAATTGTCAGCAAGCTGAGCCACGGGCAGCTTGGCATGCGGAGCTTCTGCAATATTCAAAATCTCTTGATGTAACTGCAGCAAGTCAAGGGACACATTAGAGTTAGACCATGCCCCTTCAAGGTGGTACAACACTCGACCCCAGGAAGTTTCTGTGACATTATAGCGCTTGGGGGTGACACAGATCCAGTGGTAGTCACTATGGCATTGGATCCTAGTTCGCAATTTCAAACTTTGACGTTCGTCCCCCAGAAACTTCACAGCATCATATAAGGCATTTAGTCTGGTTTCAACCCTTTTGTCTATATCCTCTTGTGTTCCCAAGGCCAGAGAAGTATTATGTGCCAGATGATCTACAGTATCTGCAGCTTGCACTGCTTGAGTTAAAGAAATAGATGCAGTAACAGTTGTAGCAATTATTGTTATAAGAGAAACTATACCTAAGATCAACAATCCTAATTCTCGTCTAGGCCGACTAAGGGCATTCTGTACCCGATCCCACAATTCTAACCCAGGGTTAGAGTACCATGGCTTAGATATATTAACAGGAAGCATGATAAAGGGGGGTTGTCGAACTACTAATACACCATCATCTACCGAGACACCCTGAATGCAGTTAGTTAAAGTACAATTCGGACAGAGCAGGTGATATGTAGCTTTATTTTTTTAATGGTGAGATCCTCTACTAGCAGCATAAAAGGTCTAGGCACACACGCTTGAGGGTATCTATCCTCTAGATCTTGGGCTTCCTTGTTCCAACGGGTTGCTTTTCCAAAAGCGGCTAAAAGCTTCCATATTTCCGTTTGTACTGGATACCCTCTTGGCGGAGCAAGTATAGGAGGTACCTTTGGCTTAAAAGCCTGGGTAGGTGCCCTAGATCCCCAATCTAAAAGTGTAAATCCCTCCTCAAGGGTGTAAGCAGTGGCCTTCTTTTCCACACATAACCTCCAGGGAACGTCTATTCCTTTAGATATTCCCAACTGAGCTGCACATAATGGGATATCCCGGGGAATCTTACCTATTGATGTTGCATGGCCAGCAGTTACCCCTGCTATAGTCACATCATCATAATAAACTAGTGTAAACACCCACAAGCAATGTGATCGTCTACCATTCATGGAGAAGCACATAGGATACATGTCAGAATAGCCCTTATAAGAAATATTCGCCTGTTGCGGCTGTATATGTACTGAGGAAGGGGATCCTAGTAAAACAGTATCATTAACATAGACAGGGACAGAACTCATTTCCCAACTTACAGGTTGCAGTAAAGGCGGATCAGGAACGTATGCCCAGTATACAGAGCCTTGAACCGTTAACACTTGCATACAAATGAACAGTAATGACAGGTACAAGTCCAAAAGAGAAAATTGCGCTTTAGACTGAGTCATTTGAGGAAGGAGTCGAAGCTTGGTGATCTTCTGCCTCGGCGGCAGTTGGGTCGGTTCCAGGTCCCCGGGGGCAGGCTGCAGGATGATCATCATCACTGTCATCCGCAGTAGCAGCATCTTCCACAGGTTCCACGGCCACCAGCCTGGTGAGACGTTCCGGCACCCAGAGCGGGACAGGCGCATCCTGTGGAAAAACACAAAGGGAACCTCGGTGCCACCGGAGCACCGGGTCAGGGCCCTTCCATGAACCAGTAAGGACATCCTTCCACTTCACCATAGATTGTTGCGTTTTCTGTTGGCCCCAATGGCGCTCTGCGGCTGAAACGCCGTCTTTGTCAAGTGTGAGAAAATTTAAAATAAAAGTGGTCAAGTTGGTAAGGTCTGTAGGCGTGTGATGCTCCTCTCCAATTCCCCCTTTTTGTATTTTTTGCAAGGTAGTTTTAAAGGTCAGGTGAGTGCGCTCTATGACACCCTGGCCTCGAGGGTTATAAGGAATGCCTGTAACATGGTGAATATCATAACAGGCTAGAAAGTTTGAAAAGCTTTTAGAAGTATAAGCAGGAGCATTGTCTGTCTTTAATTGTTTAGGCACACCCCAGCAGGCAAAGCTGCGCAGGCAATGAGATATCACGTTTTTAACATTTTCTCCTCGCAGGGGGGTTGCGCTAACGACCCCTGAGCAGGTATCCACACTCACATGAACGCATTTTTGTTGCCCAAAAGAAGGTATATGTGTTACATCCATTTGCCACAGATGGTTGGGCAATAGTCCCTTAGGATTTACCCCGAAGGAGGGCATGGGCAAGTGTACCACACAATTGCCACAAGACTTTACGATATCTCGTGCGTCAGCTCTGGAGATATGAAAGCGTGCCTTTAATGTTTGGGCATTCACATGCCATTTATCATGATATCTTTTAGCATCTTCTAGAGCATTACAAACATAAAAGCGCGCAGCTGAATCAGCCATTCGGTTTCCCTCAGCCATAGGTCCTGGAAGGTCTGAATGTGCTCTAAGATGTCCAATATAAAAAGGGGCACCACGGGAGAGTATAAGGTGTTGCAATTCAGCCAGCAGGGAGGAAATTTCTGACTGGCTGGCTGAAATAATAGCAGTTTCTATAGACCTGGTGGCTGCAACTGCATATTTGCTATCTGAGATAATATTAAAGGGTTGATTTAGAAACCTTTGTAAAACACACATAATCACCAACAATTCTGTTCTCTGGGCTGAAGTCGAGGGCACAACAACAGGAATTATTTTTCCTTCCACCACATAAGCGCCAGTTCCTGCTTTACTGCCATCTGTAAATACTGTGAGGGCCCCGATTAATGGCTCCAATCGACAGGATTTAGGCCAAATAAGGGGTGTATTTTTATAAAACTCAATGAGAGGGTGTGAGGGATAATGATTATTAAATATAACAGGATAAGCAACTGTCAGGATGGCCCAATCGTCATTTTCATGCGTTAAAATGCTTATTTGGGTTTTATCATAAGGGATTATGCAAACATCGGGCAGTTTCCCTAGGACCTGTATGCTGGCTTTAAAGGCTTTATTTGCCACTGTAGCTACAGCTGTAGCATACGGGGTGATGACACGGCTAAGATTATGGGGTAGTTAAATCCATAGTAGGGGTCCTCCTTGCCATAAGGCCCCCGTGGGTGATCCAGGGGATGGAATAATTATGACACTTATAGGCTTTTCCGGGTCACATCTATCTGCTGCTGTTAAAGCTAGCCTGCTTTCAACTAACTGTAATGATTCAATAGCAGCTGGAGTGAGTACTCTTGGGGAGTCTAATGCAGGGTCCCCAGGCAGAATATCGAATAAAGGTTTCAGCTCTGCAGTAGTAATTTTTATGTATGGTCGAATCCAGTTAATGTCCCCTAAAAGTTTTTGGAAATCATTCAATGTATGCAAGTGATCTCTACGGATTTGAATTAGCTGAGGCTTTACTGACGTTTTAGAGAGCTGCATACCAAGGTAATTTTGTAGGCCGCCTGCTTGGATTTTTTCAGGGGATATAGTTAGACCCCATTTTGCTAACTGTTCCTGTAGGAAGGTTAGAGCTGAAGGAAGAGACCTCTCATTTGGCCCACAAATCAAGATATCATCCATATAATGATAACAAAGCAGGTCTGGAAATGCTTTTCGGAAAGGCTCTAGTGCTTGGCTTACATACAACTGACACAAGGTGGGGCTATTGGCCATCCCCTGAGGAAGTACTTTCCATTCATACCTTTGATCTGGCTCAGCATGATTAATTGATGGCAGAGTAAATGCAAAGCGCTCTATATCTGCAGGGTGTAGTGGAATGGAAAAGAAACAGTCTTTGATGTCAATTACAATAGAAGGCCAGTTTCTTGGCAACGCCGTCACGACTGGGAGCCCTAACTGAATGGGTCCCATGACCTGCATTTGATCATTAATCTGTCGTAGGTCATGTAGCAATCGCCAGTTGCCTGATTTCTTTCTTATTACAAATATGGGTGTATTCCATGGGGATGTGGATTTTTGAATATGCCCTGCTTTGAGTTGTTCTTGAACTAGCTCTTTTGCCGCTAGTAATTTTTCTTTTGTTAAAGGCCACTGAGGCACCCAGCGCGGCTCTGGTGTTTTCCAAGTTATGCGAATTGCCTCAGTGGCCGCTAGGAAAAAACCTGACCCCCCATAGAAGGCGGATTGGGATCTCCCTGGCCCTTGGTCCCAAGCCCTTGGCCAGGCTTATATTCCATGTTTCTCATCATGCTTTGGGAGGCCTCACTGTATAACTTTTCTGTAGTAAGTTTGATATTCATTTGCTCCAGCACATCGCGCCCCCACAAAGAAACAGGGGTGGAACAGACATATGGTTGGAAAATGCCTTTATGTCCTTCCTCATCCTCCCAGTCCAAAGATGCATCACTAATATCAGGACTGGTAGCTATCCCTAGTCCCCGGAGGGTCTGGCTGGCTTTAACTAGAGCCCAGGCTTTAGGCCAATCTAGACAATTTATAATGCTTTTGTCTGCTCCTGTATCTAGGAGTCCCCAGAATAGTTTACCTCTAATCTTTAATTTAAGCATAGGTCTCTCTTTCATGCTCATAGTAAGGCATGCGAGGGAGGATCCCGTGGATCCGAAACCTCCTTTTCTAGTCTGGCCTGTAGAGGGATATTTTTCATGATTACTAGGCAAAATCAAAAGCTGTGCAATTCTGTCCCCTGGATTTATAATATTAATTCCCTTAGGAGATGATATCAGAATTTTAACTTCCCCTTCAAAATCAGGATCAATCACTCCCGGATGGACCTGAAGCCCTCGTAAAGTACAAGAACTTCTGCCAAGAAGGAGTCCCACCGTTCCTTTTGGAGGCCCTCCAGACAGGTCAGATGGCACAGCCTGCACCCCCATCTCAGGTGTTAAGACCATTCGGGTGGTGGCACAGACGTCAAGTCCGGCGGAGCCTGTTGTGGCTCCCCGGGGCCCTGCAGGAATTGACTCCCCTGATCGGTGGGTGGGTACAGCCATCGTGGCTTGACTGGCAGGGACATCGCCACCCCGTACATTTGATTCGGGCCCCGGGGGCTGGGGCCCTGCCCCTCGTTTTTTGGACTCCCCCAATTATTAGGTGGTAACGGATTTCCTTGTATATCCGCCACAGATCGGCATTCTTGTGCCCAATGATTTCCTTTTCTACATCGTGGACACAGTTGAGGTTTTTTCCTTGCCGGCTTATTCGGGGAGGCTTTTCCAAATGGAACTCCTCTTTGGGGGCAGTCTCTTTTTAGATGGCCCTCCTGTCTGCACTGGAAACATTTCCGGGGGTGGGCTCCTTGCTGTCCTTGCATAGCCTGAGCGAAGGCTGCAGCCATAACCTGCCCCTGAATTACTGGCCCTGTAATGTCTCTGCAGACCTTGATATAGGCAGAAAGATCTTTAGCCCTCCATGGCCTAATGGCTTCACGGCACCATTTATTAGCATTTTCATAGGCTAATTGTTTAATTAAAGGCATAACAGAGTCAGTATCTCCAAACATCCTGCCCGCAACCTGCATCAGCCTGTCCACAAAATCAGCATAGGGCTCATTTGGCCCCTGTACTACTCTAGACAGTTGTCCTTGCAAATCATTTACACCCCTCAATGTTTTCCAGGCCCTAACGGCCGCTGTAGCAATCTGTTGAAATACGGCAGGGGGGTAGGGGGCCTGTACCTGAGCCTTGAGATATGGTCCAGTGCCTGTCAGCATTTCTGAGTTCCACTGGGGATTTCCCGTAGCTGCATTTCTCCGCGCTGTATCCTGGCAATTATCCTGATTTTGAATTTTCCATTCCAGATATTGCCCTCTGCTCAAAACTGCTCTAGCTAAATTGCTCCAATCCTCAGGAGTGAGGGTGAGCGCTCCCAGCGATTCCACAAGGGAGACAGTAAAGGCTGCCTGGGGTCCGTAGGCACTAAGTGCTTCCTTAAGTTGTTTCACCAGTTTAAAATCTAGCGGCTGATGATATCTCTGCTGATTTTGATCTTCCAGTACTGGGAAAAACCCTTTTCCTGGACCTAAGACCTCTCTCCAGTTTGCCGCGGTGCAGTCTGAGCAATGGCAGACTTTTGCACAGCCTGACCGATATGGTGGGGGCCATTCATAAGGTGGCGCCGTGGGGCTGGAATGAGGAGTCGGCGCACGGTCTATTTCTGCTTCTGGTTGTTTCACAGCTATGGGTTTTGCCTCTGTTGGTAAGCCTAAAGCCTCTGGATTCTTTTTCTCCTTACCCCCTTTTTGATTTTGAGTTAGTTCATCTGGAAGTCCCTCTGAACTCTCACTATCCGCCTCAGAGCCCTGGGAGGAGCCCTTATAGGATTCCTCCTTTAATTGTTCTAATATTTCCCCTCCTTGCTGAATCACCTGTTTTAGCCGCTCCCGAGATGACTACAAACATACTTTCACAAGGGACCACACGGCAAGAGTGCCGGCGTTCACGGTGGGGTTCTGCCTTAAATCCTCTCCTAGATGTTCCCACTGAGGCACATTCAGAAGTCCCTCCTCTATAAACCAAGGGGCGATTTCTCCTACTTCCTTTAAAAAGGCACGATCTGTTTTTGATTTTAAAGGCGTGCCATTTGCTTTGAGAATGTCCTTTAAAGGACCTTCCATCCTATATCTAGTAAGCTCGTTTCCCAATCTGGAAATCTTTTGCTATCCAGGTCTCCGTGAACTTTTAAAACTACAGCTATACTCGTCCAGAGACCTGTCCTGTCCGTAGACAGAGATAGTGGCCAACTTCCCCTTTCCTTGCTCTTACCCCAATCCTCGTTCTGCGCTCGGCGTCGGGTCCCGGGTTTTCGGCACCAGATGTCGCTCTCGACCCGCAAGAACGACCCACAGTCGAGGTGGGTGGCAAACTTCTTTATTCAATCTTCAGCCGCAGGACCCCGTACACCGATTATAGCCCCAAGTTATAGTACACAGTGGATAGAAAGCAACCAATCACCACATAACACAACTACTATAACATCCAATCAGAAGGGATACAGATAACTTCAATCCAGATCATGCGGGGAGCTCGTGCCTACTGACGTGAGCCCCCGAAACTTATTGTTCACTCTTTTTTTGTGCCGTTCCCATGGTCCCTGGTTAATCTTATACTAGTCCCGATACTTCAGTACAGGTTGTGCGTTGCCTGGAGCGCTCCCACATAAACATTCACCTGCCCTTCTCCTCAAGCCTCGCCTAGTACGTGACTCCCAGCTTTTGCTGCATGGCTCTCCTCAAGGTCTGTTTGGACAGTTGTCTGAAAACACAAACTTGGCTTATGTTTCAGGTCATAGGTATGGCAGGACTTATCTACAGACCATGAGGAGAACTTTTCGGGATTTGAGAAAAGGGCGAGTGTGAGGCTCTTGCTCAAGTTTTTGTCTCTGGATATCGTGTCACTCATTGTCGTGAAATATCTGGGTGACTTCATGGGAAATGGACGAGTCTTACTCCCTGGTGGTTTGGCCCAGTCCAAAGCGTTTGGGGTCACTCTGTGGGATGGAAGAAGTCCGTTTTTTTTTTTTTTATGTTGTTTTCTTTTTAACCTCAGGGGTCCCACCAAATGAGGGATTCCAGAGTAGAGCCTTGGGGGGGGTGACTGGACAATCAGAAATCTGGTTAAAAATTGGCGCCTAGGGACATATCAAGCCCATTATGACATCTAATGGTCCAGTCACTGAGAGGACTTACTAGAGGACAGGACTCATGAGGGTCACAATGCGTGTTTATGCGCTTGTCGAACTCAAGAATGGGCGGGGCCTCAGGGTGAATGCTGGTTTCTCCTACACTGAACGTTGGACGACGTGCCAACCACAAGGTTTCTTACCATGGGTAAGGAGGTGTTCTGATTTCTGCATCACACTCACCCCTGGGCAGTGATTGGAGATAATGTCTCGGTTCTGAGGCCTGAAAACTGAGGTAGGGAAGAGAGGATACCTAAGGCCATGGCGGGTGTTATGTGCTCAGTGTGCGGTCTGCTTTCCGGGTTTGGTCAGGAGGTCCGGGCTCAGGTTGTGTCCGACAGTGCATTAGTGCCCAGGTTAGACTATATAATTTGGGTGAAGTCGAGTGCTGTGGAGTTTTATCCTCATTGAAGGTGCCTGGGCAGCTCATGAGGCAACAATTTTTTTCTAGAGGGCAGGCAGAGTGCTGCATTGTGGGTCCGGAATTGCCAAACTTGAGGGCTTCGGGGCCAGGAGTGTGAGGACGGAAGTCTGAGAAGACAAATTAGACTTCGGTTTCAGGGCGAGGGCTACGGCAGGTACCCCCTACAGATCTGAACCAATACTCATGCATCTGAAGTCAGGGCGAGGATCAGACGTTGGCTCAGGTTGGAGTTTCCGTGCATGACGGCCACTTCATGAAGGGAGCGGAATCTCAAGGCCATTGAGGTTTTCCCACGTTGGGAGTTGTGGGATGCACCCTTCAAGGATTCCTTCTGCGCAACAATTGAGACCTGTTGGACAGCTCCAGGACATCCCATATGGAATGACTCCAGAACACCGTTCGAGGATGGATGCCTGGGAAGCCCGCCTCGCATTCCAATTGTCTCCTAGCAACAAGACAGTTTAGATCTGATGGCTCTGCGGGAGCAACCGGGGTGGCTGAGTTGAAATGGACTTTCCTGAGGATGGGTCCTAATGTGTTTTTGTGCCCATGAGGGCCTTGGAATGGGTTGGTGGCACCGGGACCCTGAAGAACCCTATGCTTTGGACATGGCTCCCATGCACAGGTTTCCTTTTGGAGACGAGATGAGTTCTGCTGGGTGCCTCAGCAAAACCCCTATGCTCGTATTGGATTCAGGCTTTTGAGGAGACATGCCTGTAAACCAAGGCAATGGATCCTATTATGGCCTAGGGTCCTGTCTGGTTCAATCTTCTCCTCTGGCGACATCCATTTATGGTATGAGTGGAGGTAGATTATCATCTGGTGTCAGACAGCCCTTGTTTGTTCCGGGCGACCTACACTATTGGGATGGCCTCAGGGACTTTGGAGGTTTCTCCTAATTTATACGATTTTGGACAATGGAATGGGCAGAATTCCCATGGATTGGTAGGCACAGTCCTAATGTGTGGCTCCGGGGCCCCAGCCTGGAGGGTGTGGGGCACAGGACTTTGAGGACAGAAGTCTGAAAACACAAACTCAGCTTACGTTTGGGGACGTAGGTATGGCAGGCCCGATCTACAAACCATGAGAAGAACTCTTCAGGATATGAAGAAAGTGCGAGTCTGAGGCGCTTGCTCAGGTTTTTGTATCTGGATTTTTTATCAGCGATGGCACAATCTACAGACCTGTATCGAGATCTCGTGCATCTGAAGTCAGGGCGAGGATCAGACTACCGCTTAAGTTGGTGTTTCTGTCCCTAATGGCCCCTTCACGAAAGGGCGGCATCACGAGGCCATGGGGGTTTTCCCAAGATGGGATTTGTGAGAAGCTCCAAACTGCAAAGTGTCTTCTGCAGGACAATTGAGACCTGTTGTTTGGCTCCAGGCCAATGATTCTGAGCAGGGTTCTAAGGATGCATGGCTGGCTAGCCCACCTCGCATTCCAATTGTCTCCTAGAAACAAGACAGGTTAGATCTGCTGGATCTGGGGGAGCAACCGAGGATGCTGAGTTGAAATGGACACCCCTGGGGATGGGTCCTAATGTGCTTTTGTGTCTATGGAGACCTTGGAATGAAGCGGTGGCACTGGGGCCCTGAAGGGTTCTCCTAAACAGAGGCTTTGACACAGCTCCAACGTGCAAGTTTCCCATGTGTAGATGAGATGTTTTCTGATGGGTGAGTCAAGAAACAGCCATATGCTGGTTTTGAATTCCAGGCCTCTGAGGAGAGATGCCTGGAAACCAAAGAAATGGATATGATTAGTGCCTAGGGGCCTGTTCTTTCCTTTTTACCTCTGGGGACATCTGTCTATGGGTCTGAGTACAGGTAGTTGCTCAGATGGGCTCAGATTGCCCATGTTTTACCTGGGAAGCCACCACTAATGAGATGGATCAGCGACTTTGGAGGTTTATCCTATTAGAAGGGATGTGGCCATTGGAATGGGCACACACAATTCCCTTGGAGAGGGCAAGTACAGTCCTCAGGTTTTGCTCCAGGGGCCTGAGCCTGCAGGTTGTGTAGGCCAGGGCTGTTTGGACAGTTTTCTGAAAACACAAACTTGGCTTATGTTTCAGGTCATAGGTATGGCAGGACTTATCTACAGACCATGAGGAGAACTTTTCGGGATTTGAGAAAAGGGCGAGTGTGAGGCTCTTGCTCAAGTTTTTGTCTCTGGATATCGTGTTACTCATGGTCGTGAAATTTCTGGGTGACTTCATGGGAAATGGACGAGTCTTACTCCCTGGTGGTTTGGCCCAGTCCAAAGCGTTTGGGGTCACTCTGTGGGATGGAAGAAGTCCGTTTTTGTTTTTTTTTTTGATGTTGTTTTCTTTTTAACCTCAGGTGTCCCACCAAATGAGGGATTACAGAGTAGAGCCCTGGGGGGTGGTGACTGGACAGTCAGAAATCTGGTTAAAAATTGGGGCCTAGGGACATATCAAGCCCATTATGACATCTAATGGTCCAGTAACTGAGAGGACTTACTAGAGTACAGGACTCATGCTGAGGGTCACAATGCGTGTGTATGCCCTTGTCGCACTCAAGAATGGGCGAGGCCTCAGGGTGAATGCTGGTTTCTCCTACACTGAACGTTAGACGACGTGCCAACCACAAGTTTTCTTACTATGGGTAAGGAGGTGTTCTGATTTCTGCATCACACTCACCCCTGGGCAGTGATTGGAGATAATGTCTCGGTTCTGAGACCTGAAAACTGAGGTAGGGAAGAGATGATGACCTAAGGCCATGGCGGGTCTTATGTGCTCAGTGAGCGGTCTGCTTTCCGGGTGTTGGTCAGGAGGTCCGGGCTCAGGTTGTGTCCGACAGTGCATTAGTGCCCAGGTTAGACTGTATAATTTGGGTGAAGTCGAGTGCTGTGGAGGTTTATCCTCATTGAAGGTGCCTGGGCAGCTCATGAGGCAATAGTTTTTTTCTAGAGGGCAGGCAGAGTGCTGCATTGTGGGTCCGGAATTGCCAAACTTGAGGGCTTCAGGGCCAGGAGTGTGAGGACGGAAGTCTGAGAAGACAAGCTAGACTTGGGTTTCAGGGCGAGGGCACGGCAGGTACCCCCTGCAGATCTAAACCAATACTCATGCATCTGAAGTCAGGGCAAGGATCAGACGTTGGCTCAGGTTGGAGTTTCCGTGCATGACGGCCGTTCATGAAGGGAGCGGAATCTCGAGGCCATTGAGGTTTTCGCACGTTGGGAGTTGTGGGATGCCCTCTTCAAGGATTCCTTCTGCTGGACAATTGAGACCAGTTGGACAGCTCCAGGACATCCCATATGGAATGACTCCAGAGCACCGTTCGAAAATGGAGCCTGGGAAGCCAGCCTCGCATTCCAATTGTCTCCTAGCAACAAGACAGTTTATATCTGATGGCTCTGTGGGAGCAACCGGGGTGGCTGAGTTGAAATGGACTTTCCTGAGGATGGGTCCTAATGTGTTTTTGTGTCCATGAGGGCCTTGGAATGGGGCGGTGGCACCGGGACCCTTAAGAACTCTCCTATGCTTTGGACATGGCTCCCATGCACAGGTTTCCTTGTGGAGACGAGATTTGTTCTGATGGGTGCCTCAGGAAACCACTTATGCTGGTATTGGAATCCAGGCTTTTGAGGAGACATGCCTGTAAACCAAAGCAATGGATCCGATTATGGCCTATGGTCCTGTCTGGTTCAATCTTCTCTGGCGATATCCCTCTATGGAATGAGTGGAGGTAGATGCTCAACTGGTGTCAGACCGCCCTTGTTGTACCCGGATACCTACACTATTGGGATTGCCTCGGGTACTTTGGAGAGTTCTCCTAATTTGTACGATTTTGGACATCGGAATGTGCAGAATTCCCATGGATTGGGTAGGCACTGTCCTAATGTGTGTCTCCAGGGGCCCCAGCATGGAGGGTGTGTGGCCCAGGACTTTGAGGACAGAAGTCTGAAAACACAAACTCAGCTTAGGTTTGGGGACGTAGGTATGGCAGGCCCAATCACAAACCATGAGAAGAACTCTTAAGGATATGAAGAAAGAGCGAGTCTGAGGCGCTTGCTCAGGATTTTGTCTCTGGATTTTGTATCAACGATGGCCGTGGAATGTGGGGAGGCCTCATGGGCCATGAACGAAACTTCCTCTCTGTGGATATGGCCCAGTCCAAATTGTTTTTCATCAATCTGTGGGATGTGAGATCTCCTTTCAGGTTTGTTACGTCAGGTGTCCCAACTAAGAGGAATTCCAAGGGAGAGCCCCGGGGAAGAGTGAAGGGACAACCCAAACTTTGTTAAAAATTGGGGCCTAGGTGCATGCAGTCCCAATAGCTGTCTCTTTTCTAGCCACTGAGAGGCCTTACTTGAGGACTGGGTTCAGGCTGAGGGTTAAAATGTGTGTTTGTGACCAATGTGCCCCGCGAGCATGGGCCACAATGGTTTCAACTACACTGAACTTTGGACAACATGCCAATCATAAGGATTCTTGCCATGGGGAATGAGTTCTATTTCTGCATCATTTTCAACCCTGGGCAGTGGTTGGAGATAAGGTCTAGGTTGTAATGTCTGAAAATTACCGTTGGGAAGAGATGGCGACCTAAGTCCATGGCGGGTCTGATGTGCTCAGTGTGCGGTCAGCTGCCTGGGTGTTGGTCAGATAGTTCGAGCTCAGGTTGTGTCAGACAGTGCATTAGTGCCCAGGTTAGACTGTATAATTTGGGTACAGTTGAGTGCCGTGTAGGTTTTCCGCCTTTGAGGTGCCTGGGCAGATCATTAGGCAAGATATTTTTCTAGAGGGCAGGCAGGGTGCTGCATTGTGTGTCCGGAATTGCCAAACGTGAGGGCTTCTGGGCCACGAGTGTGAGGACATAAGTCTGAGAACACAAGCTAGACATTGGCTTCAGGCCGAGGGCACGGCAGGTACCCCCTGCACATCTGAATTACATTTCATGAATCTGAAGTCACGGCGAGGATCAGACGTTGGCTCAGCTTAGAGTTTCTGTGCATGACTGCCCCTTCATGAACGGAGGGGAATCTCAAGGACATGGAGGTTTTCCCATGTTGGGAGTTGTGGGATGCCCCCTTCAAGGATTCCTTCTGAGGCACAATTGAGATCTGTTTGGCAGCTCCAGGACATCCCATATGGAATGAATCCAGAGCACCGTTCGAGGATGGATGCCAGGGAAGCCCGGCTCGCATTCCAATTGTCTCCTAGCAACAAGACAGTTGAGATCGGAATCTCAGCGGGAGTAACCGCGGTGGCTGAGTTAAAATGGATTTTCTTGAGGATGGGGCTTAATGTGTGTTTGTGTTCATGAGGGCCTTGGAATGGGGCGGTGGCACCGGGACCCCGAAGTATTCTCCTAAGCTTTTGACATAGCTCCCAGCACAAGTTTCCTTGTGGAGCCGAGATTTGTTCTGATGTGTGTCTCACGAAACCCCCTATGCTGGTCTTGGAATCCAGGCTTTTGAGGAGACAGGCCTGTAAACCAAATCAATGGATCTGATTATGGCCTACGGTCCTGTCTGTTTCCATCTTCTTCTCTGGGGACATCCATCTATGGTATGTGGAGGTAGATGCTCTGTTGGTGTCAGACCGCCCTTGTTTGACCCGGGAGACCTACACTATTGGTATGGCCTCAGGGAATTTGGAGCTTTCTCCTAATTTGTACGATTTTGGACAATGGATGGGCAGGTTTCCTATGCATTGGGTAGGAAAAGTCCTAACGTCTGGATTCAGGGGCCCCAGCCTGGATGGTGTGTGGCCCAGGACTTTGAGGACAGAAGTCTGAATACACAAACTCAACTTAGGTTTTGGGGACGTAGGTATGGCAGGCCCAATCTACAAACCATGAGAAGAACTCTTCAGGATATGAAGAAAGAGCGAGTCTGAGGCACTTGCTCAGGCTTTTGTCTCTGGATTTTGTATCAATGATGGCTGTGGTATGTGGTGAGGCTTCAAGGGCCATGGACGAATCTTTGTCTCTGTGTATTTGGCCCGGTCCCAATTGTTTTTCGTCAATCTGTGGGATGGGAGGTGTTCTTTCAGTTCTATTTCCTCTGGTGTTCCAACCAAAGAAGAATTCCAAAGCAGAACCCTTGGAGATTGAAGGGACAACACAAAATATGTTTAAAAATTGAGGCCTAAGGTCATGGCAGGCCCAATATGCTGTCTCTTCATCCAGCCACTAAGAGGCCTTACTTGAGGACTGGGCTCAGGCCGAGGGTCACAATTTGTGTTTATGACCAATGTGGCCTGCGAGCATGGACGGGGCCTCGTGGGCCAATCTGGTTTCAAGTACACTGAACTTTGGACAACATGCCAATCATAAGGTTTCTTGCCATGGGGATGGAGTTCTTATTTCTGCATCATTTTCAACCCTGGGCAGTGGTTGGAGATAAGGTCTAGGTTCGGAAGCCTGAAAACCGCCTTTGGGAAGAGATGACGACCTAAGGCCATGGCAGGTCTGATGTGCGCAGTATGCGGTCAGCTGCCTGGGTGTTGGTCAGGAAGTTCGGGCTCAGGTTGTGTCACACAGTGCATTAGTGCCCAGGTTAGACTGTATAATTTGGATGCAGTCGAGTTCAGTGTATGGTGTTCCGCAATGAGGAGCCTGGGCAGCTCATTAGGCAAGATATTTTTCTAGAGGGCAGGCAGAGTGCTGCATTGTGGGTCCGGAATTGCCAAACTTGAGGGCTTCTGGGCCAGGAGTGTGAGGACAGAAGTCTGAGAACACAAGCTAAACTTGGGCTTCAGGCCGAGGGCACGGCAGGTACCCCCTGCAAATCTGAAACGATATCTCATGCATCAGAAGTCACGGCGAGGATCAGACGTAAGCTCTGGTTGTAGTTTCTGTCCATGACTGCCCCTTCATGAACGGAGCGGAATCTCAAGGCCATGGAGGTTTTCCCACGTTGGGAGTTGTGGGATGCCCCCTTCAAGCATTCCTTCTGCGGGACAATTGAGAATTGTTAGGCAGCTGCAAAACAGCCCATATGGAATGACTCCAGAGCACCGTTCGAGGATGGATGCCAGGTAAGCCTGCCTCGCATTCCAATTGTCTCCTAGCAACAAGACAGTTGAGATAGGATGGCTCTGCGGGATCAATCGGGGTGGCTGAGTTGAAATGGACTTTCCAGAGGATGGGGCCTAATGTGTGTTTTTGTCCATGAGGGCCTTGGAATGGGGCGGTGGCACCGGGACCCTGAAGTATTCTCCTAAGCTTTTGACATAGGGCCCATGCACAGTTTCCTTGTGGAGACGAGATTTGTTCTGATGGGTGCCTCAGGAAACCCCCTATGCTGGTCTTCGAATCCAGGCATTTGAGGAGACATGCCTGTAAACCAAAGCAATAGATCCGATTTTGGCCTAGGGTCCTGTCTGTTTCCATCTCCTTCTCTGGGGACATCCATCTATGGTATGAGTGGATGTAGATGCTCACCTGGTGTCAGACCGCCCTTGTTTGTCCCGGGAAACGTACACTATAGGGATGGCCTCGGGGACTTTGGAGGGTTATCCTAATTTGTACGATTTTGGACAATGAATGGGCAGAATTCCTATTCATTGGGTAGGCACAATCCTAATGGGTGGCTTCAGGGGCCCCAGTCTGGATGGTGTGTGGCCCAGGACTTTGAGGACAGAAGTCTGAAAACACAAACTCAGCTTAGGTTTTGGGACGTAGGTATGGCAGGCCCAATCTACAAACCATGAGAAGAACTCTTCAGGATATGAAGAAAGAGCGAGTCTGAGGCGCTTGCTCAGTGTATGGTCTCTGGATTTTGTGTCAAAGAAGGCCGTGGATTGTGGGGAGGCCTCATGGGCCATGGACGAATCTTCTTCTCTGTGGATTTGGCCCGGGCCCAATTGTTTTTCGTCAATCTGTGGGATGGGAGGTCTCCTTTCAGGTTTGTTACCTCAGGTGTCCCAACCAAAGAGGAATTCCAAAGCAGAGCCCTGGGGAAGAGTGAAGGGACAACCCAAAATATGGTTAAAAATTGGGGCCAAGGGGCATGACTGGCCAAATATGCTGTCTCTTCATCGAGCCACTGAGAGGCCTGTGTTCAGGCTGAGGGTCACAATGTGTGTTTGTGACCAATGTGGCCCGCGAGCATGGGCGGGGCCTCATGGGCCACACTGGTTTCAACTACACTGAACTTAGGACAACATGCCAATCATAAGGATTCTTGCCATGGGGAAGGAGTTCTGATTTCTGCATCATTTTCAACCCTGGGCAGTGGTTGGAGATAAGGTCTAGGTTCTGAAGCCTGAAAAGCAATTGGGAAGAGATGACGACCTAAGGCGATGGCAGGTTTGTTGTGCTCAAGGTGCGGTCACCTGCCTTGGTGTTGGTCAGGAAGTTCGGGCTCATTTTGTGTTATTCAGTGCATTAGTGCCCAGTTTAGACTGTATAATTTGGGTACAGTCGAGTGCCTGTAGGTTGATCCGCATTTGAGGAGCCTGGGCAGCTCATTAGGCAAGATATTTTTCTAGAGGTCAGGCAGAGTGCTGCATTGTGGGTCCTGAATTGCCAAACTTGAGGGCCTCTGGGCCAGGAGTGTGAGGACAGAAGTCTGAGAACACAAGCTAGACTTGGGCTTCAGGCCGAGGGCACGGCAGGTACCCCCTGCACATCTGAAACGATATCTCATGCATCAGAAGTCACGGCGAGGATCAGGCGTTGGCTCTGGTTGGAGTTTCTGTGCATGACTCCCCCTTCATGAATGGAGCGGAATCTCAAGGCCATGGAAGTTTGCCCACGTTGGGAGTTGTGGGATGCCCCCTTCAAGGATTCCTTTTGCGGGACAATTGAGACCTGTTGGGCAGCTCCAAAACATCCCATATGGAATGACTCTAGAGCACCTTTCGAGGATGGATGCCGGGGAAGCCCGCCTCGCATTCCAAATGTCTCCTAGCAACAAGACAGTTGAGATCGGATGGCTCTGTGGGAGCAACCGGGGTGGCTGAGTTGAAATGGACTTTCCTGAGCATGGGGCCTAATGTGTGTTTGTGTCCATGAGGACCTTGGAATGGGGCGGTGGCATTGGGACTCTGAAGTATTCTCCTAAGGTTTTGACATAGGTCCCATGCACAAGTCTCCTCGTGGAGACGAGATTTTTTCTGATGGGTGCCTCAGGAAACCTCCTAAGCTGGTATTGGTATCCAGGATTTTGAGGAGACAGGTCTGTAAACCAAAGCAATGGATCCGATTATGGCCTAGGGTCCTGTCAGGTTCCATCTCCTTCTCTGGGGACATCCATCTATGGTCTGAGTGGAGGTAGATGCTCAGCTGGTGTCAGACCCCCCCTTGTTTGTCCACAGAAACCTAAATATTGGGATGGCCTCGGGGACTTTGGAGGGTTCTCCTAATTTGTACGATTTTGGACAATGGAATGGGAAGAATTCCCATGAATGGGTTAGGCACAGTCCTAATGTGTGGCTCCAGGGGCCCCAGCCTGGAGGGTGTGTGGCCCAGGACTTTGAGGACAGAAGTCTGAAAACACAAACTCAGCTTAGGTTTGGGGACGTAGGTATGGCAGGCCCAATCTACAAACAATGAGAAGAACTCTTCAGGATATGAAGAAAGAGCGAGTCTGAGGCGCTTGCTAAGGTTTTGGTCTCTGGATTTTGTGTCAAAGATGGCCGTGGATTGTGGGGAAGCCTCATGGGCCATGGACGAATCTTCTTCTCTGTGGATTTGGCCCGGTCCCAATTGTTTTTCATCACTCTGTGGGATGGGAGGTCTCCTTTCAGGTTTGTTACCTCAGGTGTCCCAACCAAAGAGGAATTCCAAAGCAGAGCCCTGGGGAAGAGTGAAGGGACAACCCAAACTATGGTTAAAATTTGGGGCCTACGGGCATGGCAGGCCCCATAGGCTGTCTCTTCATCCAGCCACTAAGAGGCCAACTTGAGGACTGGGCTCAGGCTGAGGGTCACAATGTGTGTTTGTGACCAATGTGGACCGCGACCATGGGCAGGGACTCAAGGGCCACACTGGTTTCAACTACACTGAACTTTGGACAACATGCCAATCACAAGGTCTGTTGCCATGGGGAAGGAGTGCTGATTTCTGCATCATTTTCAACCCTGGGCAGTGTTTGGAGATAAGGTCTAGGTTCGGAAGCCTGAAAACCACAGTTGGGAAGAGATGATGACCTAAGGCCATTGTGGGTCTGATGTGCTCAGTGTGCGGTCAGCTGCCTGTTTGTTGGTCAGGAGTTTCGGGCTCAGGTTGTGTCAGACAGTGCATTAGTGCCCAGGTTAGGCTATATAATTTGGGTACAGTCGAGTGCCGTGTATATTGATCCTCATTTGAGGTGACTGGGCAGCTCATTAGGCAAGATATTTTTTCTAAGGGCAGGCAGAGTGCTGCATTGTGGGTCTGGAATTACCAAACTTGAGGGCTTCTGGGCTAGTAGTGTGAGACAGAAGTCTGAGAACACAAGCTAGACTTGGGCTTCAGGCCGAGGGCAAGGCAGGTACCCCTTGCACATCTGAACCAATATCTCATGCATCTGAAGTCACGGAGAGGATCAGACGTTGGCTCAGGTTGTAGTTTCTGTGCATGACTGCCCCTTCATGAACGGAGAGGAATTTCAAGGCCAAGGAGGTTTTCCCACGTGGGAGTTGTGGTTTGCCCCCTTCAAGGATTCCTTCTGCGGGACAATTGAGACCTGTTGTGCAGCTTAAAAACTATCCATATGGAATGACTCCAGAGGACTGTTCGAGGATGGATGCCAGGGAAGCCCGCCTCGCATTCCATTTGTCTCCTAGCAACATAACAGTTGAGATCGGATGGCTCTGTGGGAGCAACCAGGGTGGCTGTGTTGAAATGGACTTTCCTGAGCATGGGGCCTAATGTGTGTTTGTGTCCATGAGGACCTTGGAATGGGGCGGTGGCACCGGGAATCTGAAGTATTCTCCTAAGATTTTGACATAGGTCCCATGCAAAAGTTTCCTCCTGGTGAAGATTTTTTCTGATGGGTGCCTCAGGAAACCCCCTATGCTGATATTGAAATCCAGGATTTTGAGGAGACATGTCTGTAAACAAAAGCAATGGATCCGATTATGGCCTAGGGTCCTGTCTGGTTCCATCTCCTTCTCTGGGGACGTCCATCTATGGTATGAGTGGAGGTAGATGCTCAGCAGGTGTCAGACCGCCCTTGTTTGTCCACAGAGACCTACATATTGGGATGGCCTCAGGGAATTTGGAGGGTTCTCCTAATTTGTACAATTTTGGACAATGGAATGGGCAGGATTCCCATGCATGGGGTAGGCACAGTCCTAATGTGTGGCTCCAGGGGCCCCAGCCTGGAGGGTGTGTGGCCCAGGAATTTGAGGACAGAAGTCGGAAAACACAAACTCAGCTTAGGTTTGGGGACATAGGTATGGCAGGCCCAATCTCAAACCATAAGAAGAACTCTTCAGGATATGAAGAAAGAGCGAATCTGAGGCGCTTGCTCAGGCTTTGGTCTCTGGATTTTGTGTCAACAATGGCCGTGGAATGTGGGGAGGCCTCATGGGACATGGACGTATCTTCCTCTCTGTGGATTTGGCCCGGTCCCAATAGCTTTTCGTCAATCTGTGTGATGGGAGGTCTCCTTTCAGGTTTGTTACCTCAGGTGTACCAACCAAAGAGGAATTCCAAAGCAGAGCCCTGGGGAAGAGTGAAGGGACAACCCAAATTATGGTTAAAATTTGGGGCCTAGGGGCATGGCAGGTCCCATATGCTGTCTCTTCATCCAGCCACTGAGAGGCATTCCTTGAGGACTGGGCTCAGGCTGAGGGTCACAATGTGTGTTTGTGACCAATGTGGACCGCGAGCATGGGCGGAGCCTCATGGGCCACACTGGTTTAAACTACACTGAAGTTTGGACAACATGCCAATCACAAGGTCTCTTGCCAGGGGAAAGAGTTCTGATTTCTGCATCATTTTCAATCCTGGGCAGTGGTTGGAGATAAGGTCTAGGTTCTGAATACTGAAAACCGCTGTTGGGAAGAGATGATGACCTAAGGCCATGGCGGGTCTGATGTGCTAAATGTGCGGTCAGCTGCCTGGTTGATGGTCAGGAATTTCGGGCTCAGGTTGAGTCAGACAGTGCATTAGTGCTCAGGTTAGACTATATAATTTGGGTACAGTCGAGTGCCGTATAGGTTGATCCTTATTTGAGGTGCCCGGGCAGTTCATTAGGCAAGATATTTTTTCTAGAGGGCAGGCAGAGTGCTGCATTTTGGGTCCGGAATTGCCAAACGTGAGGGCTTCTGGGCCAGTAGTGTGAGGAGAGAAGTCTGAGACCACAAGCTAGATTTGGGCTTCAGGCCGAGGGCAAGGCAGGTACTCCCTGCACATCTGAACCAATATCTCATGCATCTGAAGTCACGGCGAGGATCAGACGTTGGCTCAGGTTGTAGTTTCTGTGCATGACTGCCCCTTCATGAACAGAGAGGAATCTCAAGGCCATGGAGGTTTTCCCTCGTTGGGAGTTGTGGGATGCCCCCTTCAAGGATTCCTTCTGCGACACAATTGAGACCTGTTGGGCAGCTCCAAAACATCCCACATGGAATGACTCCAGAGCACCGTTCAAGGATGGATGCCAGGGAAGCCCTCCTCGCATTCCAATTGCCTCTAGCAACAAGACAGTTGAGATCGGATGGCTCTGGGGGAGTAACCGGGGTGGCTGAGTTGAAATGGACGTTCGTGAGTATGGGGCCTAATGTGTGTTTGTGTCCATGAGGACCTTGGAATGGGGCGGTGGCACCGGGAATCTGAAGTATTTTCCTAAGGTTTTGACATAGGTCCCATGCACAAGTTTCCTCGTGGAGGCGAGATTTTTTCTGATGGGTGCCTCAGAAACCCCCTATACTGGTATTGGAATCCAGGCTTTTGAGGAGAATGCCTGTAAACCAAAGCAATGGATCCGATTATGGTCTAGGATCCTGTCTGGTACCATCTCCTTCTCTGGGGACGTCCATCTATGGTATGAGTGGAGGTAGATGCTCATCTGGTGTCACACCGCCATTGTTTGTCCACAGAGACCTACATATTGGGATGGCCTCGGGGACTTTGGAGGGTTCTTTTAATTTGTACAATTTTGGACAATGGAATGGGCAGAATTCCCATGCATGGGGTAGGCACAGTCCTAATGTGTGGCTCCAGTGGCCCCAGCCTTGAGGGTGTGTGGCCCAGGACTTTGAGGACAGAAGTCTGAAAACACAGACTCAGCTTAGGTTTGGGGACATAGGTATGGCAGACCCAATCTACAAACCATGAGAAGAACTCTTCAGGATATGAAGAAAGAGCGAGTCTGAGGCGCTTGCTCAGGCTTTGGTCTCCGGATTTTGTGTCAACGATGTCCGTGGAATGAGGGGAGGCCTCATGGGCAATGGACGAATCTTCCTCTCTGTGGATTTGGCCCATTCCCAATTGTTTTTCGTCAATCTGTGGGATGGGAGGTCTCCTTTCAGGTTTGTTACCTCAGGTGTCCCAATCAAAGAGGAATTCCAAAGCAGAGCCCTGGCAAGAGTGAAGGGACAACCCAAACTATGGTTAAAATTTGGGGCCTACGGGCATGGCAGGCCCCATATGCTGTCTCTTCATCCAGCCACTGAGAGGCCTTACTTGAGGACTGGGATCAGGCTGAGGGTCACAATGTGTGTTTGTGACCAATGTGGCTCGCGAGCATGGGCGGGTCCTCATGGGCCACACTGGTTTCAAGTACACTGATGTTTGGACAACATGCCAATCAAAAGGTCTCTTGCCTTGGGGAAGGAGTTCTGATTTCTGCATCATTTTCAACCCTGGGCAGTGGTTGGAGATAAAGTCTAGGTTCGGAAGCCTGAAAACCGCAGTTGGGAGGAGAAGATGACCTAAGGCCATGGTGGGTCTGATGTGCTCAGTGTTCGGTCAGCTGCCTGGTTGTTGGTCAGGAGATTCGGGCTCAGTTTGTGTTAGACAGTGCTAGTGCCCAGGTTAGACTATATAATTTGGGTACAGTCGAGTGCCCTGTAGGTTGATCCTCATTTGAGGTGCCTGGGCAGCTCATTAGGCAAGATATTTTTTCTAGAGGGCAGGCACAGTGCTGCATTGTGGGTCGGGAATTGCCAAACTTGAGGGCTTCTGGGCCAGTAGTGTGAGGACAGAAGTCTGAGAACACAAGCTAGACTTGGGCTTC
Source organism: Mustela nivalis (assembly GCF_964662115.1). Taxonomy (NCBI): domain Eukaryota; kingdom Metazoa; phylum Chordata; class Mammalia; order Carnivora; family Mustelidae; genus Mustela; species Mustela nivalis. The sequence continues at coordinate 793,708 of NW_028136380.1, forward strand.
AGGCCGAGGGCAAGGCAGGTACCCCCTGCACATCTGAACCAATATCTCATGCATCTGAAGTCACGGAGAGGATCAGACGTTGTCTCAGGTTGTAGTTTCTGTGCATGACTGCCCCTTCATGAACGGAGAGGAATCTCAAGGCCATGGAGATTTTCCCACGTTGGGAGTTGTGGGATGCCCCCTTCAAAGATTCCTTCTGCGGCACAATTGAGACCTGTTGGGCACCACCACCACATCCCTTATGGAATGACTCCAGAGTACCGTGCGAGGATGGATGACAGGGAAGCCCTCCTCGCATTCCAATTGTCTCCTAGCTACAAGACAGTTGAGATCGGATGGCTCTGCGGGAGCAACCGGGGTGTCTGAGTTGATATGGACTTTCCTGAGCATGGGGCCTAATGTGTGTTTGTGTCCATGAGGACCTTGGAATGGGGCGGTGGCACCAGGACTCTGAAGTATTCTCCTAAGATTTTGACATAGGTCCCATGCACAAGTTTTTCGTGGACACGAGATTTTTTCTGATGGGTGCCTCAGGAAACCCCCTATGCTGGTATTGGAATCCAGGATTTTGAGGAGACATGCCTGTAAACCAAATGAAATGGATCCGATTATGGCCTACGGTCCTGTCTGGTACCATATCCTTTTCTTGGGACATCCATCTATGATATGAGTGGAGGTAGATGCTAAGCTGGTGTCAGTCCGCCTTTGTTTGTCCACAGAGACCTAGATATTGGGATGGCCTCGGGGACTTTGGAGGGTTCTCCTAATTTGTACAATTTTGGACAATGGAATGGGCAGAATTCCCATGCATGGGGTAGACACAGTCCTAATGTGTGGCTCCAGGGTCCTCAGCCTGGAGGGTTTGTGGTTCAGGACTTTGAGGACAGAAGTCTGAATACAGACTCAGCTAGGTTTGGGGACGTAGGTATGGCAGTCCCACTCTACAAACCATGAGAAGAACTCTTCAGGACATGAAGAAAGAGCGAGTCTCAGGTGCTTGCTCAGGCTTTGGTCTGGATTTTGTGTCAAGGATGGCCGTGGAATGTGGGGAGACCTCATGGGCCATGGACGAATCTTCCTCTCTGTGGATTTGGACCGGTCCCAATTGTTTTTCGTCAATCTGTGGGATGGGAGGTCTCCTTTCAGGTTTGTTACCTCAGGTGTCCCAACCAAAGAGGAATTACAAAGCAGAGACCTGGGGAAGAGTGAAGGGACAACCCAAACTATGGTTAAATTTTGGGGCCTAGGGGCATGGCAGGCCCCATATGCTGTCTCTTCATCCAGCCACTGAGAGGCCTTACTTGAGGACTGGGCTCAGGCTGAGGGTTACAATGTGTGTTTGTGACCAATGTAGCTCACGAGCATGGGCGGGGCCTCATGGGCCTCACTGGTTTCATCTACACTGAACTTTGGACAACATGCCAATCACAAGGTCTCTTGTCATGGTGAAGGAGTTTTGATTTCTGCATCATTTTCAACCCTGGGCAGTGGTTGGAGATAAGGTCTTGGTTCGGAAGCCTGAAAACCGCAGTTGGGAAGAGATGATGACCTAAGGCCATGGTGGGTCTGATGTGCTCAGTGTGCGGTCAGCTGCCCGGTTGTTGGTCAGGAGGTTCGGGCTCAGGTTGTGTCAGACAGTGCATTAGTGCCCAGGTTAGACTTTATAATTTGGGTACAGTCGAGTGCCATGTAAGTTGATTCTCATTTGAGGTGCCCTGGCAGCTCATTGGGCAAGATATTTTTTTCTAGATCGCAGGCAGAGTGCTGCATTGTGGGTCCAGAATTGCCAAACGTGAGGGCTTCTGGGCCAGTAGTGTGTGGACAGAAGTCTGAGACCACAAGCTAGACTTGGGCTTCAGGCCGAGGGCAAGGCAGGTACCCCCTGCACATCTGAACCAATATCTCATGCATCTGAAGTCACGGCGAGGATCAGACGTTGGCTCAGGTTGAAGTTTCTTTGCATGACTGCCCCTTCATGAACGGAGAGGAATCTAAAGGCCATGGAGTTTTTCCCACGTTGGGAGTTGTGGGATGCCCCCTTCAAGGATTCCTTCTGCGGGACAATTGAGACCTGTTGGGCAGCTCCAAAACATCCCATATGGAATGACTCCAGAGCACCGTTCGAGGATGGATGCCAGGGAAGCCCGCCTCACATTCACATTGTCTCCTAGCAACAAGACAGTTGAGATCGGATGGCTCTGCGGGAGCAACCAGGGTGGCTGAGTTGAAATGGACTTTCCTGAGCATGGGGCCTAATGTGTGCTTGTGTCCATGAGGACCTTGGAATGGGGCGGTGGCACCGGGACTCTGAAGTATTCTCCTAAGATTTTGACATAGGTCTCATGCACAACTTTCCTCGTGGAGACGAATTTTTTTCTGATGGGTGCCTTAGGAAACCCCCTATGCTGGTATTGGAATCCAGGCTTTTGAGGAGACATGCTTTTAAACCAAAGCAATGGATCCGATTATGGCCTAGGGTCCTCTGTGATACCATCTCCTTCTCTGGGGACATCCATCTATAGTATGAGTGGAGGTAGATGCTCAGCTGGTTTCAGACCGCCCTTGTCTGTCCACAGAGACCTAGATATTGGGATGGCCTCGGGGACTTTGGAGGGTTCTCCTAATTTGTACAATTTTGGACAATGGAATGGGCAGAATTCCCATGCATGGGGTAGGCACAGTCCTAATGTGTGGCTCCAGGGGCCCCAGACTGGAGGGTGTGTGGCCCAGGACTTTGAGGACAGAAGTCTGAAAACACAAACTCAGCTTAGGTTTGGGGTCGTAGGTATGGCAGGCCCAATCTACAAACCGTGAGAAGAACTCTTCAGGATATGAAGAAAGAGCGAGTCTGAGGCGCTTGCTCAGGCTTTGGTCTCTGGATTTTGTGTCAACGATGGCCGTGGAATGTGGGGAGGCCTCATGGGCCATGGACGAATCTTCCTCTCTGTGGATTTGGTCCAGTCCCAATTGTTTTTCGTCAATCTGTGGGATGGGAGGTCTCCTTTCAGGTTTGTTACCTCAGGTGTCCCAACCAAAGTGGAATTCCAAAGCAGAGCCTGGGGAAGACTGAAGGGACAACCCGAACTATGGTTAAAATTTGGGGCCTAGGGGCATAGCAGGCCCCATATGCTGTCTCTTCATCCAGCCACTGAGAGGCCTTACTTGAGGACTGGGTTCAGGCTCAGGGTCACAATGTGTGTTTGTGACCAATGTGGCTTACAAGCATGGGCGGGGCCTCATGGGCCACACTGGTTTCAACTACACTGAAGTTGGGACAACATGCCAATCACAAGGTCTCTTGCCATGGGGAAGGAGTTCTGATTTCTGCATCATTTTCAACCCTGGGCAGTGGTTGGAGATAAGGTCTAGGTTCGGAAGCCTGAAACCGCAGTTGGGAAGAGATGATGACCTAAGGACATGGTGGGTCTGAAGTGCTCAGTGTGCGGTCAGCTGCCTGGTTGTTGGTCAGCAGGTTCGGGCTCAGGTTGTGTCAGACAGTGCATTTGTGCCCAGGTTAGACTCTATAATTTGGGTACAGTCGAGTGCCTGTAGGTTGATCCTCATTTGAGGTGCCTGGGCAGCTCATTAGGCAAGATATTTTTTCTAGAGGGCAGGCACAGTGCTGCATTGTGGTTCGGGAATTGCCAAACTTGAGGGCTTCTGGGCCAGTAGTGTGAAAACAGAAGTCTGAGAACACAAGCTAGACTTGAGCTTCAGGCCGAGGGCAAGGCAGGTACCCCCTGCACATCTGAACCAATATCTCATGCATCTGAAGTCACGGCGAGGATCAGACGTTGGCTCAGGTTGTAGTTTCTGTGCATGACTGCCCCTTCATGAACGGAGAGGAATCTGAAGGCCATGGAGGTTTCCAACGATGGGAGTTGTAGGATGCCCCCTTCAAGGATTCCTTCTGTGGGACAATTGAGACCTGTGGGCAGCTCCAAAACATCGCATATGGAATGAATCCAGAGCACCGTTTGAGGATGGATGCCAGGGAATCCCGCCTCACATTCCAATTGTCTCCTAGAAACAAGACAGTATAGTTCGGATTGCTCTGCGGGAGCAACCGGGGTGGCTGAGTTGAAATGGACGTTCCCGAGAATGGGGCCTAATATGTGTTTGTGTCCATGAGGACCTTGGAATGGGGCGGTGGCACTGGGACTCTGAAGTATTCTCCTAAGATTTTGACATAGGTCCCATGCTCAAGTTTCCTCGTGGAGACGAGATTTTTTCTGATGGGTGCCTCAGGAAACCCCCTATGCTGGTATTAGAATCCAGGTTTTTGAGGAGACATGCCTGTAAACCAAAGCAATGGATCCGATTATGGCCTAGGGTCCTGACTGGTTCCATCTCCTTCTCTGGGGAATTCCATGTATGGTAGGAGTGGAGGTAGATGCTCAGCTGCTGTCAGACTGCCCTTGTTTGTCCACAGAGACCTAGATATTTGGATGGCCTCAGGGACTTTGGAGGGTTCTCCTAAATTGTACAATTTTGGACAATGGAATGGGCAGTATTCACATGCATGGGTAAGGCACAGTCCTTATGTGTGGCTCCAGCGGCCCCGGCCTCGAGGTTGTGTGGCCCAGGACTTTGAGGACAGATCTGAAAACACAGACTTAGCTTAGGTTTGGGGATGTAGGTATGGCAGGCCCAATCTACAAACCATGTGAAGAACTCTTCAGGATATGAAGAAAGAGCGAGTCTGAGGCGCTTGCTCAGGCTTTGGTCTCTGGATTATGTGTCAACGATATCCGTGGAATGTGGGAAGACCTCTTGGGACATGGACGAATCTTCCTCTCTGTGGATTTGTCCCGGTCCCAATTGTTTTTCGTCAATCTGTGGGATGGGAGGTCTCCTTTCAGGTTTGTAACCTCAGGTGTCCCAACCAAAGAGGAATTCCAAAGCAGAGCCCTGGGGAAGAGTGAAGGGACAACCCAAACTATGGTTAAAATTTGGGGCCTAGGGGCATGTCAGGCCCCATATGCTGTCTCTTCACCAGCCACTGAGAGGCCTTACTTGAGGACTGGGCTCAGGCTGAGGGTCACAATGTGTGTTTGTGACCAATGTGGCCCACGAGCATGGGCGGGGACTCATGGGCCACACTGGTTTCATCTACACTGAACTTTGGACAACATGCCAATCACAAGGTCTCTTGCCATGGTGAAGGAGTTCTGATTTCTGCATCATTTTCAAACCTGGGCAGTCGTTGGTGATAAGGTCTAGGTTCGGAAGACCGAAAACTCTACTTGGGAAGAGATGATGACCTAAGGCCATGGTGGGTCTGATGTGCTCAGTGTGCGGTCAGCTGCCTGATTGTTGGTCAGGAGGTTCGGGCTCAGGTTGTGTCAGACAGTGCATTAGTGCCCAGGTTAGACTATATAATTTGGATACATTCGATTGCCGTGTAGTTTGATCCTTATTTGAGGTGCCCGGTGTGTTCCATAGACAAGATATTTTTTCTAGAGAGCTGGCAGAGTGCTGCATTGTGGGCCCGGAATTGCCAAACGTGAGGGCTTCTGGGCCAGTAGTGTGAGGACCGAAGTCTGAGACCACAAGCTAGACTTGGGCTTCAGGCCGAGGGCAAGGCAGGTTCCCCATACACATCTGAACCAATATCTCATGCATCTGAAGTCACGGCGAGGATCAGACGTTGGCTCAGGTTGTAGTTTCTGTGCATGACTGCCCCTTCATGAACGGAAGGAATCTCAAGGCCATGGAGGTTTTCCCACGTTGAGGTTGTGGGATGCCCACTTCAAGGATTCCTTCTGCGGGACAATTGAGACCTTTTGGGCAGCTCCAAAACATCCCATATGGAATGACTCTAGAACATCAATCGAGGATGGATTCCAGAAAAGCCCGCCTCGCATTCCAATTGTCTCCTAGCAACAAGACAGTGGAGATCGGATGGCTCTGCGGGAGCATCCTGGTTGGCTTAGTTGATATGGACTTTCCTGAGCATGGGGCCTAATGTGTGTTTGTGTCCATGAGGACTTTGGAATGGGGCGGTGGCACTGGGACTCTGAAGTATTCTCCTAAGATTTTGACATAAGTCCCATGCACAAGTTTCCTCGTGGAGAGGAGATTTTTTCTGATGGGTGCCTCAGGAAACCCCCTATTCTGGTATTGGAATACAGGATTTTGAGGAGACATGCCTTTAAACCAAAGCAATGGATCCGATTAAGGCCTAGGGTCCTGTCTGGTACCATATCCTTCTCTGGGGACATCCATCTATGGTATGAGTGGAGCTAGTTGCTCAGCTGGTGTCAGACCGCCCTTGTTTGTCCACAGAGACCTACATATTGGGATGACCTCGGGGACTTTGGAGGGTTCTCCTAATTTGTACAATTTTGGACAATGGAATGGGCAGTATTCCCATGCATGGGGTAGGCACAGTCGTAATGTGTGGTTCCAGGGGCCCCAGCCTGGAGGGTGTGTGGCCCAGGACTTTGAGGACAGAAGTCTGAAAACACAAAGTCAGCTTGGGTTTGGGGACGTATGTATGGCAGGCCCAATCTACAAACCATGAGAAGAAATCTACAGGATATGAAGAAAGAGCGAGTCTGAGGCGCTTGCTCAGGCTTTGGTCTCTGGATTTTGTGTCAACGATGGCCGTGGAATGAGGGGAGGCCTCATGGGCCATGGACGAATCTTCCTCTCTGTGATTTGGCCTGGTCCCAATTGTTTTTTGTCAATCTGTGGGATGGGAGGTCTCCTTTCATGTTTGTAACCTCAGGTGTCCCACCAAAAGAGGAATTTCAAAGCAGAGCCCTGGGGAAGAGTGAAGGGACAACCCAAACTATGGTTAAAATTTGGGGCCTAGGGGCATGTCAGGCCCCATATGCTGTCTCTTCACCAGCCACTGAGCGGCCTTACTTGAGGACTGGGCTCAGGCTGAGGGTCACAATGTGTGTTTGTGACCAATGTGGATCGCGATCATGGGCGGGGCCTCATGGGCCACACTGGTTTCATCTACACTGAACTTTGGACAACATGCCAATCAAAAAGTCTCTTGCCATGGTGAAGGAGTTCTGATTTCTGCATCATTTTCAACCCTTGGCAGTCGTAGGAGATAAGGTCTAGGTTCGAAAGCCTGAAAACCGCAGTTGGGAAGAGATGATGACCTAAGGCCATGGTGGGTGTGATGTGCTCAGTGTGCGGTTAGCTGCCTGGTTGTTGGTCAGGAGGTTCGGGCTCAGGTTGTGTCAGACAGTGCATTAGTGCCCAGTTTAGACTATATAATTTCGATACATTCGATTGCCGTGTAGTTTGATCCTTATTTGAGGTGCCCGGTGTGTTCCATAGGCAAGATATTTTTTCTAGAGAGCAGGCAGAGTGCTGCATTGTGGGTCCGGAATTGCCAAACGTGAGGGCTTCTGGGCCAGTAGTGTGTGGACAGAAGTCTGAGACCACAAGCTAGACTTGGGCTTCAGGCGGAGGGCAAGGCAGGTACCCCATGCACATCTGAACCAATATCTCATGCATCTGAAGTCACGGCGAGGATCAGACGTTGGCTCAGGTTGTAGTTTCTGGGCATGACTGCCCCTTCATGAACGGAGAGGAATCTCAAGGCCATGGAGGTTTTCCCACGTTGGGGATGTGGGATGCCCCCTTCAAGGATTCCTTCTGCGGGACAATTGAGACCTTTTGGGCAGCTCCAAAACATCCCATATGGAATGACTCAAAAGCACCATTCGAGGATGGACTCCAGGGAAGCCCGCCTCGCATTCCAATTGTCTCCTAGCAACAAGACAATGGAGATCGGATGGCTCTGCGGGAGCAACCGGGGTGGTTCATTTGAAATGGACATCTTCTGAGCATGGGGCCTAATGTGTGTTTGTGTCCATGAGGACCTGGGAATGGGGCGGTGGCACCGGTACTTCAAGTATTTCCCTAAGATTTTGACATAGGTCCCATGCACAAGTTTCCTCGTGGAGACGAGATGTTTTCTGATGGGTGCCTCAGGAAACCCCCTATGCTGGTATTGGAATCCAGGATTTTGAGGGGACATGCCTGTAAACCAAAGCAATGGATCCGCTTATGGCCTAGGGTCCTGTCTGGTTCCATCTCCTTCTCTGGGGACATCCATCTATGGTATGAGTGGAGGTAGATGCTCAGCTGGTGACAGACCGCCCTTGTTTGTCCAAGGAGACCTACATATTGGGATGACCTCGGGGACTTTGAGGGTTCTCCTAATTTGTACAATTTTGGACAATGGAATGGGCAGAATTCCCATTCGTGAAGTAGGCACAGTCCTAATGTGTGGCTACAGCTGCCGCAGCCAGGAGCGTTTGTTGCCCAGGACTTTGAGGACAGAAGTCAAAAAACACAAACTCAGCTAGGTTCTGAATCCTGAAAACCGCATTTGGGAAGAGATGATGACCTAAGGCCTTGGGGGGTCTGATGTGCTCAGTGTGCGGTCAGCTGCCTGGTTGTTGGTCAGGAGGTTCGGGCTCAGGTTGTAGATTCTGTGCATGACTGCCCCTTCATGACCTACATAGGTCCCATGCACAAGATTCTTCGTGGAGACGAGATTATTTCTGATGGGTGCCTCAGGAAACCCCCTATGGTGGTATTGGAATCCAGGATTTTGAGGAGACATGCCTATAAACCAAAGCAATGGATCCAATTACGGTGTCAGACCGCACTTGTTTGTCCACAGAGACCTACACTATTGGGATGGCCTCGGGACTTTGGAGGGTTCTCCTAATTTGTACGAAATTGTACAATGGACTTGGCATGGGGTAGGCACAGTCCTAATGTGTGGCTCCATTGTCCCCAGCCTGGAGTGTGTGTGGCCCAGTACTTTGAGGACAGATGTCTGAAAACACAAACTCAGCTTGGTTTGGTGACGTAGGTATATCAGGCCCCATCTACAAACCATGAGAAGAACTCTTCAGGATATGAAGAAAGAGCGAGTCTGAGGCGCTTGCTCAAGCTATGGTCTCTGTATTTTGTATCAACAAAGGCCGTCGAATGTGGGGAGGCCTCATGGGCCATGGACGAATCTTCCTCGCTGTGAATTTTGCCCGGTCCCAATTGTTTTTCGTAAATCTGTGGGCTGGGAGGTCTCCTTTCAGGTATGTTACCTCAGGTGTCCCAACCAAAGAGGAATTCCAAAGCAGTGACCTGGGGAAGAGTGAAGGGACAACCCAAACTATGGTTAAAAATTGGGTCCTAGTGGCAATGCAGGCCCCATATGCTGTCTCTTCATCCAGCCACTGAGAGGCCTTACTTGAGGACTGGGCTCAGGCTGAGGGTCACAATGTGTGTTTGTGACCAATGTGGCCCGCGAGCATGGGCGGGGCTTCATGTGACACACTGGTTTCAACTACACTGAACTTTGGACAACATGCCAATCACAAGGTTTCTTGCCATGGGGAAGGAATTCTGCTTTCTGCATCATTTTCAAACCTGGGCAGTGGTTGGAGATAAGGTCTAGGTTCTTGATCCTGAAAACCGCAGTTGGGAAGAGATCACGACCTAAGTCCATGGCGGGTCTGATGTGCTCAGTGTGCGGTCAGCTACCTGGGTGTTGGTCAGGAGGTTCGGGCTCAGGTTGTGTCAGACAGTGCATTAGTGCCCAGGTTAGACTATATAATTTGGGTACAGTCGAGTGCCTTGTAGTTTTATCCTCCTTTAAGATGCCTGGGCACCTCATTAGGCAATATATTTTTTTCTAGAGGGCAGGCAGAGTGCTGCATTGTGGGTCCAGAATTGCCAAACTTGAGGGCTTCTGGGCCAGGAGTGTGAGGACAGAAGTCTGAGAACACAAGCTAGACTTGAGCTTCAGGCTGAGGGCAGGGCAGGTACCCCCTGAAGTTCTGAACCAATATCTCATGCATCTGAAGTCACAGTGAGGATCAGACGTTGGCTCAGTTTGGAGTTTCTGTGCATGACTGCTCCTTCATGAACATGGCTGAATCTCAAGACCATGGAGGTTTTCCCACGTTGGGAGCTGTGGGATGCCCCCTTCCAGGATTTCTTCTGCGGGACAATTGAGACCTTTTGGGCAGCTCCAGAACGTCCCATATGGAATGACTCCAGAGCACAGTTCGAATATGGATGCCAGGGAAACCCGCCTCACATTCCAATTGTCTCCTCGCAACAAGACATTTGATATCGGATGGCTCTGCAGGAGCAACCGGGGTGGCTGAGTTGAAATGGACTTTCCTGAGGATGGGGCCTAATGTGTGTTTGTGTCCATGAGGACCTTGGCCTGGGCGGTGGCACTGGGACCCTGAAGTACTCTCCTAAGCTTTTGACATAGCTTCCATGCACAAGTTTCCTCATGGAGACGAGAATTGTTCTTATGGGTGCCTCAGGAAATCCCCTATCTTGGTATTGGAATCCAGGCTTTTGAGGAGACATGCCTGTAAACCAAAGCAATGGATCCGATTATGGCCTAGTGTCCTGTCTGGTTCAATCTTCTTCTCTGGGGACATATATCTATGGTATGAGTGGAGGTAGATGCTCAGCTGGTGTCATACCACCCTTGTTTGTCCCGGGAGACCACACAATTGTGATGTCCTCGGGGACTTTGGAGGGTTCTCCTAATTTGTACAATTTTGCACAATGGAATGGGCAGAATTCCCATGTATTGTGTAGGCACAGTCCTAATATGTGGCTCCAGGTGCCCAACCTGGAGGGTGTGTGGCCCAGGACCTCTCGGACAGAAGTCTGAAAACACAAACTCAGCCAAGGTTTGGGACGTAGGTATAGCAGGCCCAATCTACAAACCATGAGAAGAACTCTTCAGGATATGAAGAAAGTGCGAGTCTGAGGCGCCTACTCAGGCTATTTCTTGATTTTTTATCAAGATGGCCGTGGAATGTGGGGAGGCGTCATGGGCCATGGATGAATCTTCCTCTCTGTGGATTTGGCGCGGTCCCCATTGTTATTCATCAATCTGTGGGATGGGAATTTACCTTTCAGGTTTGTTACCTCAGGTGTCCCAACCAAAGAGGAATTCCAAAGCAGAGCCCTGGGGAAGAGTGAAGGGACAACCCAAACTGAACTAATATCTCATGCATCTGAAGTCACGGCGATGATTAGACGTTGGCTCATGTTGGAGTTTCTGTGCATGACTGTCCCTTCAGGAACGGAGCGGAAACTCAAGGCCATGGTGGTTTTCCCACGTTGGAAGTTGTGGGATGCCCCCTTCAAGGATTTTTTCCGCGGGACAATTCAGAGCTGTTGGGCAGCTCCAGGACATCCCATATGGAATGACTCCAGAGCACCGTTCGAGGATGGATGCCAGGAAAGCCCGCTTCGCATTACAATAGTCTGCTAGCACCAAGACAGTTTAGAGTGGATGGTTCTGCGGGAGCTACCGGTGTGACTGAGTTTAATGGGACTTTCGTGGGGCTCCTGGGTGGCTCAGTGTGTTAAGCCACTTCTTTCGACTCAGGTCATGATCTCAGAGTCCTAGGATTGAGCCTCACATCAGGCACTCTGCTCAGCAGGGAGCCTGCTTCCTACTCTCTCTCTGCCTGCTTGTGATCTATGACTGTCAAATAAATAAATAAAATCTTAAAAAAAAAGTAATGGACTTCCTGAGGTTGGGGTCTAAGGTGTGTTTGTGTCCATGAGGGCCTTGGAATGGGGCGGGGGCACCCGGACCCTGAAGTATTCTCCTAATATTTGGACATAGCTCCCATGCACAAGTTTCCTTGTGGAGATGAGATTTGTTCTAATGGGTGCCTCAGGAAACCCCCTACGCTGGTATTGGAATCCAAGCTTTTGAGGAGACATGCCTGTAAATCAAAGCAATGGATACGATTATGGCCTAGCGTCCTGTCTGGTTCAATTTTCTTCTCTGGGGACATCCATCTGTGGTATGAGTGGAGGTAGATGCTCAGCTGGTGTGAGACCGCCCTTGTTTGTCCTGGGAGACCTACACAATTGGGATGGCCTCGGGGACTATAGAGGGTTCTCCTAATTTGTGCGATTTTGGACAATGGAATGGGCAGAATTCCCATAGATTGGGTAGACACATTGCTCATGTGTGGCTCCAGTGGCCCTAGCCTAGAGGGTGTGTTGCCCAGGACTTTGAGGACAGAAGTCTGAAAACACAAACTCAGCTTAGGTTTGGGGACGTAGGTATGGCAGGCCCAATCTACAAACCATAGGAAGAACTCTTCAGGATATGAAGAAAGAGCGAGTCTGAGGCGCTTGCTCAGGCATTTGTCTCTGGATTTTGTATCAACGATGGCCGTGGAATGTGGGGAGGCCACATGGGCCATGGATGAATCTTACTCTCTGTGGATTAGGCCCGATCCCAATTGTTTTTCGTCAATCTGTGGGATGGGAGGTCTCCTTTCAGGTTTGTTACCTCAGGTGTCCCAACCAAAGAGGAATCCTAAGCAGAGGCCTGGGAAAGAGTGAAGGGACAACCCAAACTATGGTTAAAAATTGGGGCCTATGGGCAGGGCAGGCCCAATATGCTATCTCATCATCCAGCCGCTGATAGGCCTTACTTGAGGACTGGACTTAGGCTGAGGGACAGAATGTGTGTTTGTGACCAATGTGGCCCTCGAGATTGGGCGGGGCCTCATTGGCCTCACTGGTTTCAACTACACTGAACTTTGGACAACATGCCAATCACAAGGTTTCTTTCCATGGGGATGGAGTTCTGATTTCTGCATCATTTTCAACCCTGGGCAGTGGTTGGAGATAAAGTCTAGGTCCTGAAGCCTGAACCGCAGTTGGGAAGAGATGATGACCTAAGGCCATGGTGGGTCGGATGTGCTCAGTGTGCGGTCAGCTGTCTTGGTGTTGGTCAGGAGGTTCGGGCTCAGGTTGTGTCAGACAGTGCATTAGTGTTCTGGTTAGACTATATAATTTGGGTATAGTCGGAGCCGTGTAGGTTTATCCTCATTAAGGTGCCTAGGAGGCTCATTACGCAAAATATTTTTTCGAGAGGGCTGTCAGAGTGCTGCATTGAGGGTCGGGAATTGCCAGAGTTGAGGGCTTCTGGGCCAGGAGTGTGAGGACAGAATTCTGAGAAAACAAGCTAGACTTGGGCTTCAGGCCGTGGGCACGGCAGGTACCCCCTGCAGATCTGAACCAATATATCATGCATCGGAAGTCACTGCGAGGATCAGACGTTGGCTCAGTTTGGAGTTGCTGTCCATGACTGCACCTTCATGAATGGAGCGGAATCTCAAGGCCATGGAGTTTCTCCCATGTTGGGAGTTGTGGGATGCCCCCTTCAAGGATTCCTTCTGCGGGACAATTGAGACCTGTTGGGCAGCTCCAGGACCTTCCATATGGAATGACTCCAGAGCACCTTTCGAGGATGAATGCCAGGGAAGCCCACCTCGCATTCCAATTGTCTCCTCGCAACAAGACAGTGGAGATCGGATGGCTCTGCGGGAGCAACCGGGGTGGCTGAGTTGAAATGGTCTTTCCTGAGGATGGGGCCTAATGTGTGTTTGTGTCCATGAGGGCCTTGGAATGGGGCGGTGGACCGGGAACCTGAAGTATGTGGCCCTCGAGCATGAACGGGGCCTCATGGGCCACACTGGTTTCAAGTACACTGAACTTTGGACAACATGCCAATCACAAGGTTTCTTGCCATGGGGAAGGAGTTCTGCTTTCTGCATCGTTATCAACCCTGGGCAGTGGTTGGAGATAAGGTCTAGGTTCTGAAGCCTGATAACCGCAGTTGGGAAGAGATGGCGACCTAAGGCCATGGAATGTTGATGTGCTCAGTATGCGGTCAGCTGCCTGGGTGTTGGTCAGGAGGTTCGGGCTCAGGTGGTGACAGACAGTGCATTAGTGCCCAGCTTAGACTATATAATTTGGGTACAGTGGAGTGCCGTTTAGGTTTATCCTCATTTAAGGTGCCTGGGCAGCTCATTAGGCAATAAAATTTTTTGTAGAGGTCAGGCAGAGTGTTGCCTTGTGGGTCCGGAATTGCAAAACTTGAGGGATTCTTGGCTAGGAGTGTGAGGACAGAAGTCTGAGAACACAAGCTAGACTTGGGCTTCAGGCCGAGGGGAAGGCTGGTACCCCCTGCAGATCTGAACCTATATCTCATGCATCTGAAGTCAGGGCGAGAATCAGACGTTGGCTCAGGTTGGAGTTTCTGTGCATGACAGCCCCTTCATGAACGGTGCGGAATCTCAAGGCCATGGAGGTTTTCCCACGTTGGGAGTTGTGGGATGCCCCCTTCAAGGATTCCTTGTGCGGGACAATTAAGACCTGTTGGGCAGCTCCAGGACATCACATATGGATGACTCCAGAGCACTGTTCGGGGATGGATGCCAGGGAAGCCCGCCTCGCATTCCAATTTTCTCCTAGCACAAAGACAGTTGAGAATGGATGGCTCTGCGGGAGCAACCAGGGTGGCTGAGTTGAAATGGACTTTCCTGAGAATGGGGCCTAAGGTGTTTTTTTGTCCATGAGGGCCTTGGAATGGGGGGGTGGCACCGGGAACCTGAAGTATTCTCCTAAGCTTTTGACTAGCTCCCATGTTGAAGTTTCCTAGTGGAGACGAGATTTTTTCTGATGGGTGCCTTAGGAAACCCCCTTTGCTGGTGTTGGTTTCCAGGGTTTTGAGGATACATGCCTGTAAACCAAAGCAATGGATCTGATTATGGCCTATGTCCTGTCTGGTTCAATCTTCTTTCCATGGATTGGGTAGTCACAGTCCTAATGTGTGCCTCCAGGGGCCCCAGCCTGGAGGGTGTGTGGCCCAGGACTTTGGGGACAGAAGTCTTATAACACAAACTCATCTTAGGTTGTGGGAGGTAGGTATGGCAGGCCCAATCTACAAACCATGAGAAGAATTCTTCAGGATATGAAGAAAGAGCTAGTCTGAGGTGCTTGTTCAGACATTTGTCTCTGGATATTGTATCAACGATGGCCGTGGAAAGTGGGGAGGCCTCATGGGCCATGGACGAATCTTCCTCTTTGTGGATTTGGCCCGGTCCCAAATATTTTTCGTCAATCTGTGGGATGGGAGGCCTCTTTCAGGTTTGCTACTACAGGTGTCCCAACCAAAGAGGAATTCCAAAGCAGAGCCCTGGGGAAGAGTGAAGGGAAAACCCAAACTATGGTTAAAAATTGGGGCCTAGGGTCATGGCAGGCCCAATATGCTGTCACTTCATCCAGACACTGAGAGGCCTTACTTGAGGACTGGGCTCAGGCTGAGGGTCACAATGTGTGTTTGTGTCCAATGTGCCCCGCGAGCATGGGCGGGGCCTAATTGGCCACACTGATTTCAACTACACTGAACTTTGGACAATATGCCAATTACAAGGTTTCTTACCACGGGGAAAGAGTTCTGATTTCTTGATCATTTTTACCCTGGGCAGTGGTTTGAGATAAGGTCTAGGTTCTGAAGCCTGAAAACCGCAGTAGGGAAGAGATGACGACCTCAGTGTGTGTGTGACCCCGCGAGCATGGGCGGGGCAACATTGGCAACACTGCTTTCAACTACACTGACCTAAGGCCATGGCGGTTCTGATGTGCTCAGTGTGCGGTCAGCTGCCTGGGTTTTGGTCAGGAGGTTCGTGCTCAGGTGGTGCTGATGGTGCATTAGTGCCCAGGTTAGACTATATAATTTGGGTACAGTCGAGTGCCGTGTAGGTTTATACTCATTTAAGGTGCTTGGGCAGCTCATTAGGCAAGATATTTTTTTTTAGAGGGCTGGCAGAGTGCTGCATTGTGGGTCCGGAATTGACATACTTGAGGGATTCTAGGCCAGGAGTGTGAGGACAGAAATCTGAGAACACAAGCTAGACTTGGACTTCAGGCCGAGGCCACGGCAGGTACCCTCTGCAGATCTGACCCAATGTCTCATGCGTATGAAGTCACGGCGAAGATCAGACGTTGGCTCAGTTTGGAGTTTCTGTGCATGACTGCCTCTTCATGAACGGAGCAGAATCTAAAGGCCATGGAGGTTTTCCCACGTTGGGAGTTGTGGGCTGCCCCCTTCAAGGATTTCTTCTGCAGGACAATTGAGACCTTTTGGGCAGCTCCAGCACATCCCATATGGAATGACTCCAGAGCACCGTTCGAGGATTGATGCCAGGGAAGCCCGCCTCGCATTCCAATTGTCTCCTAGGAACAAGACAGTTTAGGTCGGATGGATCTGCGGGGGCAAATGGGGTGGCTGAGTTGAAATGGACTTTTCTGGGGCTCCTGGGTGGCTCAGTGAATTAAGCCGATGCCTTAGGCTCAGGTCATGATCTCAGAGTCCTGGTTTCGAGCCTCATATCGGGCCTGCTTCCTTCTCTCTCTCTGCCTGCCTCTCTGCCTGCTTGTGATCTCTGTCTGTCTTATAAATAAATAAAATCTTTAAACAAAAAAAAAAGAAATGGACTTCCTGAGGATGGTGCCTAATGTGTGTTTGTGTCCTTGAGGGCCTTGGAATTGGGCGGTGGCACCGGGACCCTGAAGTATTCCCCTAAGCTTTTGACATAGCACCCATGCACAACTTTCTTTGTGGAGACGAGATTTGTACTGATGGGTGCCACAGGAAGCCCCCTATTCTGGTATTGTAATCCAGGCTTTTGAGGAGAAATGACTGTAAACCTAAGCAATGGATCCGATTATGGCCTAGGGTCCTGTGTGGTTCAATCTTCTTCTCTGGGGACATCCATCTATGGTATAATTGGAGGTAGATGCTCAGCTGGTGTCAGACCGCCCTTGTTTGTCCCCGGAGACCTACATTATTGGGATGGCCTCGGGGACTTTGGAGGGTTCTCCTAATGTGTACGATTTTGGACAATGGAATGCGCAGATTCCCATGGATTGGGTAGGCACAGTCCTAATGTATGGCTCCAGGGGCCCCAGCCTGGAGGGTGTGTGGCCCAGGACTTTGAGGACAGAAGTCTGAAAACACAAACTCAGCTTAGTTTTGGGGACGTAGGTATGGCAGGCCCAATCTATAAACCATGTAAAGAATTCTTCAGGATATGAAGAAAGAGCGAGTCTGAGGCACTTGATCAGGCTTTGTCTCTGGATTTTGTATCAACGATGGCCGTGGAATGTGGGGAGGCCTCATGGGCCGTGGAAAAATCTTCCTCTCCTCGGATTTGACCCATTCCCAATTGTTTGTCGTCAAGCTGTGGGATGGGAGGTCTCCTTTCAGGTTTGTTACCTCAGTGTCCCAACCAAAGAGGAATTCCAAAGCAGAGCCCCGGGGAAGAGTGAATGGACAACCCAAACTATGGTTAAAAATTGAGGCCTAGGATCATGGCAGGCCCAATATGCTGTCTCTTCATCCAGCCGCTGAGAGGCCTTACTTGAGGACTCTGCTCAGGCTGATGGTCACAATATATATATTTTTTTCTAGAGGGCAGGCTGAGTCCTGCATTGTGGGTCCGGATTTGCCAAACTTGAGGGCTTCTGGGCCAGGAGTGTGAGGAGAGAAGTCTGAGCGGGACAATTGAGACCTGTTTGGCAGCTCCAGACATCCCATATGGAATGACTCCAGAGCACCGTTCAAGATGGATGCCAGGGAAGCCCGCCTCGCATTCCAATTGTCTCCTAGCACCAAGACAGTTTAGATTGGATGGCTCTGCGGGAGGAACCGGGGTGGCTGAGTTGATATGGATTTTCCTGAGGGTGGGGCCTAATGTGTGATTGTGTCCATGAGGGCCTTGGATTGGTGCGGTGGCACAGGGCCCCTGAAGTATTCTCCTAAGCTTTTGACATAACTCCCATGCACAGGTTTCCTTGTGGAGACAGATTTGTTCTGATCGGTGCCTGAGGAAACCACCTATGCTGGTATTAGAATCCAGTCTTTTGAGGAGACATGCCTGTAAACCAAATCAATGCATCCGATTATGGGCTAGGGTCCTGTCTGGTTCCATCTTCTTCTCTGGGGACATCCATCTATGGTATGAGTGGAGGTAGATGCTCAGCCGGTGTCAGACCGCCCTTGTTTGTCCCGGGAGACCTACACTATTGGGATGGCCTCGGGGACTTTGGAGGGTTCTCCTGATTTGTAAGATTTTGAACAATGGAATGCGCAGAATTCCCATGGATTGGGTAGGTCCAGTCCTAATGTGTGGCTCCAGGGGCACCAGCCTGTACGGTGTGTGGCCCAGGACTTTGAGGACACAAGTCTGAAAACACAAACTCACCTTAGGTTTGGGGACGTTGGAATGGCAGGCCCAATCTACAGACCATGAGAAGAAATCTTCAGGGTATGAGAAAGAGCTAGTCTGAGGCGCTTGCTCAGGCTTTTGTCTCTGGATTTTGTATCAACGATGGCCGTGGAATGTGGGGAGTCCTCATGTGCCATGGACGAATCTTCCTATTTGTGGATTTAGCCCGGTCCCAATGGTTTTTCGTCAATCTGTGTGTTGGGAGGTCTCCTATCAGGTTTGTTACCTCAGTGTCCCAACAAAAGAGGAAATCCAAAGCAGAGCCCTGGGGAAGAGTGAAGGGACAACCCAAACTATGGCTAAAATTGGTGCCTTGGGGCATGGCAGGCTCAATATGCTGACACTTCATCCAGCCACTAAGAGGCCTTACTTGATGACTTGGCTCAGGCTGTGGGTCACAATGTGTGTTTGTGACCTATGTAGCCAACGAGCATCCCCGGGGATCATGGGCCACACTGGTTTCAACTACACTGAACTTTGGACAATATGCCAATCACAAGGTTTCTTGCCATGGGAAAGGAGTTCTGATTTCTGCATCATTTTCAACCATGGGCAGTGGTTGGAGATAAGGTCTAGGTTCTGAAGCCTGAAAATCGCAGTTGGGAGGAGATGAAGACCTAAGGCCATGGCGGGTCTGATGTGCTCAGTGTGCGGTCAGATGCCTGGGTGTTGGTCAAGAGGTTCGGGCACAGGTTGGGCCAGAGTGCATTAGTGCCAGGTTAGCCTACATAATTTGGGTACAGTCGAGTGCCGTGTATGTTTATCATCATTTGAGATTCCTCGGAAACTCATTAGGAAATATATTTTTTCTAGAGTGCTGGCAGAGTGCTGCATTGTGGGTCCGGAATTGCTAGACTTGAGGGGTTCTGAGTAGTAGTGTGAGGACAGTAGTCTGAGAACACAATCTAGACTTGGGCTTCAGGCCGAGGGCACGGCAGGTACCCCCTGCAGATCTGAACCAATATCTCATGCATCTGAAGTCAAGGCAAGGATCAGACGTTGGCTCAGGTTGGAATTTGTGTGCATGTCTGCCCCTTCATGAACGGAGCGGAATCTCAAGGCCATGGAGGTTTTTTCACGTTGGGAGTTGTCAGATGCCCCCTTCAAGGATTCCTTCTGCGGGACAATTGAGACCTTTTGGGCAGCTCCAGTACATCTCATATGGAATGACTCCAGAGCACCGTTCGTGGATGGATTCCAGGGAAGCCCACCTCGCATTCCAATTGGCTAATAGCAACAAGACAGTGGAGATCGGATGGCTCTGCGGGAGCAACCGGGGTGGCTGAATTGAAATGGACTATCCTGGGTCTCCTGGGTGGCTCAGTGGGTTAAGCTGCTGCCTTTGGCTGAGGTCATGATCTCAGAGTTCTCGATCAAGCCTCACATCGGGCTCTCTGCTTAGCAGGGAGCCTGCCTCCTACTCTCTCTCTGCCTGCCTCTCTGCCTGCTTGTGATCTTTGTCTGTCAAATAAATAAAAGAAAACTTAAAAAGAAAAAAAAAGAAATGGTCTTTCCTGAGGATGGGGCCTAATGTGTGTTTGGGTCCATGAGGGCCTTGGAATGGGGCGGTGGCACCATGACCCTGAAGTATTCTCCTAAGCTTTTGACATAGCTCCCATGCACAACTTTCCTTGTGGAGATGAGATTTGTTCTAATGGGTGCCTCAGGAAACCCCCTTTGCTGGTATTGGAATCCAGTCCTTTGAGGAGACATGCCTGTAAACAAAAGCAATGCATCCGATTATGGCCTAGGGTCCTGTCTGGTTCAATCTTCTTCTTTGGGGATATCCATCTATGGTATGAGTGTAGGTAGATGCTCAGCTGGTGTCAGACCGCCCACAACCTGGAGGGTTTGTGGCCCAGGACTTTGAGGACAGAAGTCTGAAAACAAAAACTCAGCTTAGGTTTGGGGACGTAGGTATAGCAGGCCAAATCTACAAAGCATGTGAAGAACACTTCAAGATATGAAGAAAGAGCGAGTCTGAGGCGCTTGCTCAGGCTTTTGTCTCTGGATTATGTATGAATAGCCGTGGAATGTGCGGAGACCTCATGGGCCATGGACGAATCTTCATCTCTGTGGATTAGGCATGGCCCAATTCTTTTTCGTCAATCTGTTTAATGGGAGGTCTCCTTTCAGGTTTGTTACCACAGGTGTCCCAAACAAAGAGGAATTCCAAAGCAGAGCACTGTGGAAGAGTGAAGGGGCTACCCAAACTCTGGTTAAAAATTGGGGCCTAGGGGCATGGCAGGCTCAATATGCTGTACCTTCAACAGCCACTTAGAAGCCTTACTTGAGGACTGGGTTCAGGCTGAGGGTCACAATGTGTGTTTGTGACCAATGTGGCCTGCGTACATGGGCGGGGCCACATGGGCAACACTGGTTTCATCTACACTGTACATTGGACCACATGCCAATCACAAGGTGTCTAGCCATGGGGAAGGAATTCTGATTTCTGCATCATTTTCAACCCTGGGCAGTGGTTGGAGATAAGGTCTAGGTTCTGAAGCCTGAAAACCGCAGTTGGGTAGAGATGAGAATTTAAGGCCTTGGTGGGTCTGATTTGCTCAGTGTGCAGTCAGCTATCTGGGTGTTGGTCAGGAGGTTGGGGGCAGGTTGTGTCAGACAGTGCATTATGCCCAGGTTAGAATATATATTTGAGTACAGTCGAGTGCCGTGTAGGTTTATCCTCATTTAAGGTGCCTGGGCAGCTCATTAAGCAATAAATTTTTTCTTGATGTCAGGCAGAGTGCTGCATATGTGTCCGGAATTGCCAGACTTGAGGGATTCTGGGCCAGGAGTGTGAGGACAGAAGTCTGAGAACAGAAGCTAGACTTGGGCTTCAGGCCGAGGGCACGGCAGGTACCCCCTTCAGATCTGAACCATTATCTCATGCATCTGAACTCACGGCGAGAATCAGACGTTGGCTCAGGTTTGAGTTTCTGTGCATGACTGCCCCTCCATGAAAGGAGCGGAATCTCAAGGCCATGGAGGTTTTCCCACGTTGGGAGTTGTGGGATGCCCCCTTCAAGGATTCCTTCTGGGGGACAATTGAGACCCGTTCGCAGCTCCAGGACATCCCATATGGAATGACTCCAAAGCACCGTTCAAGGATGGATGCCAGGGAAGCCCGCCTCGCATTCCAATTGTCTCCTAGCAACAAGACAGTTGAGATCTGATGGCTCTGCAGGAGCAACCAAGGTGGCTGAGTTGAAATGGATTTTCCTGAGGATGGGGCCTAATGTGTGTTTGTGTCCATGAGGCCTTGGAATGGGGCGGTGGCTCCGGGATCCTGAAGTATTCTCCTACGCTTTTGACATAGCTCCCATGCACAAGTTTCCTTGTCGAGACGAGATTTGTTCTGATGGGACCCTCAGGAAACCCCCTATGCTGGTATTGGAATCCAGGCTTTTGAGGAGACATGCCTGTAAACCAAAGCAATGGATCCGATTATGGCCTAGGGTCCTGTCTGGTTCAATCTTCTCTGGGGACATCCATCTATGGTATGAGTGGAGGTAGATGCTCAGCTGGTGTCAGATCGCCCTTGTTTGTCCCAGGAGACCTACACTATTGGGATGGCATCGGGGACTTTGGAGGGTTCTCCTAATATATACGATTTGGACAATGGAATGGGCAGAATTCCCATTCATGGGGTAAGCACAGTCCTAATGTGTGGCTCCAGGGGCCCCAGCCTGGAGGGTGTGTGGCCCATGAATTTGAGGACAAAAGTCTGAAAACAAAAACTCAGCTTAGGTTTCGGGAGGTAGGTATGGCAGGCTCAATCTACAAACCATGAGAAGAATTCTTCAGAATATGAAGAAAGAGCGAGTCTGAGGCGCTTGCTCAGGCTTTTGTCTCTGGATTTTGTATCAACTATGGCCGTGGAATGTGGGGAGGACTCATGGGCCATGGACAAATCTTCCTCTCTGTGGATATGGCCCGGTCCCAACGGATTTTCGTCAATCTGTGGTATGGGAGGTCTCCTTACAGGTTTGTTACCTCAGGTGTCCCAACCAAAGAGGAGTTCCAAAGCAGAGCCCTGGGGAAGAGTGAAGGGACAACCCAAACTATGGCAAAAAATTTTGGCCTAGGGTCATGGCAGGCCCAATATGCTGTCTCTTCATCCAGCCATTGAGAGGCCTTACTTTAGCACTGGACTCAGGCTGAGGTTCACATTGTTTGTTTATGACCAATGTGGCCCCCGAGCATGGGCGGGGCCACATGGGCAACACTGGTTTTAATACACTGAACTTTCGACAACATGCCAATCACAAGGTTTCTTGCCATGGGGAAGGAGTTCTGATTTCTGCATCATTTTCAACCCTGGGCAGTCGTTGTAGATAAGGTCTAGGTTCGGAAGCCTGAAAACTGCAGTTGGAACGAGATGATGACCTAAGGCCATGGTGGGTCTGATGTGCTAGGTGTGCGGTCAGCTGCCTGGTTGTTGGTCAGGAGGTCGGGCTCAGGTTGTGTCAGACAGTGCATTAGTGCCCAGGTTAGACTATATAATTTGGGTACATTTGAGTGCCCTGTAGGTTTATCCTCATTTGAGATGCCTGTGAAGCTAAGTAGGCAGGATATTTTTTCTAGAGGGCAGGCAGAGTGCTGCATTGTGGGTCCAGAATTGACAAACCAGAGGGCTTCTGGGCCAGGAGTATGAGGACAGAAGTCTGAGAACACAAGCAAGACTGGGGAATCAGGACGAGACACGGCAGGTACCCCATGCAGATATGAACCAATATCTCATGCATCAGAAGTCAGGGCGTGAATCAGACGTTGGCTCAGGTTGTAGTTTCTGTGCATGACTGCCCCTTCATGAACGAAGCGGAGTCTCAAGGCCGTGGAGGTTTTCCCACGTTGGGAGTTGTGGGGTGCCCCCTTCAAGGATTCCTTCTGCGGGACAATTGAGACCTTTTGGGCAGCTACAGGACCTACCATATGGAATGATTCCAAAGCAACGTTCGAGGTAGGATGCCAGGGAAGCCCGCCTCACATTCCAATTGTCCCCTAGCAATAAGAGAGTTGAGATCGGATGGCTCTGCGGGAGCAACCGGGTTGGCTGAGTTAAAATGGACTTTCCTGAGGATGGGGCCTAATGTGTGTTTGTGTCCATGAGGCCTTGGAAAGGGGCGGTGGCACCGGGATCCTGAAGTATGCTCCTAAGCTTTTGACATAGGTCCCATGCACTAGTTTCCTTGTGGAGACGAGATTTGTTCTGATGGGTGCCTCAGGAAACCCCCTATGCTGGTATTGGAATAAAGGCTTGTAAGGAGACATGCCTGTAAACCAAAGCAATGGATCCGATTATGGCCTAGGGTCCTGTCTGGTTCAATTTTTATATGGGGACATCCATCTATGGTATGAGTGGAGGTAGATGCTCAGCTGGTGTCAGACCGCCCTAGTTTGTCCCGGGAGACCTAAACTATTGGGATGGCCTCTGAGACTTGGGAGGGTCCTCCTAATATGTACGATTTTAGACAATGGAATGGGCAGAATTACCATGCATGGGGTAAGCACAGTCCTAATGTGTGGCTCCAGAAGCCCCAGCCTGGAGGGTGTGCGGCCCAGGACTTTGAGGACAGAAGTCTGAAAACACAAACTCAGCTTAGGTTTGGGGATGTAGGTATGGCAGGCCCAATCTACGAACCATGAGAAGAACTCTTCAAGATATGAAGAAAGAGCGAGTCTGAGGCGCATGCTCAGGCTTTTGTCTCTGGATTTTGTATCAACGATGGCCGTGGAATGTGGGGGGCCTCATGGACCATGGATAAATCTTCCTCTCTGTGGATATGGTCTGGTCCCAATGGTTTTCCGTCAATCTGTGGGATGGGAGGTCACCTTTCAGGTTTGTTACCTCAGGTGTCCCAACCAAAGAGGAATTCCAAAGCAGAGACCTGGGAAAGAGTGAAGGGACAACCCAAACTATGGTTAAAAATTGGGGCCTAGGGGCATGGCAGGCCCAATATGCTGTCTCTTCCTCCAGCCACTGAGAGGCCTTACTTGAGGACTGGGCTCAGGCTGAGGGTCACAATGTGTGTTTGTGACCAATGTGGAACGCGAGCATGGGCGGGGCCTCATGGGCCACACTGGTTTCAACTACACTGAACTTTGGACAACATGCCAATCACAAGGTTTCTTGCCATGGGGAATGAGTTCTGATTTCTGCATCATTTTCAACCCTGGGCAGTGGTTGGAGAGAAGGTCTAGGTTCTGAAGGTTGAAAACCACAGTTGGGAAGAGATGACGACCTAAGGCTATGGCGGGTCTTTTGTGCTCATTGTGCGATCAGCAGCCAGGGTGTTGGTCAGGAGGTTCGGGCCTCAGGAAACCCCCTATGCTGGTATTGGAGTCCAGGCTTTTGAGGATACATGCCTGTAAACCAAAGCAACAGATCCGATTATGTCCTAGGGTCCTGTCTGGTTCAATCTTCTTCTCTCGGGCATCCATGTATGGTATGAGTGGAGGTAGACGCTCAGCTGGTGTCAGACTGCCCTTGTTTGTCCCGGGAGACCTACACTATTGGGATGGCCTCGGGGAATTGGAGGGTTCTCCTAATATGTACGATTTTGGACAATGGAATGGGCAGAATTCCCATGAATGGGGTAAGCAAAGTCCTAATGTGAGGCTCCAGGGGCCCCAGCCTGGAGGGTGTGTGGCCCTGGAATTTGAGGACAGAAGTCTGAAAACACAAACTCAGCTTAGGTTTGGGGACGTAGGTATGGCAGGCCCAATCTACAAACCATGAGAAGAAAACTTCAGGATATGAAGAAAGAGCGAGTCTGAGGCGCTTGCTCAGGCTTTGTTCTCTGGATTTTGTATCAACGATGACCGTGGAATGTGGGGAGGCCTCAAGGGTCATGGACGAATCTTCCTCTCTGTGGATATGGCCCGGTCCCAATGGTTTTTCGTCAATCTGTGGGATGGGAGGTCTCCTTTCAGGTTTGATACCTCAGGTGCCCCAAACAAAGAGGAATTCCAAAGCAGAGCCCTGGGGAAGAGTGAAGGGACTAGACAGTTGAGATCTTATGTCTCTGCGGGAGAAACCGGGGTGGTTGAGTTGAAATGGACTTTCTTGAGGATGGGGCCTAATGTGTGTTTGTGTCCATGAACGCCTTGGAATGGAGGCTAGCCTGGAGGTTGTGTGGGTCCAGGCTGCGGGCACAGATGTCTGGAAACACAAACTCAGCTTATGAGTGGCGCCTAGGGTATGGCAGGCCGGATGTACAGCCCAAGAGGGAGCTCCTGGGCCTCTGAAACAAGGGCGAGTGGGAGGCGTTCCTTCAGGCTTTTGTCTCTGGATGTTGTGTCCCGGATAGCCGTGGATTGGATGGGTGGCCTCAGGGACTATGAACGAGTATCCCTCTCTGGGTATTTGTCCCAGCTCCCAAGATTTGGGGTCATTTTGTGGGAAGGGTGGAGTCCTGTTGTCTGGCTCATGTGTCTCTCCAAGAAAGGGATTCGAGAGCAGAGCCCCCGGTACGGGCGGGGCGACTGGAAAGCTCAAACACTGGTGAGGATTGGGTGCATAGCGGCCTGGCAAGCCCCATATGTGGGCTCTTGGTCCAGGCCCTGACAGGCCTTTCTTTGACATGGGGCTCACGCTGAGGGTCACAGTGTGAATTTGTTCTGCTGCACTCACGGTTGGGCGTGGAATCAGGGGCTATGAAGGTTTCTCTCACCCTGAAGGTGTGACTCCATGCCAAGAGCAAGCTTTACAGCCATGGGGAAGGCGGAGTTCTGTTTTGTGCTTGCGATCCCAGCTGTTTGGAGAATTGATATACAGTCTAGGTTCAGATATTTGAAAACCAAGGTTAGGAAGAGGTGATGGCATAAGACCATGGCGTGTCCGAAGTGCTGGGTGTGTGGCCAGCTGTCTCCTTGTCTGTCTGGACGTGTGGCTTCAGGCTGTGTCAGATGGAGCATAAGTGCCCAGAGCAGCCTATCCAGTTCGGGTAACGTCGAGGTCGGAGCAGGTTGATCCTAATCTGGGTTTTCTGGAGAACCCCACAGGGAAACGTTGTTCTTACGTTGTGCAGACACTGGGCTGGGTTGTGGTTCTGGATTTTCTAGTCCGGAGGGCTTGTTTGCCAGGAGTGTGAGGAAGGAAGTCTGAAAACACAAGCTAGCCTGAGGTTTGGGACCGAGGGCACAGCAGGCCCACTCTGCAGAGGCTGTATCGAGATCTCCTGCACTGAGGTCATGTCAACTATGAGACGTGTCTCAGGCTAGAGTTTTTGTCCTACAAGGACTCTTCCTTAAGGGTGTGGGGGCTTCATGACGCCAGGGAGGTTTGCCTACAATGGGATTTGTGAACTACTCCAAACCTCAAGGTTTCCTTCTGCACGACAGTCGAGTCCTATTGGATGGTTCCAGGAGGTCCCATATGGAAAGACTCGAGAGCAGGTGTCTAAGCATGGATGCCTGGGAACGCCACCTCATATTCCCACTCTTTAGTCAGGACAAGACAGGCTCAATCTGCAGGCTCCTGGGTGAGCTACCCAGAGGGGAGAGTTGAAATGGACTCTCCTGAAGATGAGTCCTACTGTGGGTTGGTGGCCTGGGAGACCTTGGAATGTGGAGGTGGCTCAGGGACTCTGCAGGATTCTCCAACCTGAGGTGTTTGACACGGCTCCAACAAGGGAGCTTCCCATGTGGAGTCGAGAGGAGTTCTGTTTAGTGCCTCAGGAAAGTCCCATATCCTGTTCTTCGAACCAAAGCCTCTGAAAAGTGACACCTGGACAACAAAGAAAGAGTTGAGATTAGGGCCTAAGGGCCTGGCCGGCTCAACCTTCTATCTCTGTTGAAATCTGTATGCATGCCTTCGTGGAGGTAGCTGCTCAGCTTGTGTCTGAATGCCCCTGTGTGTCCAGGGAGGCTACCAGTATTGGGATGTCCACGGGGGCCTTGAGATTTCTCATAATCTGGAGGTGTGTGGCCAAAGGAATGGACACAGTTACCAAGGAGAGAGCAGGCACGGACTTGTGGTATGGCTCCAGAGGACCCAGCCTAGAGGCTGTGTTTGCCCGGACTTTGGGGACAGATGTCTGAAAAAGCAAACTTGGCTCAGCTAGGGGCCAAGGTAATGGCAGGCCTGATCTCCAGTCCGTGAGGGGAGATCCTCTGGATATCAAAGGAGGGCAAGTGGGAGGCAGTCGCTCAGGCTTTTGTCTCTGGGTGCTGCCTTCACAGTGGCCGTTCAGGGTAGGGGTTGCTTCAGGGGCCGAGGAAGAGCCTTCCTCTCGGGGGATTGTCCAAGCTCCCAAGTGTTTGGGTTCATTCTGTGGGAAGGGAAGAGTACTGTTTTCTGCCACAGGGGACCCCCCAGGAAAGGGACTCTAGAGCACAGCAGTGGCCTCCCTCAACTGGAATACACACCATCTCGTTAGTCCTGGGTGCCTAGGGGCATGGCAAGCCACATATGCGGGATCTTGGTCCAGTCACTGAGTGGCGTTACTTGAATAAGGTACTCACGCCGAGGGTCACCATGTGTGTTTGTGCCCTAGGCGGCCCTTACGCATGGGCGTGGCCTCATGGGTCTTGCCGTTTTCTCCTACACTGAAGGTTTGACTCACTGCCAGTAGCAAGGTTTCTTGCCATGGGGAAGGAGGGGTTCTGTCTTGTGCATCAGGTTCCCCCCTGTGCAGCGATTGGAGATAAGGTCCAGGTTCCGATGACTGAAAACCCAGGTTGGGAATGGATGGTGGCCTAAGGCAGTGGCGGCTCCAATGTGCTTGGTGTGTAGCCAGCTGTGTCATGAGGCCAAGGAAGTTTTCCCACACTGAGTTTGGAGACCTTGGAATGTGCTGGTTGTTCAGTGGCCCTGCGGAACTCTCCTACCTGAAGGGTTTGATACATCCCCTGTAAGAAAGCTCCCCATGTGGAGATAAGAGAGGTTTCGTTTGGTGCCTCAGAAAAGCCCCTAGTGCTGGTCTACGAGAACAATCCTCTGAGGACAGACACATGGAAACCAAAGCTAAGGTTCATATTAGGGCCTGGGGGCCTGTCCATTTCAACCTTCTGTCTCTGGGGACAATGTCTGAGAGTCTAAGTGGAGATAGTTGCACCGCTGGTGTCAGAGAGCCCCTCTTAGTCCAGGGTGGCCTACACTATTGATGGCCTCAGGGGCCTTGGGGCTTTTCCCTAACCTGTAGGGTTGTTGTCAATGGATTGGGCACACTTTCCTTGGAGAGGGCAGGCACAATCGTTCGCTGTGGCTCCAGAGGCCCTAGCCTGGAGGTTGTGTGGGTCCAGGCTGTGGACACAGAAGTCTTAAAACACAAACACAGCTCATGAGTGGCGCCTAGGGTATGGCAGGCCGGATGTACAGCCCGAGAGGGAGGTCCTGGGCCTCTGAAACAAGGGCGAGTGGGAGGCGTTCCTTCAGGCTTTTGTCTCTGGATGTTGTGTCCGGGATAGCTGTGGATAGGAGGGGTGGCCTCAGGGACTTTGGACGAGTATCTCTCTCTGGGGATTTGTCCCAGGTCCCAAGAGTTTGGGGTCATTTTGTTGAAAGGGTGGAGTCATGTTGTCTGGCTCATGTGTCTCTTCAAGAAAGGGATTCCAGATCAGAGCCCCAGGTACGGGCTGGGAGACTGGTAAAATCAATCACTGGTGAGGATTGGGTGCATAGTTGCATGGCAAGTCAATATGCGGGCTCTTGGTCCAGGCCCTGACAGGCCTTTCTTTGACATGGGGGTTATGCTGAGGGTCACTGTTTGAATTTGTGCCCAAGCAGCACTCACGTTTGGGCGTGGCATCAGGGGCCATGAAGGTTTCTCCCACCCTGAAGGTGTGACTCCATGCCAAGAGCAAGCTGTACAGCCATGGGGAAGGAAGAGTTCTGTTTTTTGCTTGCGATACCCAGCTGTATGGAGAATTGATATAATGTCTAGGTTCAGATATCTGAAAACCAAGGTTAGGAAGAAGTGACGGGATAAGACCATGGCGTGTCCGAAGTGCGCGGTGTGCGGACAGCTGTCTCCTTGTCTGTCTGGACGTCTGGCTTCAGGCTGTGTCAGACAGAGCATGAGTGCCCAGTGCAGCCTATCCAGTTCGGGTACCGTCGAGGCCCGAGCAGGTTGATCCTCATCTGGGTTTTATGGAGAGCCAAACAGGGAAACGTTTTTCTTCCATTGGGCAGACACTGGGCTGGGTTGTGGTTCTGGAGTTCCTAGTCCGGAGGGCTTGTTTGCCAGGAGTGTGAGGAAGGAAGTCTGAAAACACAAGCTAGCGTGAGGTTTGTGACCGAAGGCATGGCAGGCCCACTCTGCAGAGGCTGAATCGAGATCTCCTGCTCTGAGGTCATGTCAACTATGAGACGAGCCTAAGGCTAGAATTTTTGTCCAGCATGGCCTCTTCCTGAAGGGTGTGGGGGCTTCATGAGGCCATGGAGGTTTGCCTACGATGAGATTTGTGAACTACTCCAAACCTCAATGTTTCCTTCTGCACGACTGTCGAGTCCTATTGGATGGTTCCAGGAGACCCCATACGGAAAGACTCGAGAGCAGGTGTCTAAGCATGGATGCCTGGGAACGCCACCTCATAGTCCCACTCTTTAGTCAGGACAAGGCTGGCTCAATCTGTGGCCTCCTGGGTGAGCTACCCAGAGGGGAGAGTTGAAATGGACTCTACTGAAGATGAGTCCTACTGTGGCTTGGTGGCCTGGGAGACCTTGGAATGTGGAGGTGGCTCAGGGACTCTGCAGAATTCTCCAACGTGAGGTGTCTGACACGGCTCCAACAAGGAAGCTTCCCATGTGGAGACGAGAGGAGTTCTGTTCAGTGCCTCAGGAAAGCCCCATATCCTGTTCTTCGAACCAAAGCCTCTGAGGAGTGACACCTGGAAACCAAAGCAATAGTTGAGATTATGGCCTAAGGGCCTGTCCGGCTCTACCTTCTATCTCTGTTGACATTGTGTGCATGCCTTCGTGGAGGTAGCTGCTCAGCTTGTGTCCAAATGCCCTTGTGTGTCCAGGGAGGCTCCCAGTAGTGGGATGTACTTGAGGTTTCTCATATTCTGGAGGTGTGTGGCCAAAGAAATGGACACAGTTTTCCAGGAGAGAGCAGGCACGGTCCTGTGGTATGGCTCCAGAGGACCCAGCCTAGAGGCTGTGTTTGCCAGGGCTGTGGGGACAGATGTCTGAAAAAGCAAACTTTGCTCAGTTAGGGGCCAAGGTAATGGCAGGCCTGATCTCCAGTCCGTGAGGGGAGATCCTCTGGATATCAAAGGAGGGCAAGTGGGACGCAGTCGCTCAGGATTTGTCTCTGGGTGTTGCGTTCACAGTGGCCGTTCAGGGTAGGGGTTGCTTCAGGGGCCGAGGAAGAGCCTTCCTCTCGGGGGATTGTCCAAGCTCCCAAGTGTTTGGGTTCATTCTGTGGGAAGGGAAGAGTACTGTTTTCTGCCACAGGGGACCCCCCAGGAAAGGGACTCTAGAGCACAGCAGTGGCCTCCCTCAACTGGAATACACACCATCTCGTTAGTCCTGGGTGCCTAGGGGCATGGCAAGCCACATATGCGGGATCTTGGTCCAGTCACTGAGTGGCGTTACTTGAATAAGGTACTCACGCCGAGGGTCACCATGTGTGTTTGTGCCCTAGGCGGCCCTTACGCATGGGCGTGGCCTCATGGGTCTTGCCGTTTTCTCCTACACTGAAGGTTTGACTCACTGCCAGTAGCAAGGTTTCTTGCCATGGGGAAGGAGGGGTTCTGTCTTGTGCATCAGGTTCCCCCCTGTGCAGCGATTGGAGATAAGGTCCAGGTTCCGATGACTGAAAACCCAGGTTGGGAATGGATGGTGGCCTAAGGCAGTGGCGGCTCCAATGTGCTTGGTGTGTAGCCAGCTGTGTCATGAGGCCAAGGAAGTTTTCCCACACTGAGTTTGGAGACCTTGGAATGTGCTGGTTGTTCAGTGGCCCTGCGGAACTCTCCTACCTGAAGGGTTTGATACATCCCCTGTAAGAAAGCTCCCCATGTGGAGATAAGAGAGGTTTCGTTTGGTGCCTCAGAAAAGCCCCTAGTGCTGGTCTACGAGAACAATCCTCTGAGGACAGACACATGGAAACCAAAGCTAAGGTTCATATTAGGGCCTGGGGGCCTGTCCATTTCAACCTTCTGTCTCTGGGGACAATGTCTGAGAGTCTAAGTGGAGATAGTTGCACCGCTGGTGTCAGAGAGCCCCTCTTAGTCCAGGGTGGCCTACACTATTGATGGCCTCAGGGGCCTTGGGGCTTTTCCCTAACCTGTAGGGTTGTAGTCAATGGATTGGGCACACTTTCCTTGGAGAGGGCAGGCACAATCGTTCGCTGTGGCTCCAGAGGCCCTAGCCTGGAGGTTGTGTGGGTCCAGGCTGTGGACACAGAAGTCTTAAAACACAAACACAGCTCATGAGTGGCGCCTAGGGTATGGCAGGCCGGATGTACAGCCCGAGAGGGAGGTCCTGGGCCTCTGAAACAAGGGCGAGTGGGAGGCGTTCCTTCAGGCTTTTGTCTCTGGATGTTGTGTCCGGGATAGCTGTGGATAGGAGGGGTGGCCTCAGGGACTTTGGACGAGTATCTCTCTCTGGGGATTTGTCCCAGGTCCCAAGAGTTTGGGGTCATTTTGTTGAAAGGGTGGAGTCATGTTGTCTGGCTCATGTGTCTCTTCAAGAAAGGGATTCCAGATCAGAGCCCCAGGTACGGGCTGGGAGACTGGTAAAATCAATCACTGGTGAGGATTGGGTGCATAGTTGCATGGCAAGTCAATATGCGGGCTCTTGGTCCAGGCCCTGACAGGCCTTTCTTTGACATGGGGGTTATGCTGAGGGTCACTGTTTGAATTTGTGCCCAAGCAGCACTCACGTTTGGGCGTGGCATCAGGGGCCATGAAGGTTTCTCCCACCCTGAAGGTGTGACTCCATGCCAAGAGCAAGCTGTACAGCCATGGGGAAGGAAGAGTTCTGTTTTTTGCTTGCGATACCCAGCTGTATGGAGAATTGATATAATGTCTAGGTTCAGATATCTGAAAACCAAGGTTAGGAAGAAGTGACGGGATAAGACCATGGCGTGTCCGAAGTGCGCGGTGTGCGGACAGCTGTCTCCTTGTCTGTCTGGACGTCTGGCTTCAGGCTGTGTCAGACAGAGCATGAGTGCCCAGTGCAGCCTATCCAGTTCGGGTACCGTCGAGGCCCGAGCAGGTTGATCCTCATCTGGGTTTTATGGAGAGCCAAACAGGGAAACGTTTTTCTTCCATTGGGCAGACACTGGGCTGGGTTGTGGTTCTGGAGTTCCTAGTCCGGAGGGCTTGTTTGCCAGGAGTGTGAGGAAGGAAGTCTGAAAACACAAGCTAGCGTGAGGTTTGTGACCGAAGGCATGGCAGGCCCACTCTGCAGAGGCTGAATCGAGATCTCCTGCTCTGAGGTCATGTCAACTATGAGACGAGCCTAAGGCTAGAATTTTTGTCCAGCATGGCCTCTTCCTGAAGGGTGTGGGGGCTTCATGAGGCCATGGAGGTTTGCCTACGATGAGATTTGTGAACTACTCCAAACCTCAATGTTTCCTTCTGCACGACTGTCGAGTCCTATTGGATGGTTCCAGGAGACCCCATACGGAAAGACTCGAGAGCAGGTGTCTAAGCATGGATGCCTGGGAACGCCACCTCATAGTCCCACTCTTTAGTCAGGACAAGGCTGGCTCAATCTGTTGCCTCCTGGGTGAGCTACCCAGAGGGGAGAGTTGAAATGGACTCTACTGAAGATGAGTCCTACTGTGGCTTGGTGGCCTGGGAGACCTTGGAATGTGGAGGTGGCTCAGGGACTCTGCAGAATTCTCCAACGTGAGGTGTCTGACACGGCTCCAACAAGGAAGCTTCCCATGTGGAGACGAGAGGAGTTCTGTTCAGTGCCTCAGGAAAGCCCCATATCCTGTTCTTCGAACCAAAGCCTCTGAGGAGTGACACCTGGAAACCAAAGCAATAGTTGAGATTATGGCCTAAGGGCCTGTCCGGCTCTACCTTCTATCTCTGTTGACATTGTGTGCATGCCTTCGTGGAGGTAGCTGCTCAGCTTGTGTCCAAATGCCCTTGTGTGTCCAGGGAGGCTCCCAGTAGTGGGATGTACTTGAGGTTTCTCATATTCTGGAGGTGTGTGGCCAAAGAAATGGACACAGTTTTCAGGAGAGAGCAGGCACGGTCCTGTGGTATGGCTCCAGAGGACCCAGCCTAGAGGCTGTGTTTGCCAGGGCTGTGGGGACAGATGTCTGAAAAAGCAAACTTTGCTCAGTTAGGGGCCAAGGTAATGGCAGGCCTGATCTCCAGTCCGTGAGGGGAGATCCTCTGGATATCAAAGGAGGGCAAGTGGGACGCAGTCGCTCAGGATTTGTCTCTGGGTGTTGCGTTCACAGTGGCCGTTCAGGGTAGGGGTTGCTTCAGGGGCCGAGGAAGAGCCTTCCTCTCGGGGGATTGTCCAAGCTCCCAAGTGTTTGGGTTCATTCTGTGGGAAGGGAAGAGTACTGTATTCTGCCACAGGGGACCCCCCAGGAGAGGGACTCTGGATCACAGCATTGGCTTCCCTTAACTGGAATACACACCATCTAGTTAGTCCTGGGTGCCTATGGGCATGGCAGGCCCCATATGCTGTCTCTTCATCCAGCCCCTGAGAGGCCTTACTTGAGGACTGGGCTCAGGCTGAGAGTCACAATGTTTGTTTGTGACCAATGTGGCCTGTGAGCATGGGCGGGGCCTCATGGGCTACACTGTTTTCATCTACACTGAACTTTGGACAACATGCCAATCACAAGGTCTCTTTCCATGGGGAAGGAGTTCTGATTTCTGCATCATTTTCAACCATGGGCAGTGGTTGGAGATAAGGTCTAGGTTCTGAATCATGAAAACCGCAGTTGGAACGAGATGATGACCTAAGGCCATGGTGGGTCTGATGTGCTAGGTGTGCGGTCAGCTGCCTGGATGTTGGTCAGGAGGTTCGGGCTCAGGTTGTGTCAGACAGTGCATTAGTGCCCAGGTTAGACTATATAATTTGGGTACAGTCGAGTGCCGTGTAGGTTGATCCTCATTTGAGGTGCCTGGGCAGCTCATTAGGCAAGATATTTTTTCTAGAAAGCAGGCAGAGTGCTACATTGTGGGTCCTGAATTGCCAAACTTGAGGGCTTCTGGTTCAGTAGTGTGAGGACAGAAGTCTGAGAACACAAGCTAGACTTGGGCTTCAGGCCGAGGGCAAGGCAGGTACCCCATGCACATCTGAACCAATATCTCATGCATCTGAAGTCACGGCAGGATCAGACGTTGACACAGGTTATAGTTTCTGTGCATGACTGCCCCTTCATGACCGGAGAGGAATCTCAAGGCCATGGAGGTTTTCCCACGTTGGGAGTTGTGTAATGCCCCTTTCAAGGATTCCTTCTGCGGGACAATGAGACCTGTTGGGCAGCTCCAAAACATCCCATATGGAATGACTCCAGAGCACCGTTCGAGGATGGATGCCAAGGAAGCCCGCCTCGCATTTCAATTGTCTCCTAGCAACAAGACAGTTGAGATCGGATGGCTCTGCGGGAGCAACCGGGATGGCTGATTTGAAATGGACAGCTCCTGAGCATGGGGCATAATGTTTGTTTTTGTCCATGAGGACCTTGGAATGGGGCGGTGGCACCAGGACTCTGAAGTATTCTCCTAATATTTTGACATAGGTCCCATGCACAAGTTTCTTCGTGGAGACAAGACGTTTTCTGATGGGTGCCTCAGGAAACCCCCTATGCTGGTATTGGAACCCAGGATTTTGAGGAGACATGCCTGTAACCAAAGCAATGGATCCGATTATGGCCTAGGGTCCTGTCTGTTTCCATCTCCTTCTCTGGGGACATCCATCTATGGTATGAGTGGAGGTAGATGCTTAGCTGGTGTCAGACCGCCCTTGTTTGTCCACAGAGACCTACATATTGGGATGGCCTCGGGGACTTTTGAGGGTTATCCTAATTTGTACAATTTTGGACAATGGAATGGGCAGAATTACCATGCATGGGGTAGGCACAGTGCAAATGTGTGGCTCCAGGGGCCCTAGCCTTGAGGGTGTGTGGCCCAGGACATTGAGGACAGAAGTCTGAAAACACAAACTCAGCTTAGGTTTGGGGACGTAGGTATGGCAATCCCGATCTACAAACCATGAGAAGAACTCTTCAGGATTAGAGACAGAGCGAGTCTGAGGCGCTTGCTCAGGCTTTGGTCTCTGGATTTTTTGTCAACGATGGCCGTGGAATGATGGGAGGCCTCATGGGCCATGGATGAATTTTCCTCTCTGTGGATTTGGCCCGGTCCCAATTGTTACCTCAGGTGTCCCAACCAAAGAGGAATTCCAAAGCAGAGCCCTGGGGAAGAGTGAAGGGACAACCAAAACTATGGTTAAATTTGGGGCCTAGGGGCATGGCAGGCCCCATACGCTGTCCCTTCATCCGGCCACTGAGGGGCCTTACTTGAGGACTGGGCTCAGGCTGAGGGTCACAAAAGGTGTTTGTGACCAATGTGGCCCGTGAGCATGGGCGGGGCCTCATGGGCCACACTGTTTTCAACTACACTGAACTTTGGACAACATGCCAATCACAAGGTCTCTTGCCATGGGGAAGGAGTTCTGATTTCTGCATCATTTTCAACCATGGGCAGTGGTTGGAGATAAGGTCTAGGTTCTGAATCCTGCAAACCGCAGTTGGGAAGAGATGATGACCTAAGGCCATGGTGGGTCTGATGTGCTCAGTGTGCGGGCAGCTGCCTGGTTGTTGGTCAGCAGGTTCGGGCTCAGGTTGTGTCAGACAGTGCATTAGTGCCCAGGTTAGACTTTATAATTTGGGTACAGTCGAGTGGTTGATCCTCATTTGAGGAGCCTGGGCAGCTCATTAGGCAAGATATTTTTTCTAGAGGGCAGGCAGCGTGCTGCATTGTGGGCCCGGAATTGAGAAATTTGAGGGCTTCTGGTTAAGTAGTGTGAGGACAGAAGTCTGAGAACACAAGCTAGACTTGGGCTTCAGGCCGAGGGCAAGGCAGGTACCCCCTGCACATCTGAACCAATATCTCATGCATCTGAAGTCACGGCGAGGATCAGACGTTGGCTCAGGTTGTAGTTTCTGGGCATGACTGACCCTTCATGAACGGAGAGGAATCTCAAGGCCATGGAGGTTTTCCCACGTTGGGAGTTGTGGGATGCCCCCTTCAAGGATTCCTTCTGCGGCACAATTGAGACCTGTTGGGCAGCTCCAAAACATCCCATATGGAATGACTCCTGAGCACCATTGGAGGATGGATGCCAGGGAAGCCCGCCTCGCATTCCAATTGTCTCCTAGGAACAAGATAGTGGAGATGGGATGGCTCTGCGGGAGCAACCTGGGTGGTTGATTTGAAATGGACAGCTCCTGAATATGGGGCCTAATGTGTGGTTGTGTCCATTAGGACCTTGGAATGGGGCGGTGGCACCGGGACTCTGAAGTATTCTCCTAAGATTTTGACATAGGTCCCATGCACAAGTTTCCTCGTGGAGACCAGATGTTTTCTGATTGGTGCCTCAGGAAACCCCCTATTCTGGTATTGGAATCCAGGATTTTGAGGAGACATGCCTTTAAACCAAAGCAATGGATCCGATTATGGCCTAGGGTCCTGTCTGGTTCTATCTCCTTCTCTGGGGACATCCATCTATGGTTTGAGTGGAGCTAGTTGCTCAGCTGGTGTCAGACTGCCCTTGTTTGTCAAAAGAGACCTACATATTGGGATGGCCTCGGGGACTTTGGAGGGATCTCCTAATTTGTACAATTTTGAACAATGGAATGGGCAGAATTCCCATGCATGAAGTAGGCACAGTCCTAATGTGTGGCTCCAGGGGCGCCAGCTTGGAGGGTGAGTGGCCCAGGACTTTGAGGACAGAAGTCGGAAAACACAAACTCAGCTTAGGTTTGGGGACGGAGGTATGGCAGGCCCCATCTACAAACCATGAGAAGAACTCTTCAGGATATGAAGAAAGAGCGAGTCTGAGGCTCTTGCTCAGGCTTTGGTCTCTGGATTTTGTATCAACGATGGCCGTGGAATGTGGGGAAGCCTCATGGGTCATGAACGAAACTTCCTCTCTTGGGATTTGGCCTGGTCCCAATTGTTTATCGTCAATCTGTGGGACGGGAGGTCTCCTTTCAGGTTTGTTAACTCAGGTGTCCCAACCAAAGAGGAATTCCAAAGCAGAGCCCTGGGGAAGAGTGAAGGGACAACCCAATCTATGGTTAAAATTTGGGTCCTAGAGGCATAGCAGGCCCCATATGCTGTCTCTTCATCCAGCCCCTGAGAGGCCTTACTTGAGGACTGGGCTCAGGCTGAGGGTCACAATATGTGTTTGTGACCAATGTGGCCCGCGAGCATCGGCGGGGCCTCATGGGCCATACTGGTTTAAACTACACTGAACTTTGGACAACATGCCAATCACAAGGTCTCTTGCCATGGTGAAGGAGTTCTGATTTCTGCATTATTTTCAACCATTGGCAGTGGTTGGAGATAAGGTCTAGGTTCTGAATCCTGAAAACCGCAGTTGAGAAGAGATGATGACCTAAGGCCATGGTTGGTCTCATGTGCTCAGTGTGTGGTCAGCTGCCTGGTTGTTGGTCAGGAGGTTCGGGCTCAGGTTGTGTCAGTCAGTGCATTAGTGCCCAGGTTAGACTATATAATTTGGGTACAGTCGAGTGCCGTGTAGTTTGATCCTCATTTGAGGAGCCTGGGCAGCTCATTAGGCAAGATATTTTTTTCTAGAGAGCAGGCAGATTGCTGCATTGTGGGCCCGGAATTGCCAAACTGAGGGCTTTTGGTTCAGTAGTGTGAGGAAAGAAGTCTGAGTACACAAGCTAGACTTGGGCGTCACCGAGGGCAAGGCAGGTACCCCCTGCATATCTGAACCCATATCTCATGCATCTGAAGTCACGGCAGGATCAGACGTTGACTCAGGTTGTAGTTTCTGTGCATGACTGCCCTTCATGAACGGAGAGGAATCTCGAGGCCATGCAGGTTTTTCCTCGTTGGGAGTTGTGGGATGCCCCCTTCAAGGATTCCTTCTGTGGGACAATTGAGACCTGTTGGGCAGCTCCAAAACATCCCATATGGAATGACTCCAGAGCACCGTTCGAGGATGGATGCCAGGGAAGCCCGCCTCGCATTCCAATTGTCTCCTCTCAACAAGACAGTGGAGTTCGGATGGCTCTGCGGGAGCAAACGGGGTGGCTGAGTTGAAATGGACTTTCCTGAGCATGGGGCCTAATGTGTGTTTGTGTCCATGAGGACCTTGGAATGTGGCGGTGGCACCGTGACTCTGAAGTATTCTCCTAAGATTTTGACATAGGTCCCATGCACAAGTTTCATCATGGAGACGAGATGTTTTCTGATGGGTGACTCAGGAAACCCCCTATGCTGCTATTGGAATCCAGGATTTTGCGGACACATGTGTGTAAACCAAAGCAATGGATCCGATTATGGCACGGGTCTTGTCTGGTTCCATCTCCTTCTCTGGGGACATCCATCTATGGTTTGAGTGGAGCTAGTTGCTCAGCTGGTGTCAGACCGCCCTTGTTTGTCCAAAGAGACCTACATATTGGGATGGCCTCGGGGACTTTGGAGGGATCTCCTAATTTGTACAATTTTGGACAATGGAATGGGCAGAATTCCCATGCATGAATTAGGCACCGTCCAAATGTGTGGCTCCAGGGTCCCCAGCCTGGAGGGTGTGTGGCCCAGGACTTTGAGGACAGAAGTCTGAAAACACAAACTCAGCTTAGATTTGGGGACGTAGGTATGGCAGGCCCAATCTACAAACCATGAGAAGAACTCTTCAGGATATGAAGAAAGATCGAGTCTGAGGCGCTTGCTCAGGCTTTGGTCTCTGGATTTTGTATCAACGATGGCCGTGGAATGTGGGGAAGCCTCATGGGCCATGGACAAAACATCCTCTCTTGGGATTTGGCCCGGTCCCAATTGTTTTTCGTCAATCTGTGGGACGGGAGGTCTCCTTTCAGGTTTGTTACCTCAGGTGTCCCAACCAAAGAGGAATTCTTAAGCAGAGCCCTGGGGAAGAGTGAGGGGACAACCAAAACTATGGTTAAAATTTGGGGCCTAGCGGCATGGAAGGCCCCATATGCCAATCACAAGGTCTCTTGCCATGGGGAAGGAGTTCTGATTTCTGCATCACTTTCAACCCTGGGCAGTGGTTGGAGATAAGGTCTAGGTACGGAAACCAGAAAACCGCAGTTGGGAAGAGATGATGACCTAAGGCCATGGTGGGTCTGATGTGCTCAGTGTGCGGTCAGCTGCCTGGTTGTTAATCAGGAGGTTCGGGCTCAGGTTGTGTCAGACAGTGCATTAGTGCCCAGGTTAGACTATATAATTTGGGTACAGTCGAGTGCCGTGTAGGTTGATCCTCATTTGATGTGCCTGGGTAGCTCATTAAAATGATATTTTTTCTAGAGGGCAGGCAGAGTGCTGCATTGTGGGTCCGGAATTGCCAAACTTGAGGGCTTCTGGTTCAGTAGTGTGAGGACAGAAGTCTGAGAACACAAGCTAGACTTGGGCTTCAGGCCGAGGGCAAGGCAGGTACCCCCTGCACATCTGAAACAATATCTCATGCATCTCAAGCCACAGCGAGGATCAGACATGGCTCAGGTTGTAGTTTCTGTGCATGACTGCCCCTTCATGAACGGAGAGGAATCTCAAGGCCATGGAGGTTTTCCCACGTTGGGAGTTGTGGGATACCCCCTTCAAGGATTCCTTCTGCGGCACTATTGAGACCTGTTGGGCAGCTCCAAAACATCCCATATGGAATGACTCCAGAGCACCGTTCGAGGATGGAAGCCAGGGAAGCCCGCCTCGCATTCCAATTGTCTCCTAGCAACAAGACAATGGAGATCGGATGGCTCTGCGGGAGCAACCGGGGTGGTTCATTTGAAATGGACATCTCCTGAGCATGGGGCCTAATGTGTGTTTGTGTCCATGAGGACCTTAGAATGGGGCGGTGGCACCGGTACTTCAAGTATTTCCCTAAGATTTTGACATAGGTCCCATGCACAAGTTTCCTCGTGGAGACGAGATGTTTTCTGATGGGTGCCTCAGGAAACCCCCTATGCTGGTATTGGAATCCAGGATTTTGAGGAGACATGCCTGTAAACCAAAGCAATGGATCCGCTTATGGCCTAGGGTCCTGTCTGGTTCCATCTCCTTCTCTGGGGACATCCATCTATGGTATGAGTGGAGGTAGATGCTCAGCTGGTGACAGACCGCCCTTGTTTGAAAAAGGAGACCTACATATTGGGATGAC
This sequence comes from Mustela nivalis, assembly GCF_964662115.1. Lineage (NCBI taxonomy): Eukaryota > Metazoa > Chordata > Mammalia > Carnivora > Mustelidae > Mustela > Mustela nivalis. Next base: position 834,130 of record NW_028136380.1, read on the forward strand.
CTCGGGGACTTTGAGGGTTCTCCTAATTTGTACAATTTTGGACAATGGAATGGGCAGAATTCCCATTCGTGAAGTAGGCACAGTCCTAATGTGTGGCTACAGCTGCCGCAGCCAGGAGCGTTTGTTGCCCAGGACTTTGAGGACAGAAGTCAAAAAACACAAACTCAGCTAGGTTCTGAATCCTGAAAACCGCATTTGGGAAGAGATGATGACCTAAGGCCTTGGGGGGTCTGATGTGCTCAGTGTGCGGTCAGCTGCCTGGTTGTTGGTCAGGAGGTTCGGGCTCAGGTTGTAGATTCTGTGCATGACTGCCCCTTCATGACCTACATAGGTCCCATGCACAAGATTCTTCGTGGAGACGAGATTATTTCTGATGGGTGCCTCAGGAAACCCCCTATGGTGGTATTGGAATCCAGGATTTTGAGGAGACATGCCTATAAACCAACGCAATGGATCCAATTACGGTGTCAGACCGCACTTGTTTGTCCACAGAGACCTACACTATTGGGATGGCCTCGGGACTTTGGAGGGTTCTCCTAATTTGTACGAAATTGTACAATGGACTTGGCATGGGGTAGGCACAGTCCTAATGTGTGGCTCCATTGTCCCCAGCCTGGAGTGTGTGTGGCCCAGTACTTTGAGGACAGATGTCTGAAAACACAAACTCAGCTTGGTTTGGTGACGTAGGTATATCAGGCCCCATCTACAAACCATGAGAAGAACTCTTCAGGATATGAAGAAAGAGCGAGTCTGAGGCGCTTGCTCAAGCTATGGTCTCTGTATTTTGTATCAACAAAGGCCGTCGAATGTGGGGAGGCCTCATGGGCCATGGACGAATCTTCCTCGCTGTGAATTTTGCCCGGTCCCAATTGTTTTTCGTAAATCTGTGGGCTGGGAGGTCTCCTTTCAGGTATGTTACCTCAGGTGTCCCAACCAAAGAGGAATTCCAAAGCAGTGACCTGGGGAAGAGTGAAGGGACAACCCAAACTATGGTTAAAAATTGGGTCCTAGTGGCAATGCAGGCCCCATATGCTGTCTCTTCATCTAGCCACTGAGAGGCCTTACTTGAGGACTGGGCTCAGGCTGAGGGTCACAATGTGTGTTTGTGACCAATGTGGCCCGCGAGCATGGGCGGGGCTTCATGTGACACACTGGTTTCAACTACACTGAACATTGGACAACATGCCAATCACAAGGTTTCTTGCCATGGGGAAGGAGTTCTGCTTTCTGCATCATTTTCAAACCTGGGCAGTGGTTGGAGATAAGGTCTAGGTTCTTGATCCTGAAAACCGCAGTTGGGAAGAGATCACGACCTAAGTCCATGGCGGGTCTGATGTGCTCAGTGTGCGGTCAGCTACCTGGGTGTTGGTCAGGAGGTTCGGGCTCAGGTTGTGTCAGACAGTGCATTAGTGCCCAGGTTAGACTATATAATTTGGGTACAGTCGAGTGCCTTGTAGTTTTATCCTCCTTTAAGATGCCTGGGCACCTCATTAGGCAATATATTTTTTTCTAGAGGGCAGGCAGAGTGCTGCATTGTGGGTCCAGAATTGCCAAACTTGAGGGCTTCTGGGCCAGGAGTGTGAGGACAGAAGTCTGAGAACACAAGCTAGACTTGAGCTTCAGGCCGAGGGCAGGGCAGGTACCCCCTGAAGTTCTGAACCAATATCTCATGCATCTGAAGTCACAGTGAGGATCAGACGTTGGCTCAGTTTGGAGTTTCTGTGCATGACTGCTCCTTCATGAACATGGCTGAATCTCAAGACCATGGAGGTTTTCCCACGTTGGGAGTTGTGGGATGCCCCCTTCCAGGATTTCTTCTGCGGGACAATTGAGACCTTTTGGGCAGCTCCAGAACGTCCCATATGGAATGACTCCAGAGCACAGTTCGAATATGGATGCCAGGGAAACCCGCCTCACATTCCAATTGTCTCCTCGCAACAAGACATTTGATATCGGATGGCTCTGCAGGAGCAACCGGGGTGGCTGAGTTGAAATGGACTTTCCTGAGGATGGGGCCTAATGTGTGTTTGTGTCCATGAGGACCTTGGCCTGGGCGGTGGCACTGGGACCCTGAAGTATTCTCCTAAGCTTTTGACATAGCTTCCATGCACAAGTTTCCTCATGGAGACGAGAATTGTTCTTATGGGTGCCTCAGGAAATCCCCTATCTTGGTATTGGAATCCAGGCTTTTGAGGAGACATGCCTGTAAACCAAAGCAATGGATCCGATTATGGCCTAGTGTCCTGTCTGGTTCAATCTTCTTCTCTGGGGACATATATCTATGGTATGAGTGGAGGTAGATGCTCAGCTGGTGTCATACCACCCTTGTTTGTCCCGGGAGACCACACAATTGTGATGTCCTCGGGGACTTTGGAGGGTTCTCCTAATTTGTACAATTTTGCACAATGGAATGGGCAGAATTCCCATGTATTGTGTAGGCACAGTCCTAATATGTGGCTCCAGGTGCCCAACCTGGAGGGTGTGTGGCCCAGGACCTCTCGGACAGAAGTCTGAAAACACAAACTCAGCCAAGGTTTGGGACGTAGGTATAGCAGGCCCAATCTACAAACCATGAGAAGAACTCTTCAGGATATGAAGAAAGTGCGAGTCTGAGGCGCCTACTCAGGCTATTTCTTGATTTTTTATCAAGATGGCCGTGGAATGTGGGGAGGCGTCATGGGCCATGGATGAATCTTCCTCTCTGTGGATTTGGCGCGGTCCCCATTGTTATTCATCAATCTGTGGGATGGGAATTTACCTTTCAGGTTTGTTACCTCAGGTGTCCCAACCAAAGAGGAATTCCAAAGCAGAGCCCTGGGGAAGAGTGAAGGGACAACCCAAACTGAACTAATATCTCATGCATCTGAAGTCACGGCGATGATTAGACGTTGGCTCATGTTGGAGTTTCTGTGCATGACTGTCCCTTCAGGAACGGAGCGGAAACTCAAGGCCATGGTGGTTTTCCCACGTTGGAAGTTGTGGGATGCCCCCTTCAAGGATTTTTTCCGCGGGACAATTCAGAGCTGTTGGGCAGCTCCAGGACATCCCATATGGAATGACTCCAGAGCACCGTTCGAGGATGGATGCCAGGAAAGCCCGCTTCGCATTACAATAGTCTGCTAGCACCAAGACAGTTTAGAGTGGATGGTTCTGCGGGAGCTACCGGTGTGACTGAGTTTAATGGGACTTTCGTGGGGCTCCTGGGTGGCTCAGTGTGTTAAGCCACTTCTTTCGACTCAGGTCATGATCTCAGAGTCCTAGGATTGAGCCTCACATCAGGCACTCTGCTCAGCAGGGAGCCTGCTTCCTACTCTCTCTCTGCCTGCTTGTGATCTATGACTGTCAAATAAATAAATAAAATCTTAAAAAAAAAGTAATGGACTTCCTGAGGTTGGGGTCTAAGGTGTGTTTGTGTCCATGAGGGCCTTGGAATGGGGCGGGGGCACCCGGACCCTGAAGTATTCTCCTAATATTTGGACATAGCTCCCATGCACAAGTTTCCTTGTGGAGATGAGATTTGTTCTAATGGGTGCCTCAGGAAACCCCCTACGCTGGTATTGGAATCCAAGCTTTTGAGGAGACATGCCTGTAAATCAAAGCAATGGATACGATTATGGCCTAGCGTCCTGTCTGGTTCAATTTTCTTCTCTGGGGACATCCATCTGTGGTATGAGTGGAGGTAGATGCTCAGCTGGTGTGAGACCGCCCTTGTTTGTCCTGGGAGACCTACACAATTGGGATGGCCTCGGGGACTATAGAGGGTTCTCCTAATTTGTGCGATTTTGGACAATGGAATGGGCAGAATTCCCATAGATTGGGTAGACACATTGCTCATGTGTGGCTCCAGTGGCCCTAGCCTAGAGGGTGTGTTGCCCAGGACTTTGAGGACAGAAGTCTGAAAACACAAACTCAGCTTAGGTTTGGGGACGTAGGTATGGCAGGCCCAATCTACAAACCATAGGAAGAACTCTTCAGGATATGAAGAAAGAGCGAGTCTGAGGCGCTTGCTCAGGCATTTGTCTCTGGATTTTGTATCAACGATGGCCGTGGAATGTGGGGAGGCCACATGGGCCATGGATGAATCTTACTCTCTGTGGATTAGGCCCGATCCCAATTGTTTTTCGTCAATCTGTGGGATGGGAGGTCTCCTTTCAGGTTTGTTACCTCAGGTGTCCCAACCAAAGAGGAATCCTAAGCAGAGGCCTGGGAAAGAGTGAAGGGACAACCCAAACTATGGTTAAAAATTGGGGCCTATGGGCAGGGCAGGCCCAATATGCTATCTCATCATCCAGCCGCTGATAGGCCTTACTTGAGGACTGGACTTAGGCTGAGGGACAGAATGTGTGTTTGTGACCAATGTGGCCCTCGAGATTGGGCGGGGCCTCATTGGCCTCACTGGTTTCAACTACACTGAACTTTGGACAACATGCCAATCACAAGGTTTCTTTCCATGGGGATGGAGTTCTGATTTCTGCATCATTTTCAACCCTGGGCAGTGGTTGGAGATAAAGTCTAGGTCCTGAAGCCTGAACCGCAGTTGGGAAGAGATGATGACCTAAGGCCATGGTGGGTCGGATGTGCTCAGTGTGCGGTCAGCTGTCTTGGTGTTGGTCAGGAGGTTCGGGCTCAGGTTGTGTCAGACAGTGCATTAGTGTTCTGGTTAGACTATATAATTTGGGTATAGTCGGAGCCGTGTAGGTTTATCCTCATTAAGGTGCCTAGGAGGCTCATTACGCAAAATATTTTTTCGAGAGGGCTGTCAGAGTGCTGCATTGAGGGTCGGGAATTGCCAGAGTTGAGGGCTTCTGGGCCAGGAGTGTGAGGACAGAATTCTGAGAAAACAAGCTAGACTTGGGCTTCAGGCCGTGGGCACGGCAGGTACCCCCTGCAGATCTGAACCAATATATCATGCATCGGAAGTCACTGCGAGGATCAGACGTTGGCTCAGTTTGGAGTTGCTGTCCATGACTGCACCTTCATGAATGGAGCGGAATCTCAAGGCCATGGAGTTTCTCCCATGTTGGGAGTTGTGGGATGCCCCCTTCAAGGATTCCTTCTGCGGGACAATTGAGACCTGTTGGGCAGCTCCAGGACCTTCCATATGGAATGACTCCAGAGCACCATTCGAGGATGAATGCCAGGGAAGCCCACCTCGCATTCCAATTGTCTCCTCGCAACAAGACAGTGGAGATCGGATGGCTCTGCGGGAGCAACCGGGGTGGCTGAGTTGAAATGGTCTTTCCTGAGGATGGGGCCTAATGTGTGTTTGTGTCCATGAGGGCCTTGGAATGGGGCGGTGGACCGGGAACCTGAAGTATGTGGCCCTCGAGCATGAACGGGGCCTCATGGGCCACACTGGTTTCAAGTACACTGAACTTTGGACAACATGCCAATCACAAGGTTTCTTGCCATGGGGAAGGAGTTCTGCTTTCTGCATCGTTATCAACCCTGGGCAGTGGTTGGAGATAAGGTCTAGGTTCTGAAGCCTGATAACCGCAGTTGGGAAGAGATGGCGACCTAAGGCCATGGAATGTTGATGTGCTCAGTATGCGGTCAGCTGCCTGGGTGTTGGTCAGGAGGTTCGGGCTCAGGTGGTGACAGACAGTGCATTAGTGCCCAGCTTAGACTATATAATTTGGGTACAGTGGAGTGCCGTTTAGGTTTATCCTCATTTAAGGTGCCTGGGCAGCTCATTAGGCAATAAAATTTTTTGTAGAGGTCAGGCAGAGTGTTGCCTTGTGGGTCCGGAATTGCAAAACTTGAGGGATTCTTGGCTAGGAGTGTGAGGACAGAAGTCTGAGAACACAAGCTAGACTTGGGCTTCAGGCCGAGGGGAAGGCTGGTACCCCCTGCAGATCTGAACCTATATCTCATGCATCTGAAGTCAGGGCGAGAATCAGACGTTGGCTCAGGTTGGAGTTTCTGTGCATGACAGCCCCTTCATGAACGGTGCGGAATCTCAAGGCCATGGAGGTTTTCCCACGTTGGGAGTTGTGGGATGCCCCCTTCAAGGATTCCTTGTGCGGGACAATTAAGACCTGTTGGGCAGCTCCAGGACATCACATATGGATGACTCCAGAGCACTGTTCGGGGATGGATGCCAGGGAAGCCCGCCTCGCATTCCAATTTTCTCCTAGCACAAAGACAGTTGAGAATGGATGGCTCTGCGGGAGCAACCAGGGTGGCTGAGTTGAAATGGACTTTCCTGAGAATGGGGCCTAAGGTGTTTTTTTGTCCATGAGGGCCTTGGAATGGGGGGGTGGCACCGGGAACCTGAAGTATTCTCCTAAGCTTTTGACTAGCTCCCATGCAGAAGTTTCCTAGTGGAGACGAGATTTTTTCTGATGGGTGCCTTAGGAAACCCCCTTTGCTGGTGTTGGTTTCCAGGGTTTTGAGGATACATGCCTGTAAACCAAAGCAATGGATCTGATTATGGCCTATGTCCTGTCTGGTTCAATCTTCTTTCCATGGATTGGGTAGTCACAGTCCTAATGTGTGCCTCCAGGGGCCCCAGCCTGGAGGGTGTGTGGCCCAGGACTTTGGGGACAGAAGTCTTATAACACAAACTCATCTTAGGTTGTGGGAGGTAGGTATGGCAGGCCCAATCTACAAACCATGAGAAGAATTCTTCAGGATATGAAGAAAGAGCTAGTCTGAGGTGCTTGTTCAGACATTTGTCTCTGGATATTGTATCAACGATGGCCGTGGAAAGTGGGGAGGCCTCATGGGCCATGGACGAATCTTCCTCTTTGTGGATTTGGCCCGGTCCCAAATATTTTTCGTCAATCTGTGGGATGGGAGGCCTCTTTCAGGTTTGCTACTACAGGTGTCCCAACCAAAGAGGAATTCCAAAGCAGAGCCCTGGGGAAGAGTGAAGGGAAAACCCAAACTATGGTTAAAAATTGGGGCCTAGGGTCATGGCAGGCCCAATATGCTGTCACTTCATCCAGACACTGAGAGGCCTTACTTGAGGACTGGGCTCAGGCTGAGGGTCACAATGTGTGTTTGTGTCCAATGTGCCCCGCGAGCATGGGCGGGGCCTAATTGGCCACACTGATTTCAACTACACTGAACTTTGGACAATATGCCAATTACAAGGTTTCTTACCACGGGGAAAGAGTTCTGATTTCTTGATCATTTTTACCCTGGGCAGTGGTTTGAGATAAGGTCTAGGTTCTGAAGCCTGAAAACCGCAGTAGGGAAGAGATGACGACCTCAGTGTGTGTGTGACCTATGTGGCCCGCGAGCATGGGCGGGGCAACATTGGCAACACTGCTTTCAACTACACTGACCTAAGGCCATGGCGGTTCTGATGTGCTCAGTGTGCGGTCAGCTGCCTGGGTTTTGGTCAGGAGGTTCGTGCTCAGGTGGTGCTGATGGTGCATTAGTGCCCAGGTTAGACTATATAATTTGGGTACAGTCGAGTGCCGTGTAGGTTTATACTCATTTAAGGTGCTTGGGCAGCTCATTAGGCAAGATATTTTTTTTTAGAGGGCTGGCAGAGTGCTGCATTGTGGGTCCGGAATTGACATACTTGAGGGATTCTAGGCCAGGAGTGTGAGGACAGAAATCTGAGAACACAAGCTAGACTTGGACTTCAGGCCGAGGCCACGGCAGGTACCCTCTGCAGATCTGACCCAATGTCTCATGCGTATGAAGTCACGGCGAAGATCAGACGTTGGCTCAGTTTGGAGTTTCTGTGCATGACTGCCTCTTCATGAACGGAGCAGAATCTAAAGGCCATGGAGGTTTTCCCACGTTGGGAGTTGTGGGCTGCCCCCTTCAAGGATTTCTTCTGCAGGACAATTGAGACCTTTTGGGCAGCTCCAGCACATCCCATATGGAATGACTCCAGAGCACCGTTCGAGGATTGATGCCAGGGAAGCCCGCCTCGCATTCCAATTGTCTCCTAGGAACAAGACAGTTTAGGTCGGATGGATCTGCGGGGGCAAATGGGGTGGCTGAGTTGAAATGGACTTTTCTGGGGCTCCTGGGTGGCTCAGTGAATTAAGCCGATGCCTTAGGCTCAGGTCATGATCTCAGAGTCCTGGTTTCGAGCCTCATATCGGGCCTGCTTCCTTCTCTCTCTCTGCCTGCCTCTCTGCCTGCTTGTGATCTCTGTCTGTCTTATAAATAAATAAAATCTTTAAACAAAAAAAAAAGAAATGGACTTCCTGAGGATGGTGCCTAATGTGTGTTTGTGTCCTTGAGGGCCTTGGAATTGGGCGGTGGCACCGGGACCCTGAAGTATTCCCCTAAGCTTTTGACATAGCACCCATGCACAACTTTCTTTGTGGAGACGAGATTTGTACTGATGGGTGCCACAGGAAGCCCCCTATTCTGGTATTGTAATCCAGGCTTTTGAGGAGAAATGACTGTAAACCTAAGCAATGGATCCGATTATGGCCTAGGGTCCTGTGTGGTTCAATCTTCTTCTCTGGGGACATCCATCTATGGTATAATTGGAGGTAGATGCTCAGCTGGTGTCAGACCGCCCTTGTTTGTCCCCGGAGACCTACATTATTGGGATGGCCTCGGGGACTTTGGAGGGTTCTCCTAATGTGTACGATTTTGGACAATGGAATGCGCAGATTCCCATGGATTGGGTAGGCACAGTCCTAATGTATGGCTCCAGGGGCCCCAGCCTGGAGGGTGTGTGGCCCAGGACTTTGAGGACAGAAGTCTGAAAACACAAACTCAGCTTAGTTTTGGGGACGTAGGTATGGCAGGCCCAATCTATAAACCATGTAAAGAATTCTTCAGGATATGAAGAAAGAGCGAGTCTGAGGCACTTGATCAGGCTTTGTCTCTGGATTTTGTATCAACGATGGCCGTGGAATGTGGGGAGGCCTCATGGGCCGTGGAAAAATCTTCCTCTCCTCGGATTTGACCCATTCCCAATTGTTTGTCGTCAAGCTGTGGGATGGGAGGTCTCCTTTCAGGTTTGTTACCTCAGTGTCCCAACCAAAGAGGAATTCCAAAGCAGAGCCCCGGGGAAGAGTGAATGGACAACCCAAACTATGGTTAAAAATTGAGGCCTAGGATCATGGCAAGCCCAATATGCTGTCTCTTCATCCAGCCGCTGAGAGGCCTTACTTGAGGACTCTGCTCAGGCTGATGGTCACAATATATATATTTTTTTCTAGAGGGCAGGCTGAGTCCTGCATTGTGGGTCCGGATTTGCCAAACTTGAGGGCTTCTGGGCCAGGAGTGTGAGGAGAGAAGTCTGAGCGGGACAATTGAGACCTGTTTGGCAGCTCCAGACATCCCATATGGAATGACTCCAGAGCACCGTTCAAGATGGATGCCAGGGAAGCCCGCCTCGCATTCCAATTGTCTCCTAGCACCAAGACAGTTTAGATTGGATGGCTCTGCGGGAGGAACCGAGGTGGCTGAGTTGATATGGATTTTCCTGAGGGTGGGGCCTAATGTGTGATTGTGTCCATGAGGGCCTTGGATTGGTGCGGTGGCACAGGGCCCCTGAAGTATTCTCCTAAGCTTTTGACATAACTCCCATGCACAGGTTTCCTTGTGGAGACAGATTTGTTCTGATCGGTGCCTGAGGAAACCACCTATGCTGGTATTAGAATCCAGTCTTTTGAGGAGACATGCCTGTAAACCAAATCAATGCATCCGATTATGGGCTAGGGTCCTGTCTGGTTCCATCTTCTTCTCTGGGGACATCCATCTATGGTATGAGTGGAGGTAGATGCTCAGCCGGTGTCAGACCGCCCTTGTTTGTCCCGGGAGACCTACACTATTGAGATGGCCTCGGGGACTTTGGAGGGTTCTCCTGATTTGTAAGATTTTGAACAATGGAATGCGCAGAATTCCCATGGATTGGGTAGGTCCAGTCCTAATGTGTGGCTCCAGGGGCACCAGCCTGTACGGTGTGTGGCCCAGGACTTTGAGGACACAAGTCTGAAAACACAAACTCACCTTAGGTTTGGGGACGTAGGAATGGCAGGCCCAATCTACAGACCATGAGAAGAAATCTTCAGGGTATGAGAAAGAGCTAGTCTGAGGCGCTTGCTCAGGCTTTTGTCTCTGGATTTTGTATCAACGATGGCCGTGGAATGTGGGGAGTCCTCATGTGCCATGGACGAATCTTCCTATTTGTGGATTTAGCCCGGTCCCAATGGTTTTTCGTCAATCTGTGTGTTGGGAGGTCTCCTATCAGGTTTGTTACCTCAGTGTCCCAACAAAAGAGGAAATCCAAAGCAGAGCCCTGGGGAAGAGTGAAGGGACAACCCAAACTATGGCTAAAATTGGTGCCTTGGGGCATGGCAGGCTCAATATGCTGACACTTCATCCAGCCACTAAGAGGCCTTACTTGATGACTTGGCTCAGGCTGTGGGTCACAATGTGTGTTTGTGACCTATGTAGCCAACGAGCATCCCCGGGGATCATGGGCCACACTGGTTTCAACTACACTGAACTTTGGACAATATGCCAATCACAAGGTTTCTTGCCATGGGAAAGGAGTTCTGATTTCTGCATCATTTTCAACCATGGGCAGTGGTTGGAGATAAGGTCTAGGTTCTGAAGCCTGAAAATCGCAGTTGGGAGGAGATGAAGACCTAAGGCCATGGCGGGTCGGATGTGCTCAGTGTGCGGTCAGATGCCTGGGTGTTGGTCAAGAGGTTCGGGCACAGGTTGGGCCAGAGTGCATTAGTGCCAGGTTAGCCTACATAATTTGGGTACAGTCGAGTGCCGTGTATGTTTATCATCATTTGAGATTCCTCGGAAACTCATTAGGAAATATATTTTTTCTAGAGTGCTGGCAGAGTGCTGCATTGTGGGTCCGGAATTGCTAGACTTGAGGGGTTCTGAGTAGTAGTGTGAGGACAGTAGTCTGAGAACACAAGCTAGACTTGGGCTTCAGGCCGAGGGCACGGCAGGTACCCCCTGCAGATCTGAACCAATATCTCATGCATCTGAAGTCAAGGCAAGGATCAGACGTTGGCTCAGGTTGGAATTTGTGTGCATGTCTGCCCCTTCATGAACGGAGCGGAATCTCAAGGCCATGGAGGTTTTTTCACGTTGGGAGTTGTCAGATGCCCCCTTCAAGGATTCCTTCTGCGGGACAATTGAGACCTTTTGGGCAGCTCCAGTACATCTCATATGGAATGACTCCAGAGCACCGTTCGTGGATGGATTCCAGGGAAGCCCACCTCGCATTCCAATTGGCTAATAGCAACAAGACAGTGGAGATCGGATGGCTCTGCGGGAGCAACCGGGGTGGCTGAATTGAAATGGACTATCCTGGGTCTCCTGGGTGGCTCAGTGGGTTAAGCTGCTGCCTTTGGCTGAGGTCATGATCTCAGAGTTCTCGATCAAGCCTCACATCGGGCTCTCTGCTTAGCAGGGAGCCTGCCTCCTACTCTCTCTCTGCCTGCCTCTCTGCCTGCTTGTGATCTTTGTCTGTCAAATAAATAAAAGAAAACTTAAAAAGAAAAAAAAAGAAATGGTCTTTCCTGAGGATGGGGCCTAATGTGTGTTTGGGTCCATGAGGGCCTTGGAATGGGGCGGTGGCACCATGACCCTGAAGTATTCTCCTAAGCTTTTGACATAGCTCCCATGCACAACTTTCCTTGTGGAGATGAGATTTGTTCTAATGGGTGCCTCAGGAAACCCCCTTTGCTGGTATTGGAATCCAGTCCTTTGAGGAGACATGCCTGTAAACAAAAGCAATGCATCCGATTATGGCCTAGGGTCCTGTCTGGTTCAATCTTCTTCTTTGGGGATATCCATCTATGGTATGAGTGTAGGTAGATGCTCAGCTGGTGTCAGACCGCCCACAACCTGGAGGGTTTGTGGCCCAGGACTTTGAGGACAGAAGTCTGAAAACAAAAACTCAGCTTAGGTTTGGGGACGTAGGTATAGCAGGCCAAATCTACAAAGCATGTGAAGAACACTTCAAGATATGAAGAAAGAGCGAGTCTGAGGCGCTTGCTCAGGCTTTTGTCTCTGGATTATGTATGAATAGCCGTGGAATGTGCGGAGACCTCATGGGCCATGGACGAATCTTCATCTCTGTGGATTAGGCATGGCCCAATTCTTTTTCGTCAATCTGTTTAATGGGAGGTCTCCTTTCAGGTTTGTTACCACAGGTGTCCCAAACAAAGAGGAATTCCAAAGCAGAGCACTGTGGAAGAGTGAAGGGGCTACCCAAACTCTGGTTAAAAATTGGGGCCTAGGGGCATGGCAGGCTCAATATGCTGTACCTTCAACAGCCACTTAGAAGCCTTACTTGAGGACTGGGTTCAGGCTGAGGGTCACAATGTGTGTTTGTGACCAATGTGGCCTGCGTACATGGGCGGGGCCACATGGGCAACACTGGTTTCATCTACACTGTACATTGGACCACATGCCAATCACAAGGTGTCTAGCCATGGGGAAGGAATTCTGATTTCTGCATCATTTTCAACCCTGGGCAGTGGTTGGAGATAAGGTCTAGGTTCTGAAGCCTGAAAACCGCAGTTGGGTAGAGATGAGAATTTAAGGCCTTGGTGGGTCTGATTTGCTCAGTGTGCAGTCAGCTATCTGGGTGTTGGTCAGGAGGTTGGGGGCAGGTTGTGTCAGACAGTGCATTATGCCCAGGTTAGAATATATATTTGAGTACAGTCGAGTGCCGTGTAGGTTTATCCTCATTTAAGGTGCCTGGGCAGCTCATTAAGCAATAAATTTTTTCTTGATGTCAGGCAGAGTGCTGCATATGTGTCCGGAATTGCCAGACTTGAGGGATTCTGGGCCAGGAGTGTGAGGACAGAAGTCTGAGAACAGAAGCTAGACTTGGGCTTCAGGCCGAGGGCACGGCAGGTACCCCCTTCAGATCTGAACCATTATCTCATGCATCTGAACTCACGGCGAGAATCAGACGTTGGCTCAGGTTTGAGTTTCTGTGCATGACTGCCCCTCCATGAAAGGAGCGGAATCTCAAGGCCATGGAGGTTTTCCCACGTTGGGAGTTGTGGGATGCCCCCTTCAAGGATTCCTTCTGGGGGACAATTGAGACCCGTTCGCAGCTCCAGGACATCCCATATGGAATGACTCCAAAGCACCGTTCAAGGATGGATGCCAGGGAAGCCCGCCTCGCATTCCAATTGTCTCCTAGCAACAAGACAGTTGAGATCTGATGGCTCTGCAGGAGCAACCAAGGTGGCTGAGTTGAAATGGATTTTCCTGAGGATGGGGCCTAATGTGTGTTTGTGTCCATGAGGCCTTGGAATGGGGCGGTGGCTCCGGGATCCTGAAGTATTCTCCTACGCTTTTGACATAGCTCCCATGCACAAGTTTCCTTGTCGAGACGAGATTTGTTCTGATGGGACCCTCAGGAAACCCCCTATGCTGGTATTGGAATCCAGGCTTTTGAGGAGACATGCCTGTAAACCAAAGCAATGGATCCGATTATGGCCTAGGGTCCTGTCTGGTTCAATCTTCTCTGGGGACATCCATCTATGGTATGAGTGGAGGTAGATGCTCAGCTGGTGTCAGATCGCCCTTGTTTGTCCCAGGAGACCTACACTATTGGGATGGCATCGGGGACTTTGGAGGGTTCTCCTAATATATACGATTTGGACAATGGAATGGGCAGAATTCCCATTCATGGGGTAAGCACAGTCCTAATGTGTGGCTCCAGGGGCCCCAGCCTGGAGGGTGTGTGGCCCATGAATTTGAGGACAAAAGTCTGAAAACAAAAACTCAGCTTAGGTTTCGGGAGGTAGGTATGGCAGGCTCAATCTACAAACCATGAGAAGAATTCTTCAGAATATGAAGAAAGAGCGAGTCTGAGGCGCTTGCTCAGGCTTTTGTCTCTGGATTTTGTATCAACGATGGCCGTGGAATGTGGGGAGGACTCATGGGCCATGGACAAATCTTCCTCTCTGTGGATATGGCCCGGTCCCAACGGATTTTCGTCAATCTGTGGTATGGGAGGTCTCCTTACAGGTTTGTTACCTCAGGTGTCCCAACCAAAGAGGAATTCCAAAGCAGAGCCCTGGGGAAGAGTGAAGGGACAACCCAAACTATGGCAAAAAATTTTGGCCTAGGGTCATGGCAGGCCCAATATGCTGTCTCTTCATCCAGCCATTGAGAGGCCTTACTTTAGCACTGGACTCAGGCTGAGGTTCACATTGTTTGTTTATGACCAATGTGGCCCCCGAGCATGGGCGGGGCCACATGGGCAACACTGGTTTTAATACACTGAACTTTCGACAACATGCCAATCACAAGGTTTCTTGCCATGGGGAAGGAGTTCTGATTTCTGCATCATTTTCAACCCTGGGCAGTCGTTGTAGATAAGGTCTAGGTTCGGAAGCCTGAAAACCGCAGTTGGAACGAGATGATGACCTAAGGCCATGGTGGGTCTGATGTGCTAGGTGTGCGGTCAGCTGCCTGGTTGTTGGTCAGGAGGTCGGGCTCAGGTTGTGTCAGACAGTGCATTAGTGCCCAGGTTAGACTATATAATTTGGGTACATTTGAGTGCCCTGTAGGTTTATCCTCATTTGAGATGCCTGTGAAGCTAAGTAGGCAGGATATTTTTTCTAGAGGGCAGGCAGAGTGCTGCATTGTGGGTCCAGAATTGACAAACCAGAGGGCTTCTGGGCCAGGAGTATGAGGACAGAAGTCTGAGAACACAAGCAAGACTGGGGAATCAGGACGAGACACGGCAGGTACCCCATGCAGATATGAACCAATATCTCATGCATCAGAAGTCAGGGCGTGAATCAGACGTTGGCTCAAGTTGTAGTTTCTGTGCATGACTGCCCCTTCATGAACGAAGCGGAGTCTCAAGGCCGTGGAGGTTTTCCCACGTTGGGAGTTGTGGGGTGCCCCCTTCAAGGATTCCTTCTGCGGGACAATTGAGACCTTTTGGGCAGCTACAGGACCTACCATATGGAATGATTCCAAAGCAACGTTCGAGGTAGGATGCCAGGGAAGCCCGCCTCACATTCCAATTGTCCCCTAGCAATAAGAGAGTTGAGATCGGATGGCTCTGCGGGAGCAACCGGGGTGGCTGAGTTAAAATGGACTTTCCTGAGGATGGGGCCTAATGTGTGTTTGTGTCCATGAGGCCTTGGAAAGGGGCGGTGGCACCGGGATCCTGAAGTATGCTCCTAAGCTTTTGACATAGGTCCCATGCACTAGTTTCCTTGTGGAGACGAGATTTGTTCTGATGGGTGCCTCAGGAAACCCCCTATGCTGGTATTGGAATAAAGGCTTGTAAGGAGACATGCCTGTAAACCAAAGCAATGGATCCGATTATGGCCTAGGGTCCTGTCTGGTTCAATTCTTATATGGGGACATCCATCTATGGTATGAGTGGAGGTAGATGCTCAGCTGGTGTCAGACCGCCCTAGTTTGTCCCGGGAGACCTAAACTATTGGGATGGCCTCTGAGACTTGGGAGGGTCCTCCTAATATGTACGATTTTAGACAATGGAATGGGCAGAATTACCATGCATGGGGTAAGCACAGTCCTAATGTGTGGCTCCAGAAGCCCCAGCCTGGAGGGTGTGCGGCCCAGGACTTTGAGGACAGAAGTCTGAAAACACAAACTCAGCTTAGGTTTGGGGATGTAGGTATGGCAGGCCCAATCTACGAACCATGAGAAGAACTCTTCAAGATATGAAGAAAGAGCGAGTCTGAGGCGCATGCTCAGGCTTTTGTCTCTGGATTTTGTATCAACGATGGCCGTGGAATGTGGGGGGCCTCATGGACCATGGATAAATCTTCCTCTCTGTGGATATGGTCTGGTCCCAATGGTTTTCCGTCAATCTGTGGGATGGGAGGTCACCTTTCAGGTTTGTTACCTCAGGTGTCCCAACCAAAGAGGAATTCCAAAGCAGAGACCTGGGAAAGAGTGAAGGGACAACCCAAACTATGGTTAAAAATTGGGGCCTAGGGGCATGGCAGGCCCAATATGCTGTCTCTTCCTCCAGCCACTGAGAGGCCTTACTTGAGGACTGGGCTCAGGCTGAGGGTCACAATGTGTGTTTGTGACCAATGTGGAACGCGAGCATGGGCGGGGCCTCATGGGCCACACTGGTTTCAACTACACTGAACTTTGGACAACATGCCAATCACAAGGTTTCTTGCCATGGGGAATGAGTTCTGATTTCTGCATCATTTTCAACCCTGGGCAGTGGTTGGAGAGAAGGTCTAGGTTCTGAAGGTTGAAAACCACAGTTGGGAAGAGATGACGACCTAAGGCTATGGCGGGTCTTTTGTGCTCATTGTGCGATCAGCAGCCAGGGTGTTGGTCAGGAGGTTCGGGCCTCAGGAAACCCCCTATGCTGGTATTGGAGTCCAGGCTTTTGAGGATACATGCCTGTAAACCAAAGCAACAGATCTGATTATGTCCTAGGGTCCTGTCTGGTTCAATCTTCTTCTCTCGGGCATCCATGTATGGTGTGAGTGGAGGTAGACGCTCAGCTGGTGTCAGACTGCCCTTGTTTGTCCCGGGAGACCTACACTATTGGGATGGCCTCGGGGAATTGGAGGGTTCTCCTAATATGTACGATTTTGGACAATGGAATGGGCAGAATTCCCATGAATGGGGTAAGCAAAGTCCTAATGTGAGGCTCCAGGGGCCCCAGCCTGGAGGGTGTGTGGCCCTGGAATTTGAGGACAGAAGTCTGAAAACACAAACTCAGCTTAGGTTTGGGGACGTAGGTATGGCAGGCCCAATCTACAAACCATGAGAAGAAAACTTCAGGATATGAAGAAAGAGCGAGTCTGAGGCGCTTGCTCAGGCTTTGTTCTCTGGATTTTGTATCAACGATGACCGTGGAATGTGGGGAGGCCTCAAGGGTCATGGACGAATCTTCCTCTCTGTGGATATGGCCCGGTCCCAATGGTTTTTCGTCAATCTGTGGGATGGGAGGTCTCCTTTCAGGTTTGATACCTCAGGTGCCCCAAACAAAGAGGAATTCCAAAGCAGAGCCCTGGGGAAGAGTGAAGGGACTAGACAGTTGAGATCTTATGTCTCTGCGGGAGAAACCGGGGTGGTTGAGTTGAAATGGACTTTCTTGAGGATGGGGCCTAATGTTTGTTTGTGTCCATGAGCGCCTTGGAATGGAGGCTAGCCTGGAGGTTGTGTGGGTCCAGGCTGCGGGCACAGATGTCTGGAAACACAAACTCAGCTTATGAGTGGCGCCTAGGGTATGGCAGGCCGGATGTACAGCCCAAGAGGGAGCTCCTGGACCTCTGAAACAAGGGCGAGTGGGAGGCGTTCCTTCAGGCTTTTGTCTCTGGATGTTGTGTCCCGGATAGCCGTGGATTGGATGGGTGGCCTCAGGGACTATGAACGAGTATCCCTCTCTGGGTATTTGTCCCAGCTCCCAAGATTTGGGGTCATTTTGTGGGAAGGGTGGAGTCCTGTTGTCTGGCTCATGTCTCTCTCCAAGAAAGGGATTCGAGAGCAGAGCCCCCGGTACGGGCGGGGCGACTGGAAAGCTCAAACACTGGTGAGGATTGGGTGCATAGCGGCCTGGCAAGCCCCATATGTGGGCTCTTGGTCCAGGCCCTGACAGGACTTTCTTTGACATGGGGCTCACGCTGAGGGTCACAGTGTGAATTTGTTCTGCTGCACTCACGGTTGGGCGTGGAATCAGGGGCTATGAAGGTTTCTCTCACCCTGAAGGTGTGACTTCATGCCAAGAGCAAGCTTTACAGCCATGGGGAAGGCGGAGTTCTGTTTTGTGCTTGCGATCCCAGCTGTTTGGAGAATTGATATACAGTCTAGGTTCAGATATTTGAAAACCAAGGTTAGGAAGAGGTGATGGCATAAGACCATGGCGTGTCCGAAGTGCTGGGTGTGTGGCCAGCTGTCTCCTTGTCTGTCTGGACGTGTGGCTTCAGGCTGTGTCAGATGGAGCATAAGTGCCCAGAGCAGCCTATCCAGTTCGGGTAACGTCGAGGTCAAAGCAGGTTGATCCTAATCTGGGTTTTCTGGAGAACCCCACAGGGAAACGTTGTTCTTACGTTGTGCAGACACTGGGCTGGGTTGTGGTTCTGGATTTTCTAGTCCGGAGGGCTTGTTTGCCAGGAGTGTGAGGAAGGAAGTCTGAAAACACAAGCTAGCCTGAGGTTTGGGACAGAGGGCACAGCAGGCCCACTCTGCAGAGGCTGTATCGAGATCTCCTGCACTGAGGTCATGTCAACTATGAGACGTGTCTCAGGCTAGAGTTTTTGTCCTACAAGGACTCTTCCTTAAGGGTGTGGGGGCTTCATGACGCCAGGGAGGTTTGCCTACAATGGGATTTGTGAACTACTCCAAACCTCAAGGTTTCCTTCTGCACGACAGTCGAGTCCTATTGGATGGTTCCAGGAGGTCCCATATGGAAAGACTCGAGAGCAGGTGTCTAAGCATGGATGCCTGGGAACGCCACCTCATATTCCCACTCTTTAGTCAGGACAAGACAGGCTCAATCTGCAGGCTCCTGGGTGAGCTACCCAGAGGGGAGAGTTGAAATGGACTCTCCTGAAGATGAGTCCTACTGTGGGTTGGTGGCCTGGGAGACCTTGGAATGTGGAGGTGGCTCAGGGACTCTGCAGGATTCTCCAACCTGAGGTGTTTGACACGGCTCCAACAAGGGAGCTTCCCATGTGGAGTCGAGAGGAGTTCTGTTTAGTGCCTCAGGAAAGTCCCATATCCTGTTCTTCGAACCAAAGCCTCTGAAAAGTGACACCTGGACAACAAAGAAAGAGTTGAGATTAGGGCCTAAGGGCCTGGCCGGCTCAACCTTCTATCTCTGTTGAAATCTGTATGCATGCCTTCGTGGAGGTAGCTGCTCAGCTTGTGTCTGAATGCCCCTGTGTGTCCAGGGAGGCTACCAGTATTGGGATGTCCACGGGGGCCTTGAGATTTCTCATAATCTGGAGGTGTGTGGCCAAAGGAATGGACACAGTTACCAAGGAGAGAGCAGGCACGGACTTGTGGTATGGCTCCAGAGGACCCAGCCTAGAGGCTGTGTTTGCCCGGACTTTGGGGACAGATGTCTGAAAAAGCAAACTTGGCTCAGCTAGGGGCCAAGGTAATGGCAGGCCTGATCTCCAGTCCGTGAGGGGAGATCCTCTGGATATCAAAGGAGGGCAAGTGGGAGGCAGTCGCTCAGGCTTTTGTCTCTGGGTGCTGCCTTCACAGTGGCCGTTCAGGGTAGGGGTTGCTTCAGGGGCCGAGGAAGAGCCTTCCTCTCGGGGGATTGTCCAAGCTCCCAAGTGTTTGGGTTCATTCTGTGGGAAGGGAAGAGTACTGTTTTCTGCCACAGGGGACCCCCCAGGAAAGGGAATCTAGAGCACAGCAGTGGCCTCCCTCAACTGGAATACACACCATCTCGTTAGTCCTGGGTGCCTAGGGGCATGGCAAGCCACATATGCGGGATCTTGGTCCAGTCACTGAGTGGCGTTACTTGAATAAGGTACTCACGCCGAGGGTCACCATGTGTGTTTGTGCCCTAGGCGGCCCTTACGCATGGGCGTGGCCTCATGGGTCATGCCGTTTTCTCCTACACTGAAGGTTTGACTCACTGCCAGTAGCAAGGTTTCTTGCCATGGGGAAGGAGGGGTTCTGTCTTGTGCATCAGGTTCCCCCCTGTGCAGCGATTGGAGATAAGGTCCAGGTTCCGATGACTGAAAACCCAGGTTGGGAATGGATGGTGGCCTAAGGCAGTGGCGGCTCCAATGTGCTTGGTGTGTAGCCAGCTGTGTCATGAGGCCAAGGAAGTTTTCCCACACTGAGTTTGGAGACCTTGGAATGTGCTGGTTGTTCAGTGGCCCTGCGGAACTCTCCTACCTGAAGGGTTTGATACATCCCCTGTAAGAAAGCTCCCCATGTGGAGATAAGAGAGGTTTCGTTTGGTGCCTCAGAAAAGCCCCTAGTGCTGGTCTACGAGAACAATCCTCTGAGGACAGACACATGGAAACCAAAGCTAAGGTTCATATTAGGGCCTGGGGGCCTGTCCATTTCAACCTTCTGTCTCTGGGGACAATGTCTGAGAGTCTAAGTGGAGATAGTTGCACCGCTGGTGTCAGAGAGCCCCTCTTAGTCCAGGGTGGCCTACACTATTGATGGCCTCAGGGGCCTTGGGGCTTTTCCCTAACCTGTAGGGTTGTTGTCAATGGATTGGGCACACTTTCCTTGGAGAGGGCAGGCACAATCGTTCGCTGTGGCTACAGAGGCCCTAGCCTGGAGGTTGTGTGGGTCCAGGCTGTGGACACAGAAGTCTTAAAACACAAACACAGCTCATGAGTGGCGCCTAGGGTATGGCAGGCCGGATGTACAGCCTGAGAGGGAGGTCCTGGGCCTCTGAAACAAGGGCGAGTGGGAGGCGTTCCTTCAGGCTTTTGTCTCTGGATGTTGTGTCCGGGATAGCTGTGGATAGGAGGGGTGGCCTCAGGGACTTTGGACGAGTATCTCTCTCTGGGGATTTGTCCCAGGTCCCAAGAGTTTGGGGTCATTTTGTTGAAAGGGTGGAGTCATGTTGTCTGGCTCATGTGTCTCTTCAAGAAAGGGATTCCAGATCAGAGCCCCAGGTACGGGCTGGGCGACTGGTAAAATCAATCACTGGTGAGGATTGGGTGCATAGTTGCTTGGCAAGTCAATATGCGGGCTCTTGGTCCAGGCCCTGACAGGCCTTTCTTTGACATGGGGGTTATGCTGAGGGTCACTGTTTGAATTTGTGCCCAAGCAGCACTCACGTTTGGGCATGGCATCAGGGGCCATGAAGGTTTCTCCCACCCTGAAGGTGTGACTCCATGCCAAGAGCAAGCTGTACAGCCATGGGGAAGGAAGAGTTCTGTTTTTTGCTTGCGATACCCAGCTGTATGGAGAATTGATATAATGTCTAGGTTCAGATATCTGAAAACCAAGGTTAGGAAGAAGTGACGGGATAAGACCATGGCGTGTCCGAAGTGCGCGGTGTGCGGACAGCTGTCTCCTTGTCTGTCTGGACGTCTGGCTTCAGGCTGTGTCAGACAGAGCATGAGTGCCCAGTGCAGCCTATCCAGTTCGGGTACCGTCGAGGCCCGAGCAGGTTGATCCTCATCTGGGTTTTATGGAGAGCCAAACAGGGAAACGTTTTTCTTCCATTGGGCAGACACTGGGCTGGGTTGTGGTTCTGGAGTTCCTAGTCCGGAGGGCTTGTTTGCCAGGAGTGTGAGGAAGGAAGTCTGAAAACACAAGCTAGCGTGAGGTTTGTGACCGAAGGCATGGCAGGCCCACTCTGCAGAGGCTGAATCGAGATCTCCTGCTCTGAGGTCATGTCAACTATGAGACGAGCCTAAGGCTAGAATTTTTGTCCAGCATGGCCTCTTCCTGAAGGGTGTGGGGGCTTCATGAGGCCATGGAGGTTTGCCTACGATGAGATTTGTGAACTACTCCAAACCTCAATGTTTCCTTCTGCACGACTGTCGAGTCCTATTGGATGGTTCCAGGAGACCCCATACGGAAAGACTCGAGAGCAGGTGTCTAAGCATGGATGCCTGGGAACGCCACCTCATATTCCCACTCTTTAGTCAGGACAAGGCTGGCTCAATCTGTGGCCTCCTGGGTGAGCTACCCAGAGGGGAGAGTTGAAATGGACTCTACTGAAGATGAGTCCTACTGTGGCTTGGTGGCCTGGGAGACCTTGGAATGTGGAGGTGGCTCAGGGACTCTGCAGAATTCTCCAACGTGAGGTGTCTGACACGGCTCCAACAAGGAAGCTTCCCATGTGGAGACGAGAGGAGTTCTGTTCAGTGCCTCAGGAAAGCCCCATATCCTGTTCTTCGAACCAAAGCCTCTGAGGAGTGACACCTGGAAACCAAAGCAATAGTTGAGATTATGGCCTAAGGGCCTGTCCGGCTCTACCTTCTATCTCTGTTGACATTGTGTGCATGCCTTCGTGGAGGTAGCTGCTCAGCTTGTGTCCAAATGCCCTTGTGTGTCCAGGGAGGCTCCCAGTAGTGGGATGTACTTGAGGTTTCTCATATTCTGGAGGTGTGTGGCCAAAGAAATGGACACAGTTTTCCAGGAGAGAGCAGGCACGGTCCTGTGGTATGGCTCCAGAGGACCCAGCCTAGAGGCTGTGTTTGCCAGGGCTGTGGGGACAGATGTCTGAAAAAGCAAACTTTGCTCAGTTAGGGGCCAAGGTAATTTCAGGCCTGATCTCCAGTCCGTGAGGGGAGATCCTCTGGATATCAAAGGAGGGCAAGTGGGACGCAGTCGCTCAGGATTTGTCTCTGGGTGTTGCGTTCACAGTGGCCGTTCAGGGTAGGGGTTGCTTCAGGGGCCGAGGAAGAGCCTTCCTCTCGGGGGATTGTCCAAGCTCCCAAGTGTTTGGGTTCATTCTGTGGGAAGGGAAGAGTACTGTATTCTGCCACAGGGGACCCCCCAGGAGAGGGACTCTGGATCACAGCATTGGCTTCCCTTAACTGGAATACACACCATCTAGTTAGTCCTGGGTGCCTTTGGGCATGGCAGGCCACATATGCGGGCTCTTGGTCCAGTCACTGAGTGGCGTTACTTGAATAAGGTACTCACGCTGAGGGTTACAAGGTGTTTTTGTGCCCAAGCTGGCCCTCACGCATGGGCGTGGCCTCATGGGCCATGCCGTTTTCTCCTACACTGAAGGTTTGACTCACTGCCAGCAGCAAGGTTTCTTGCCATGGGAAAGGAAGGGTTCTGACTTGCGCATCCGGTTACCCCTGTGCAGGGATTGAAGATAAGGTCTATGTTCCGATGACTGAAAACCCAGGTTGGGAATGGATGGTGGCCTAAGGCAGTGGCGGGTCCAATGTGCTGGGGGTGCAGCCAGATGTGTCGGTGTCTGTAGGAAGTTCTGGGCTCAGGCTATTTGCGACAGACCATCAGTGTTTAAGGTAGCCTATGCAATTGGAGTGTTGCCGACGGCCAAGCTGTTTGGTCCCCATTTGGGGTTCTGGGCAGCACCATAGACAATGTTTTTCTCCTGGGAGGCAGTCAGAGTGCTTCATTGTGGCCCCAGAATTCCCAGGAGGGTGGGTTTGTGGGCCCGGAATGTGAGGACAGAAGTCTGAAAACACAAGCTTGGGTGTGGATTGGAGCCAAGGGCAGAGCAGGCCCACTCTGCAGAGGCTGAATCCAAATCTCCTGCATCTGAAGTCAGGCTGAGGATCAGACGTTGGCTGAGGCTGGCGTATGTGTCCATGATGGCACCTTCATGAAGCGGGGGCCTCATGAGGCCAAGGAACTTTTCCCACGCTGAGTTTGGAGGTTACCCCAACCACAAGGTTTCCTTCTGCGGGACATTCGAGTCCTGTTGCATGGCTCCAGAACATAGGATACAGAAGGACTGGAGACCAGGGTTCGAAGGATGGATCCCTGTACAGCATGCCTCGCATTCCCATTAGCCATTAGCCACAAGATTTGTTTGATCTGCTGACTCTGGGGCACGCTACCCAGGGGGCTGAGTTGAAATGGCCTCTCCTGAGGATGCGTCGTAATGTGCGTTTGAGTCCATGGAGACCTTGGAATGTGCTGGTTGTTCAGGGGCCCTGCGGAACACTCCTACCTGAAGGGTTTGATACGTCCCCAGTAAGAAAGCTCCCCATGTGGAGACGAGAGAGGTTTGGTTTGGAGCCTCAGAAAAGCCCCGTGTGCTGGTCTACGAAAACAGTCCTCTGAGGACGGACACATGGAAACCAAAGCTAAGGTTCAGATTAGGACCTGGGGGCCTGTCCATTTCAACCTTCTGTCTCTGGGGACACTGGCTGAGAGTCTAAGTGGAGATAAATGCTCCGCTGGTGTCAGAGAGCCCTTCTTAGTCCAGGGTGGCCTACACTATTGATGGCCTCAGGGGCCTTGGAGCTTTTCCCTAACCTGTAGGGTTGTAGTCAATGGATTGGCCACAATTTCCTTGGAGAGGGCAGGCACAATCTTTCGCTGTGGCTCCAGAGGCCCTAGCCTGGAGGTTGTGTGGGTCTAGGCTGTGGGCACAGAAGTCTGAAAACACAAACTCAGCTTATGCGTGGCGCCTAGTGTATGGCAGGCCGGATGTACAGCCCGAGAGGGAGCTCCTGGGCCTCTGAAACAAGGGCGAGTGGGAGGCGTTCCTTCAGGCTTTTGTCTCTGGATGTTGTGTCCGGGATAGCTGTGGATAGGAGGGGTGGCCTCAGGGACTGTGGACGAGTATCTCTCTCTGGGGATTTGTCCCAGCTCCCAAGAGTTTGGGGTCATTTTGTGGTAAGGGTGGAGTCGTGTTTTCTGGCTCATGTGTCTCTCCAAGAAAGGGATTCCAGAGCAGAGCCCCAGGTACGGGCGGGGCGACTGGAAAACTCAAACACTGGTGAGGATTGGGTGCATCGGGGCTTGGCAAGCCCCATATGTGGGCTCTTGGTCCAGGCCCTGACAGGCCTTTCTTTGACATGGGGCTCATGCTGAGGGTCACAGTGTGAATTTTTGTCCAAGCAGCACTCAAGTTTGGGCGTGGCATCAGGGGCCATAAAGGTTTCTCCCACCTTGAAATTGTGACTCCATGCCAAGAGCAACCTTTACAGCCATGGAGAAGGAGGAGTTCTGTTTTGTGCCTGCGATACCCAGTTGTGTGGAGAATTGATATAATGTCTAGGTTCAGATATTGAAAGCCAAGGTTAGGAAGAATTGACGGCATAAGACCATGGTGTGTCCGAAGTGCTGGGTGTGTGGACAGCTGTCTCCTTGTCTGTCTGGACGTCTGGCTTCAGGCTGTGTCAGACAGAGCATGAGTGCCCAGAGCAGCCGATCCAGTTAAGGGACCGTCGAGGCCCGAGCAGGTTGATCCTCATCTGGGTTTTCTGGAGAGCCCCATAGGGAAACGTTTTTCTTCCGTTGGGCAGACACTGGGCTGGGTTGTGGTTCTGGAGTTCCTAGTCCGGAGGGCTTGTATGCCAGGAGTGTGAGGAAGGAAGTCTGAAAACACAAGCTAGCCTGAGGTTTCGGACCGAGGGCATGGCAGGCCCACACTGCAGAGGCTGAATCGAAATCTCCTGCTCTGAGGTCATGTCAAGTATGATACGTGCCTCAGCCTAGAGTTTTTGTCCAGCATGGCCTCTTCCTGAAGGGTGTGGGGTCTTCATGAGGCCAGGGAGGATTGCCTACGATGGGATTTGTGAACTACTCCAAACCTCAATGTTTCCTTCTGCACGACTGTCGAGTCCTATTGGATGGTTCCAGGAGGCCCCATACGGAAAGACTCAAGAGCAGGTGTCTAAGCATGGATGCCTGGGAACGCCACCTCATATTCCCACTCTTTAGTCAGGACAAGGCTGGCTCAATCTGTGGCCTCCTGGGTGAGCTACCCAGAGGGCAGAGTTGAAATGGACTCTCCTGAAGATGAGTCCTACTGTGGCTTGGTGGCCTGGGAGACCTTGGAATGTGGAGGTGGCTCAGGGACTCTGCAGGATTCTCCAACCTGAGGTGTTTGACACGGCTCCAACAAGGAAGCTTCCCATGTGGAGATGAGAGGAGTTCTGTTCAGCGCCTCAGGAAAGCCCCATATCCTGTTCTTTGAACCAAAGCCTCTGAGGAGTGACTCCTGGAAACCAAAGCAAGAGTTGAGATTAGGGCCTAAGGGCCTGTCCAGCTCAACCTTCTATCTCTGTTGACATCTGTATGCATGCCTTCGTGGAGGTAGCTGCTCAGCTTTTGTCTGAATGCCCCTGTGTGCCAGGGAGGCTCCCAGTAGTGGGATGTCCTCGGGGGCCTTGAGGTTTCTCATATTCTGAAGGTGTGTGGCCAAAGGAATGGACAGAGTTTTCCAGGAGAGAGCAGGCACGGTCCTGTGGTATGGCTCCAGAGGACCCATCCTAGAGGCTGTGTTTGCCAGGGCTGTGGGGACAGATGTCTGAAAAAGCAAACTTGGCTCAGGTAGGGGCCAAGGTAATGGCAGGTCTGATCTCCAGTCCGTGAGGGGAGATCCTCTGGATATCAAAGGAGGGCAATTGGGAGGCAGTTGCTCAGGCTTTTGTCTCTGGGTGTTACATTCACAGTGGCCGTTCAGGGTAGGGGTTGCTTCAGGGGCCGAGGAAAGCCTTCCTCTCGGGGGATTGTCCAAGCTCCCAAATGTTTTGGTTCATTTGTGGGAAGGGAAGAGTACTGTTTTCTGCCACAGTTGACCCCCCAAGAGAGGGACTCTAGAGCTAAGCAATGGGATCCCTCAATTGGAATACACACCATCTAGTTAGTCCTGGGTCCCTATGTGCATTGCAAGCCACATATGCAGGCTCTTGGTCCAGTCACTGAGAGGCGTTACTTGAATAAGGAACTCACGCTGAGGGTTACAATGTGTGTTGGTGCCCAAGGCGGCGCTCACGCATGGTCGTGGCCTCATGGGCATTGCCGTTTTCTCCTACACTGAAGGTTTGACTCACTGCCAGCAGCAAGGTTTCTTGCCATGGGGAAGGAGGGGTTCTGACTTGTGCATCAGGTTCCCCCCTGTGCAGGGATTGGAGATAAGGTCTAGGTTCCGATGACTGAAAACCCAAGTTGGGAATGGATGGTGGCCTAAGGCAGTGGCGGGTCCAAAGTGCTGGGTGTGCAGCCAGCTGTGTCGGTGTCTGTTGGAAGGTCTGGGCTCAGGCTATTTTCGAAAGAGCATCAGTGTTTAAGGTAGCCTATGCAATTGGGGTGTTGACGAGGGCCAAACTGTTTGATCCTCATTTGGGGTTTCTGGGCAGCACCATAGACAATGTTTTTCTCCTGGGTGGCAGGCAGAGTGCTTCATTGTGGCCCCAGAATTCCCAGTAGGGAGGGTTTGTGGGACAGGAGTGTGAGGACAGATGTCTGAAAACACAAGCTAGGGTGAGGATTGGAGCCAAGGGTAGAGCAGGCCCACTCTGCAGAGGCTGAATCAAAATCTCCTGCATCTGAAGTCAGGCTGAGGATCAGATGTTGGCTGAGGCTGGCGTATGTGTCTATGATGGCACCTTCATGAAGCAGGGGCCTCATGAGGCCAAGGAAGTTTTCCCACGCTGAGTTTGGAGGTTGCCCCAAACCACAATGTTTCCTTCTGCGGGACATTCGAGTCCTGCTGCATGGCTCCAGGACATACCATACGGAAGGACTGGAGAGCAGGGTTCGAAGGATGGATCCCTGTACTGCAGGCATATTTCCTATTGGCCATTAGCCACAAGGTATGTTTTATCTGCTGCCTCTGGGGCACGCTACCCATGGGGCTGAGTTGAAATGGCCTCTCCTGAGGATGCATCATAATGTGCGTTTGGGTCCATGGAGACCTTGGAATGTGCTGGTTGTTCAGGGGCCCTGCGGAACTCTCCTACCTGAAGGGTTTGATACATCCCCAGTAAGAAAGCTCCCCATGTGGAGACGAGAGAGTTTTGGTTTGGTGCCTCAGAAAAGCCCTGTGTGCTGGTCTACGAAAACAGTCCTTGAGGTCGGACAAATGGAAACCAAATCTAAGGTTCAGATTAGGGCCTTGGGGCCTGTACATTTCAACCTTCTGTCTCTGGAGACACTGGCTGAGAGTCTAAGTGGAAATAGTTGCTCCGCTGGTGTCAGAGAGCCCATCTTAGTCCAGGGTGGCCTACACTATTGATGGCCTGAGGGGCCTTGGAGCTTTTCCCTAACCTGTAGGGATGTGGTCAATGGATTGGGCACACTTTCCTTGGAGAGGGCAGGCACAATCTTTCGCTGTGGCTCCAGAGGCCCTAGCCTGGAGGTTGTGTGGGTCCAGGTTGTGGGCGCAGGAGTCTGAAAACACAAACTCAGCTTATGAGTGGCGCCTAGGGTATGGCAGGCGGATGTACTGCCCGAGAGGGAGCTCCTGGGCTTCTGAAACAAGGGCGAGTGGGAGGCGTTCCTTCAGGCTTTTGTCTCTGGATGTTGTGTCCAGGATAGCCGTGGATTGGAAAGGTGGCCTCAGGGACTATGGACGAGTATCCCTCTCTGGGTATTTGTCACAGATCCCAAGAGTTTGGGGTCATTTTGTGGGAAGGGTGGAGTCGTGTTTTCTGGCTCATGTGTCTCTCCAAGAAAGGGATTCCATAGGAGAGCCCCAGGTACGGGCGGGGTGACCGGAAAACTCAAACACTGGTGAGAATTGGGTGTATGGGGGCTTGGAAAGCAAGCATGAGCGGGGCCTCATGGGCCACACTGGTTTCAACTACACTGAACGTTGGACAACATGCCAACCACAAGGTTTCTTGCACTGGGGAAGGAATTCTGATTTCTGCATTACGTTCAGGCCTGGGCAGTGAATAGAGATAAGGTCTAGGTTCTGAAGCCTGAAAACCGAGGTGGAAAGAGATGACGTCCTAAGGTCATGGTGGCTCGATGTGCTCAGTGTGCGGCCAGCTGTCTTGGTGGAGCCAGGAGGTCTAGGCTCAGGCTGTGTCAGAAAGGGCTTTAGTGCCCTGGTCAGCCTATGTATTTGGGGTACAGCCAAGGTAGGTGCAGGTTGATCCTCACTTGGGGTACTTGGTAGCCCCAGAGGGCAATGTTTTTCTTCTGGAGGGCAGGCAGAGTGCTGCTTTGTAGTTCTGGATTGCCAAATTGGAGGTCTTCTGGGTCAGTAGTCTGAGGACAGAGTCTGAGAACACAAGCTAGGCTTAGGTTTCTGGGTGAGGACATGGCAGGCACAATCTACAGACCTGAATCGAGATCTCGTGCATCTGAAGTCAGGGCGAGGATCAGACGATCGCTCAGGTTGGAGTTTCTGACACTGATAGGCCCTTCATGAAGGGGGGCATCACGAGGCCAAAGGGGTTTTCCCACAATGGGAATTGTGAGAAGCTCCAAACTGCAAAGTGTCTTCTGCAGGACAATTGAGACCTGTTGTTGGCTCCAGGCTAATGATTCTGAGCAGAGTTCTAAGGATGGATGGCTGGGTAGCCCACCTCGCATTCCAATTGTCTCCTAGCAACAAGACAGTTTAGTTCTGCTGGATCTAGGGGAGAAACCGAGGAGGCTGAGTTGAAAATGACTCTCCTGTGGAAGGGTCCTAATGTGCTTTTGTGTCTATGGAGACCTTGGAATGACGCGGTGGCACTGGGGCCCTGAAGGGTTCTCCTAAACAGAGCCTTTGAAAACAGCTCCAACGTGCAAGTTTCCCATGTGTAGATGAGAGGTTTTCTGATGGGTGAGTCAAGAAACAGCCATTGCTGGTTTTGAAATCCAGGCCTCTGAGGAGAGATGCCTGGAAACCAAAGCAATGGATATGATTAGTGCCTAGGGGCCTGTTCTTTCCTTTTTACATGGGGACATCTGTCTATGGGTCTGAGTACAGGTAGGTGCTCAGATGGGCTCAGATTCCCCCGGTTTTACCTGGGAAGCCACCACTAATGAGATGGATCAAGGACTTTGGAGGTTTATCCTATTAGAAGGGATGTGGCCATTGGAATGGGCACACACAATTCCCTTGGAGAGAGCAAGTACAGTCCTCAGGTTTGGCTCCAGGGGCCTGAGCCTGTAGGTTGTGTAGGCCAGGGCTGTTTGGACAGTTGTCTGAAAACACAAACTTGGCTTATGTTTCAGGTCATAGGTATGGCAGGACTTATCTACACCATGAGGAGAACTTTTCGGGATTTAAGAAAATGGCGAGTGTGAGGCGTTTGCTCAAGTTTTTGTCTCTGGATATCGTGTCACTCATGGTCGTGAAATTTCTGGGTGACTTCATGGGAAATGGACAAGTCTTACTCCCTGGTGCTTTGGCCCAGTCCAAAGCGTTTGGGGTCACTGTGTGGGATGGAAGAAGTCCGTTTTTTTTTTTTTTTTTGATGTTGTTTTCTTTTTAACCTCAGGTGTCCCACCAAATGAGGGATTCCAGAGTAGAGCCCTGTGGGGGTGGTGATTGACAATCAGAAATCTGGTTAAAAATTGAGGCCTAGGGACATATCAAGCCCATTATGACATCTAATGGTCCAGTCACTGAGAGGACTTAGTAGAGGACAGGACACATGCTGAGGGTCACAATGCGTGTTTATACCCTTGTCGCATTCAATAATGGGCAGGGCCTCAGGGTGAATGCTGGTTTCTCCTACACTGAACGTTGGACAACGTGCCAACCACAAGGTTTCTTACCATGGGTAAGGAGGTGTTCTGATTTCTGCATCACACTCACCCCTGGGCAGTGATTGGAGATAATGTCTCGGTTCTGAGGCCTGAAAACTGAGGTAGGGAAGAGATGATGACCTAAGGCCATGGCGGGTCTTATGTGCTCAGTGTGCGGTCTGCTATCCGGGTGTTGGTCAGGAGGTCCGGGCTCAGGTTGTGTCCGACAGTGCATTAGTGCACAGCTTAGACTATATAATTTGGGTGAAGTCGAGTGCTGTGGAGGTTTATCCTCATTGATGGTGCCTGGGAAGCTCATGAGGCAATAATTTTTTTCTAGAGGGCAGGCAGAGTGCTGATTTGTGGGTCCGGAATTGCCAAACTTGAGGGCTTCGGGGCCAGGAGTTGAGGACGGAAGTCTGAGAAGAAAAGCTAGACTTGGGTATCAGGGCGAGGGCACGGCAGGTACCCCCTGCAGATCTGAACCAATAATCATGCATCTGAAGTCAGGGCGAGGATCAGACGTTGGCTCAGGTTGGAGTTTCCGTGCATGACGGCCGCTTCATGAAGGGAGCGGAATCTCGAGACCATTGAGTTTTTCCCACGTTGGGAGTTGTGGGATGCCCCCTTCAAGGATTCCTTCTGCGGGACAATTGAGACCTGTTGGACAGCTCCAGGACATCCCATATGGAATGATTCCAGAGCACCTTTCGCGGATGGATGCCTGAGAAGCCCGCCTCGCATTCCAATTGTCTCCTAGCAACAAGACAGTTTAGATCTGATGGCTCTGCGGGAGCAACCGGGGTGGCAGAGTTGAAATGGACTTTCCTGAGGATGGGTCCTAATGTGTTTTTTTGTCCATGAGAGCCTTGGAATGGGGCGGTGGCACCGGGACCCAGTAGTACTCTCCTATGCTTTGGACATGGCTCCCATGCACAGGTTTCCTTGTGGAGACGAGATGAGTTCTGCTGGGTGCCTCAGCAAAACCCCTATGCTCGTATTGGAATCAGGCTTTTGAGGAGACATGCCTGTAAACCAAGGCAATGGATCCTTTTATGGCCTAGGGTCCTGTCTGGTTCAATCTTCTCCTCTGGGGACATCCATTTATGGTATGAGTGGAGGTAGATTATCAGCTGGTGCCAGACAGCCCTTGTTTGTTCCGGGCGACCTACACGATTGGGATGGCCTCAGGGACTTTGGAGGTTTCTCCTAATTTGTACGATTTTGGGCAATAGAATGGGCAGAATTCCCATGGATTGGTAGGCTCAGTCCTAATGTGTGGCTCCAGGGGCCCCAGCCTGGAGGGTGTGTGGCCCTGGACTTTGAGGACAGAAGTCTGAAAACACAAACTCAGCTTAGGTTTGGGGACGTAGGTATGGCAGGCCCGATCTAAAAACCATGAGAAGAACTCTTCAGGTTATGAAGAAAGTGCGAGTCTGAGGCGCTTGCTCAGGTTTTTGTCTCTGGATTTTGTATCAGCGATGGCACAATCTACAGACCTGAATTGAGATCTCGTGCATCTGAAGTCACGGCGCAGATCAGACAATCGCTCAAGTTGGTGTTTCTGTCCCTGATGGACCTTTCACGAAGGGTGGCATCACGAGGCCAAAGGGGTTTTCCCACGATGGGATTTGTGAGAAGATCCAAACTGCAAAGTGTCTTCTGCAGGACAATTGAGACCTGTTGTTTGGCTCCAGGCCAATGATTCTAAGCAGGTTTCTAAGGATGCATGGCTGGGTAGCCCACCTCGCATTCCAATTGTCTGTTGACACAAGACAGGTTAGATCTGCTGGATCTGGGGGAGCAACCGAGGAGGCTGAGTTGAAATGGACTCTCCTATGGATGGGTCCTAATGCGCTTTTGTGTCGATGGAGACCTTGGAATGAAGCGGTGGCACTGGGGCCCTGAAGTGTTCTCCTAAACAGAGGCTTTGACACAGCTCCAACGTGCAAGTTTCCCATGGGTAGATGAGATGTTTTGTGATGGGTGAGTCAAGAAACAGCCATATGCTGGTTTTGAAATCCAGGCCTCTGAGGAGAGATGCCTGGAAACCAAAGCAATGGATATGATTAGTGCCTAGGGGCCTGTTCTTTCCTTTTTACCTCTGGGGACATCTGTCTATGGGTCTGAGTACAGGTAGGTGCTCAGATGGGCTCAGATTGCCCCTGTTTTACCTGGGAAGCCACCACTAATGAGATGGATCAGGGACTTTGGAGGTTTATCCTTTTAGAAGGGATGTGGCCATTGGAATGGGCACACACAATTCCCTTGGAGAGGGCAAGTACAGTCCTCAGGTTTGGCTCCAGGGGCCTGAGCCTGTAGGTTGTGTAGGCCAGGGCTGTTTGGACAGTTGTCTGAAAACACAAACTTGGCTTATGTTTCAGGTCATAGGTTGGCAGGAGTTATCTACAGACCATGAGGAGAATTTTCGGGATTTGAGAAAAGTGCGAGTGTGAGGCTCTTGCTCAAGTTTTTGTCTCTGGATATCGTGTCACTCATGGTCGTGAAATTTCTGGGTGACTTCATGGGAAATGGACGAGTCTTACTCCCTGGTGGTTTGGCCCAGTCCAAAGCTTATGGGGTCACTCTGTGTGATGGAAGAAGTCCGTTTTTTTTTTTTTGATGTTGTTTTCTTTTTAACCTCAGGTGTCCCACCAAATGAGGGATTCCAGAGTAGAGCCCTGGGGGGGGTGGTGATTGGACAATCATAAATCTGGTTAAAAATTGAGGCCTAGGGACATATCAAGCCCATTATGACATCTAATGTTCCAGTCACTGAGAGGACTTACTAGAGGACAGGACTCATGTTGAGAGTCACAATGCATGTTTATGCCCTTGTCGCACTCAAGAATGGGCGGGGCCTCGAGGTGAATGCTGGTTTCTCCTACACTGAACGTTGGACAACGTGCCAACCACAAGGTTTCTTACCATGGGTAAGGGGGTGTTCTGATTTCTGCAACACACTCACCCCTGGGCAGTGATTGGAGATAATGTCTCGGTTCTGAGGCCTGAAAACTGAGGTAGGGAAAAGATGATGACCTAAGGCCATGGCCGGTCTTATGTGCTCAGTGTGCGGTCTGCTATCCGGGTGTTGGTCAGGAGGTCCGGGCTCAGGTTGTGTCCGACAGTGCATTAGTGCCCAGGTTAGACTGTATAATTTGGGTGAAGTCGAGTGCTGTGGAGGTTTATCCTCATTGAAGGTGCCTGGGCAGCTCATGAGGCAATAATTTTTTTCTAGAGGGCAGGCAGAGTGCTGCATTGTGGGTCCGGAATTGCCAAACTTGAGGGCTTCGGGGTCAGGAGTGTAAGGACGGAAGTCTGAGAAGACAAGCTAGACTTGGGTTTCAGGGCGAGGGCACGGCAGGTACCCCCTGCAGATCTGAACCAATACTCATGCATCTGAAGTCAGGGCGAGGATCAGACGTTGGCTCAGGTTGGAATTTCCGTGCATGACGGCCGCTTCATGAAGGGAGCGGAATCTCGAGGCCATTGAGTTTTTCCCACGTTGGGAGTTGTGGGATGTCCCCTACAAGGATTCCTTCTGCGGGACAATTGAGACCTGTTGGACAGCTCCAGGATATTCCATATGGAATGACTCCAGAGCACCGTTCGAGGATGGATGCCTGGGATGCCAGCCTCGCATTCCAATTGTCTACTAGCAACAAGACAGTTTAGATCTGATGGTTCTGCGGGAGCAACCGGGGTGGCTGAGTTGAAATGGACTTTCCTGAGGATGGGTCCTAATGTGTTTTTGTGTCCATGAGGGCCTTGGAATGGGGCGGTGGCACCGGGACCCTGAAGTACTCTCCTATGCTTTGGACATGGCTCCCATGCACAGGTTTCCTTGTGGAGACAAGATGAGTTCTGCTGGGTGCCTCAGCAAAACCCCTATGCTCGTATTGGAATCAAGCTTTTGAGGAGACATGTCTGTAAACCAAGACAATGGATCCTATTATGGCCTAGGGTCCTGTCTGGTTCAATCTTCTCCTCTGGGGTCATCCAATTATGGTATGAGTGGAGGTAGATTATCAGCTGGTGTCAGACAACTCTTGTTTGTTCCGGGCGACTTACACTATTGGGATGGCCTCAGGGACTTTGGAGGTTTCTCCTAATTTGTACGATTTTGGACAATGGAATGGGCAGAATTCCCATGGATTGGTAGGCACAGTCCTAATGTGTGGCTCCAGGGGCCCCAGCCTGGAGGGTGTGTGGCCCAGGACTTTGAGGACAGAAGTCTGAAAACACAAACTCAGCTTAGGTTTGGGGACATAGGTATGGCAGGCCCGATCTACAGACCATGAGAAGAACTCTTCAGGATATGAAGAAAGTGCGAGTCTGAGGCGCTTGCTCAGGTTTTTGTCTCTGGATTTTGTATCAGCGATGGCACAATCTACAGACCTGAATCGAGATTTCGTGCATCTGAAGTCACGGCGCAGATCAGACGATCGCTCAAGTTGGTTTTTCTGTCCCTGATGGACCCTTCACGAAGGGGGGGCATCACGAGGCCAAAGGGGTTTTCCCACAATGGGATTTGTGAGAAGATCCAAACTGCAAAGTGTCTTCTGCAGGACAATTGAGACCTGTTGTTTGGCTCCAGGCCAATGATTCTGAGCGGGGTTCTAAGGATGCATGGCTGGGTAGACCACCTCGCATTCCAATTGTCTGTTGACACAAGACAGGTTAGATCTGCTGGATCTGGGGGAGCAACCGAGGAGGCTGAGTTGAAATGGACTCTCCTATGGATGGGTCCTAATGCGCTTTTGTGTCGATGGAGAACTTGGAATGAAGCGGTGGCACTGGGGCCCTGAAGTGTTCTCCTAAACAGAGGTTTTGACACAGCTCCAACGTGCAAGTTTCCCATGGGTAGATGAGATGTTTTCTGATGGGTGAGTCAAGAAACAGCCATATGCTGGTTTTGAAATCCAGGCCTCTGAGGAGAGTGCCTGGAAACTAAAGCAATAGATATGATTAGTGCCTAGGGGCCTGTTCTTTCCTTTTTACCTCTGGGGACATCTGTCTATGGGTCTGAGTACAGGTAGGTGCTCAGATGGGCTCAGATTGCCCCTGTTTTACCTGGGAAGCCACCACTAATGAGATGGATCAGGGACTTTGGAGGCTTATCCTTTTAGAAGGGATGTGGCCATTGGAATGGGCACACACAATTCCCTTGGAGAGGGCAAGTACAGTCCTCAGGTTTGGCTCCAGGGGCCTGAGCCTGTAGGTTGTGTAGGCCAGGGCTGTTTGGACAGTTGTCTGAAAACACAAACTTGGCTTATGTTTCAGGTCATAGGTTGGCAGGAGTTATCTACAGACCATGAGGAGAATTTTCGGGATTTGAGAAAAGTGCGAGTGTGAGGCTCTTGCTCAAGTTTTTGTCTCTGGATATCGTGTCACTCATGGTCGTGAAATTTCTGGGTGACTTCATGGGAAATGGACGAGTCTTACTCCCTGGTGGTTTGGCCCAGTCCAAAGCTTATGGGGTCACTCTGTGTGATGGAAGAAGTCCGTTTTTTTTTTTTTGATGTTGTTTTCTTTTTAACCTCAGGTGTCCCACCAAATGAGGGATTCCAGAGTAGAGCCCTGGGGGGGGTGGTGATTGGACAATCATAAATCTGGTTAAAAATTGAGGCCTAGGGACATATCAAGCCCATTATGACATCTAATGTTCCAGTCACTGAGAGGACTTACTAGAGGACAGGACTCATGTTGAGAGTCACAATGCATGTTTATGCCCTTGTCGCACTCAAGAATGGGCGGGGCCTCGAGGTGAATGCTGGTTTCTCCTACACTGAACGTTGGACAACGTGCCAACCACAAGGTTTCTTACCATGGGTAAGGGGGTGTTCTGATTTCTGCAACACACTCACCCCTGGGCAGTGATTGGAGATAATGTCTCGGTTCTGAGGCCTGAAAACTGAGGTAGGGAAAAGATGATGACCTAAGGCCATGGCCGGTCTTATGTGCTCAGTGTGCGGTCTGCTATCCGGGTGTTGGTCAGGAGGTCCGGGCTCAGGTTGTGTCCGACAGTGCATTAGTGCCCAGGTTAGACTGTATAATTTGGGTGAAGTCGAGTGCTGTGGAGGTTTATCCTCATTGAAGGTGCCTGGGCAGCTCATGAGGCAATAATTTTTTTCTAGAGGGCAGGCAGAGTGCTGCATTGTGGGTCCGGAATTGCCAAACTTGAGGGCTTCGGGGTCAGGAGTGTAAGGACGGAAGTCTGAGAAGACAAGCTAGACTTGGGTTTCAGGGCGAGGGCACGGCAGGTACCCCCTGCAGATCTGAACCAATACTCATGCATCTGAAGTCAGGGCGAGGATCAGACGTTGGCTCAGGTTGGAATTTCCGTGCATGACGGCCGCTTCATGAAGGGAGCGGAATCTCGAGGCCATTGAGTTTTTCCCACGTTGGGAGTTGTGGGATGTCCCCTACAAGGATTCCTTCTGCGGGACAATTGAGACCTGTTGGACAGCTCCAGGATATTCCATATGGAATGACTCCAGAGCACCGTTCGAGGATGGATGCCTGGGATGCCAGCCTCGCATTCCAATTGTCTACTAGCAACAAGACAGTTTAGATCTGATGGTTCTGCGGGAGCAACCGGGGTGGCTGAGTTGAAATGGACTTTCCTGAGGATGGGTCCTAATGTGTTTTTGTGTCCATGAGGGCCTTGGAATGGGGCGGTGGCACCGGGACCCTGAAGTACTCTCCTATGCTTTGGACATGGCTCCCATGCACAGGTTTCCTTGTGGAGACAAGATGAGTTCTGCTGGGTGCCTCAGCAAAACCCCTATGCTCGTATTGGAATCAAGCTTTTGAGGAGACATGTCTGTAAACCAAGACAATGGATCCTATTATGGCCTAGGGTCCTGTCTGGTTCAATCTTCTCCTCTGGGGTCATCCAATTATGGTATGAGTGGAGGTAGATTATCAGCTGGTGTCAGACAACTCTTGTTTGTTCCGGGCGACTTACACTATTGGGATGGCCTCAGGGACTTTGGAGGTTTCTCCTAATTTGTACGATTTTGGACAATGGAATGGGCAGAATTCCCATGGATTGGTAGGCACAGTCCTAATGTGTGGCTCCAGGGGCCCCAGCCTGGAGGGTGTGTGGCCCAGGACTTTGAGGACAGAAGTCTGAAAACACAAACTCAGCTTAGGTTTGGGGACATAGGTATGGCAGGCCCGATCTACAGACCATGAGAAGAACTCTTCAGGATATGAAGAAAGTGCGAGTCTGAGGCGCTTGCTCAGGTTTTTGTCTCTGGATTTTGTATCAGCGATGGCACAATCTACAGACCTGAATCGAGATTTCGTGCATCTGAAGTCACGGCGCAGATCAGACGATCGCTCAAGTTGGTTTTTCTGTCCCTGATGGACCCTTCACGAAGGGGGGGCATCACGAGGCCAAAGGGGTTTTCCCACAATGGGATTTGTGAGAAGATCCAAACTGCAAAGTGTCTTCTGCAGGACAATTGAGACCTGTTGTTTGGCTCCAGGCCAATGATTCTGAGCGGGGTTCTAAGGATGCATGGCTGGGTAGACCACCTCGCATTCCAATTGTCTGTTGACACAAGACAGGTTAGATCTGCTGGATCTGGGGGAGCAACCGAGGAGGCTGAGTTGAAATGGACTCTCCTATGGATGGGTCCTAATGCGCTTTTGTGTCGATGGAGAACTTGGAATGAAGCGGTGGCACTGGGGCCCTGAAGTGTTCTCCTAAACAGAGGTTTTGACACAGCTCCAACGTGCAAGTTTCCCATGGGTAGATGAGATGTTTTCTGATGGGTGAGTCAAGAAACAGCCATATGCTGGTTTTGAAATCCAGGCCTCTGAGGAGAGTGCCTGGAAACTAAAGCAATAGATATGATTAGTGCCTAGGGGCCTGTTCTTTCCTTTTTACCTCTGGGGACATCTGTCTATGGGTCTGAGTACAGGTAGGTGCTCAGATGGGCTCAGATTGCCCCTGTTTTACCTGGGAAGCCACCACTAATGAGATGGATCAGGGACTTTGGAGGCTTATCCTTTTAGAAGGGATGTGGCCATTGGAATGGGCACACACAATTCCCTTGGAGAGGGCAAGTACAGTCCTCAGGTTTGGCTCCAGGGGCCTGAGCCTGTAGGTTGTGTAGGCCAGGGCTGTTTGGACAGTTGTCTGAAAACACAAACTTGGCTTATGTTTCAGGTCATAGGTTGGCAGGAGTTATCTACAGACCATGAGGAGAATTTTCGGGATTTGAGAAAAGTGCGAGTGTGAGGCTCTTGCTCAAGTTTTTGTCTCTGAATATCGTGTCACTCATGGTCGTGAAATTTCTGGGTGACTTCATGGGAAATGGACGAGTCTTACTCCCTGGTGGTTTGGCCCAGTCCAAAGCTTTTGGGGTCACTCTGTGGGATGGAAGAAGTCCGTTTTATTTTTTTGATGTTGTTTTCTTTTTAACCTCAGGTGTCCCACCAAATGAGGGATTCCAGAGTAGAGCCCTGGGGGGGTGGTGATTGGACAATCCGAAATCTGGTTAAAAATTGAGGCCTAGGGACATATCAAGCCCATTATGACATCTAATGGTCCAGTCACTGAGAGGACTTACTAGAGGACAGGACTCATGTTGAGAGTCACAATGCGTGTTTATGCCCTTGTCGCACTCAAGAATGGGCGGGGCCTCAGGGTGAATGCTGGTTTCTCCTACACTGAACGTTGGACAACGTGCCAACCACAAGGTTTCTTACCATGGGTAAGGGGGTGTTCTGATTTCTGCATCACACTCACCACTGGGCAGTGATTGTAGATAATGTCTCGGTTCTGAGGCCTGAAAACTGAGGTAGGGAAGAGATGATGACCTAAGGCCATGGCGGGTCTTATGTGCTCAGTGTGCGGTCTGCTTTCCGGGTGTTGGTCAGGAGGTCCGGGCTCAGGTTGTGTCCGACAGTGCATTAGTGCCCAGTTTAGACTGTATAATTTGGGTGAAGTCGAGTGCTGTGGAGGTTTATCCTCATTGAAGGTGCCTGGGCAGCTCATGAGGCAATAATTTTTTTCTAGAGGGCAGGCAGAGTGCTGATTTGTGGATCCGGAATTGCCAAACTTGCGGGATTCGGGGTCAGGAGTGTAAGGACGGAAGTCTGAGAAGACAAGCTAGACTTGGGTTTCAGGGCGAGGGCACGGCAGGTACCCCCTGCAGATCTGAACCAATACTCATGCATCTGAAGTCAGGGCGAGGATCAGACGTTGGCTCAGATTGGAGTTTTCGTGCATGACGGCCGCTTCATTAAGGGAGCGGAATCTCGAGGCCATTGAGGTTTTCCCACGTTGGGAGTTGTGGGATGCCCCCTACAAAGATTCCTTCTGCGGGACAATTGAGACCTGTTGGACAGCTTCAGGACATCCCATATGGAATGACTCCAGAGCACCGTTCGAGGATGGATGCCTGGGAGGCCAGCCTCGCATTCCAATTGTCTCCTAGCAACAAGACAATTTAGATCTGATGGTTCTGCGGGAGCAACCGGGGTGGCTGAGTTGAAATGGACTTTCCTGAGGATGTGTCCTAATGTGTTTTTGTGTCCATTTAGGCCTTGGAATGGGGCGGTGGCACCGGGACCCTGAAGTACTCTCTTATGCTTTGGACATGGCTCCCATGCATAGGTTTCCTTGTGGAGACGAGATGAGTTCTGCTGGGTGGCTCAGCAAAACACTTATGCTCGTATTGGAATCAGGCTTTTGAGGAGACATGTCTGTAAACCAAGGCAATGGATCCTATTATGGCCTAGAGTCCTGTCTGGTTCAATCTTCTCCTCTGGGGACATCCATTTATGGTATGAGTGGAGGTAGATTATCAGCTGGTGTCAGACAGACCTTGTTTGTTCCGGGGGACCTACACTATTGGGATGGCCTCAGGGACTTTGGAGGTTTCTCCTAATTTGTACGATTATGGACAATGGAATGAGCAGAATTCCCATGGATTGGTAGGCACAGTCCTAATGTGTGGCTCCAGGGGCCCCAGCCTGAAGGGTGTGGGGCCCTGGACTTTGAGGACAGAAGTCTGAAAACACAAACTCAGCTTAGGTTTGGGGACGTAGGTATGGCAGGCCCGATCTACAGACCATGAGAAGAACTCTTCAGGTTATGAAGAAAGTGCGAGTCTGAGGCGCTTGCTCAGGTTTTTGTATCTGGATTTTTTATCAGCGATGGCACAATCTACAGACCTGTATCGAGATCTCGTGCATCTGAAGTCAGGGCGAGGATCAGACTACCGCTTAAGTTGGTGTTTCTGTCCCTAATGGCCCCTTCACGAAAGGGCGGCATCACGAGGCCATGGGGGTTTTCCCACGATGGGATTTGTGAGAAGCTCCAAACTGCAAAGTGTCTTCGGCAGGACAATTGAGACCTGTTTGTTTGGCTCCAGGCCAATGATTCTGAGCAGGGTTCTAAGGATGCATGGCTGGGTAGCCCACCTCGCATTCCAATTGTCTCCTAGCAACAAGACAGGTTAGATCTGCTGGATCTGGGGGAGCAACCGAGGAGGCTGAGTTGAAATGGACTCTCCTGTGGATGGGTCCTAATGTGCTTTTGTGTCTAAGGAGACCTTGAAATGGTGCCCTGAAGGGTTCTCCTACACAGAGGCTTTAACACAGCTCCAACGTGCAAGTGTTCCTTGTGTAGATGAGATGTTTCCTGATGGGTGAGTCAAGAAACAGCCATATGCTGGTTTTGAAATCCAGGCCTCTGAGGAGAGATGCATGGAAAACAAAGCAATGGATCTGATTAGTGCCTAGGGACCCGGTCTTTACTTTTTACCTCTGGGGAGATCTCTCTATGGGTCTGAGTGCAGGTAGGTTCTCAGATGGGCTCAGATTGCCCCTGTATTTCCTGGGAAGCCAGCACTAGTGCGATGGATCAGGGACTTTGGAGGTTTATCCAATTAGAAGGGTTGTGGCCATTGGAATGGGCACACACAAATCCCTTGGAGAGAGCAAGTACAGTCCTCAGGTTTGGCTCCAGGGGCCTGAGCCTGTAGGTTGGGTAGGCCAGTTCTCTTTGGACAGTTGTCTGAAAACACAACCTCGGCTTATGTTTCGGGTCGTACGTATGGCAGGACTGATCTACAGACCATGAGGAGAACTCTTCGGGATTTGAAAAAAGGGCGAGTGTGAGGCTCTTGCTCAAGTTTTTGTCTCTGGATATAGTGGTGGTGATATTTCTGGGTGACTTCATGGGAAATGGACGAGTCTTACTCTCTGGTGGTTTGGCCCCGTCCAAAGTGTTTGGGGTAATTCAGTGTGATGGAAGAATTCCGTTTATTTGTTGTTGTTGTTTGCTTTTTTAACCTCAGTTGACCCACCAAATGAGGGATTCCAGAGTAGAGCCCTGGGGAGGGGCAACCGGACAATCAGAAATCTGGTTAAAAATTGGGGCCTAGGGACATGTCAAGTCCATTATGACATCTTATGGTTCAGCCACTGAGAGGACTTACTAGAGTACAGGACTCATGCTGAGAGTCACAATGCGTGTTTATGCCCTCGTCGCACTCAAGAATGGGCGGGGCCTCAGGGTGAATGCTGGTTTCTCCTACACTGAACGTTAGACAACGTGCCAACCACAAGGTTTCTTGCCATGCGTAAGGAGGAGTTCTGATTTCTGCATCACACTCACCCCTGGGCAGTGATTGGAGATAAGGTCTCAGTTCTGAAGTTGAAAACTGAGGTAGGGAATAGATGATGACCTAAGGTCATGGCAGGTCTTATATGCTCAGTGTGCGGTCAGCTTTCTGGGGGTTGTTCAGGAGGTCCGGCTCAGGTTGTGTCCGACAGTACTTTAGTGCACAGGTTAGAATATATAACTTTGGTAAATAGAATGATGTTTATGTTTATCCTCATTTAAGGTGCCTGGGCAGCTCATGAGGCAATAATTTTTTTCTAGAGCCCAGGCAGTGTGCTGCATTGTGGGTCCGGAATTGCCAAACTTGAGGGATTCGGGGCCAGGGGTGTGAGGACGGAAGTCTGAGAAGAAAGCTAGACTTGGGTTTCAGGGCGAGAGCACGGCAGGTACCACCTGCAGCTCTGAACCAATATCTCATGCATCTGAAGTCAGGGCGAGGATCAGACGTTGGTTCAGGTTGGAGTTTCTGTGCATGACGGCCGCTTCATGAAGGGAGCGGAATCTCGAGGCCATTGAGGTTTTCCCACGTTGGGAGTTGTGGAATGCCCCCTTCAAGGATTCCTTCTGCAGGACAATTGAGACCTGTTGGACAGCTCCAGGACATCCCATATGAAAAGACTACAGAGCACCATACGAGGATGGATGCCTGGGAAGCCCGCCTCGCATTCTAATTTTCTCCTTGCAACAAGACAGTTTAGATCTGATGGCTCTGCGGGAGCAACCGGGGTGGTTGTGTTGAAATGGACTTTCCTGAGGTTGGGTCTTAATGGGTTTTGTGTCCCTGAGGGCCTTGGAATGGGGCAGTGGCACCGGAACCCTGAAGTACTCTCCTAAGCTTCTGACATAGCTCCCATGCACAAGTTTCCTAGTGGAGACGAGATGAGTTCTGATGGGTGCCTCAGGAAAACCCCTATGCTCGTATTGGAATCAGGCTTTTGAGGACACATGCCTGTAACCCAAAGCAATGGATCCTATTATGGCCTAGGGTCCTGTCTGGTTCAATCTTCTTCTCTGGGGACATCCCTCTACGGTGTGAGTAGACGTAGATGCTCAGCTGGTGTCAGACCGCCCTTGTTTGTCCCGGGCGACCTACACAATTGGGATGGCCTCATGGATTTTGCGGTTTCTCTTAATTTGTACAATTTTGGACAATGGAATGGGCAGAATTCCCATGGATTGGTAGGCACAGTCCTAATGTGTGGCGCCAGGGGCCCCAGCCTGGAGCGTGTGTGGCCCAAAATTTGAGGACAAAGTCTGAAAACACAAACTCAGCTTAGGTTTGGGGACGTAGCTATGGCATGCCCGATCTACAAACCGTGAGAAGAATTCGTCAGGATATGAAGAAAGTGCGAATCTGATGCGCTTGCTCAGGCTTTTGTCTCTGGATTTTGTATCAGCGCTGGCCGTGGAATGTCGGGGAGGCCTCATGGGCCATGGACGAATCTTCCTCTCTGAGGATTTGGCCCGATTCCCAATTGTTTTTCGTCAATCTGTGGGATGGGGGGACTCCTTTCAGTTTTGTTACCTCAGGTGTCCCACCAAAAGAAGAATTCCAAAGCAAACCGTGGGGAAGACTGAAGGGACTACCCGAACTATGGTTAAAAATTGGGGCCTAGGGGCATGGCAAGCCCAAAATGCTATATCTTCATCAACCCACTGAGAAGCCTTACTTGAGGACTGAGCTCAGGCTGAGGGTCACAATGTGTGTTTGGGACCCATGTGGCCCGCGAGCATGGGCGGGGCCTCATGGGCCACTCTGGTTTCAACTACACTGAACGTTGGTCAACATGCCAACCACAAGGTTTCTTGCCATGGGGAAGGAGTCCTGATTTCTGCATCACGTTCAACCCTGGGCAGTGATTGGAGATAAGGTCTAGGATCTGAAGCCTGAAAACCGAGGTTGGAAAGAGATGACGACCTAAGGCCATGGCGGCTCGATGTGCTCAGTGTGCGGCCAGCTGTCTTGGTGGGGCCAGGAGTTTCAGGCTCAGGCTTTGTCAGAAAGGGCATTAGTGCCCTGGTCAGCCTATACATTTGGGGTACAGCCAAGGTAGGTGCAGGTTGATCCTCATTTGGAATTACTGTGTAGCCCCTGAGGGCAATGTTTTTCTTCTGGACGGCAGGAAGAGTGCTGCATTGTAGTTCTGGATTGCCAAACTGG
This sequence comes from Mustela nivalis, assembly GCF_964662115.1. Taxonomy (NCBI): domain Eukaryota; kingdom Metazoa; phylum Chordata; class Mammalia; order Carnivora; family Mustelidae; genus Mustela; species Mustela nivalis. Next base: position 877,944 of record NW_028136380.1, read on the forward strand.
AGGGCTTGTGGGCCAGTAGTCTGAGGACAGAAGTCAGGGAACACAAGCTAGGCTTAGGTTTCTGGGTGAGGCCATGGCAGGCACAATCTACAGACCTGAATCGAGATCTCGTGCATCTGAAGTCAGGGCGAGGATCAGACGATCGCTCAGGTTGGAGTTTCTGAACCTGATGGCCCCTTCATGAAGGGGGGGCATCACGATGCCATGGGGGTTTTCCCAAGATGGGAGTTTGAGAAGCTCCAAAGTGCAGAGAATTCTGCAGGACAATTGAGACCTGTTGTTTGGCTCCAGGCCAATGATTCTCAGCAGGGTTCTAAGGATGGATGGCTGGGTAGCCCACCTCGCATTCCAATTGTCTCCTAGCAACAAGACAGTTTAGATCTGCTGGATCGGGATAGACCGAGGATGCTGAGTTGAAATGGACTCTCCGGGGATTGGTCCTAATGTCTTTTGTTTCTATGGAGACCTTGGAATGAAGTGGTGGCACTGGGGTCCTGAACGTTCTCCTAAACAGGGGCTTTGACACAGCTCCAACGTGCAAGTTTCCCATGTGTAGATGAGATGTTTTCTGATGGGTGAGTCAAGAACAGCCATATGCTGGTTGTGAAATCCAGGCCTCTGAGGAGAGATGTCTGGAAACCAAAGCAATGGTTCTGATAAGTGCCTAGGGGCCTGTTCTTTCCTATTTTCCTCTGGGGACATCTGTCTATGGGTCTAAGTGCAGGTAGGTGCTCAGTTGGGCTCAGATTGCCCCTGTTTTTCCTGGGAAGCCACCACTATTGGGATGGATCAGGGACTTTGGAGGTTTATCCTATTAGAAGGGATGTGGCCTTTGGAATGGGCACACACAATATCCTTGGAGAGGGCAAGTACAGTCCTCAGGTTTGGCTCCAGGGACCTGAGCCTGTAGGTTTTGTAGGCCAGGGCTGTTTGGACTGTTGTCTGAAAACACAACCTCGGCTTATGTTTCGGGTCATAGGTATGGCAGGACTGATCTACAGACCATGAGGAGAACACTTCGGTATTTGAAAAAAGGGCGAGTGTGAGGCTCTTGCTCAAGTTTTTGTCTCTGGACATCGTGTCACTCATGGTGCTGACATTTCTGGGTGACTTCATAGGAAATGGACGATCTTACTCTCTGGTGGTTTGGCCCCGTCCAAAGTGTTTGGGATCATTCTGTGTGATGGAAGAATTCCGTTTTTTTTGTTGTTGTTGTTGTTGTTTTCTTTTTTAACCTCAGGTGACCCACCAAATGAGGGATTCCAGAGTAGAGCCCTTGGGAGGGTCAACCGGACAATCAGAAATCTGGTTAAAAATTGGGGCCTAGGGACATGTCAAGCCCATTATGACATCTTATGGTACAGCCACTGAGAGGACTTACTAGAGGACAGTACTCATGCTGAGGGTCACAATGCGTGTTTATGCCCTCGTCGCACTCAAGAATGGGCGGGGTCTCACGGTGAATGCTGGTTTCTCCTACACTGAACGTTGGACAACGTGCCAACCACAAGGTTTCTTGCCATGGGTAAGGAGGAGTTCTGATTTCTGCATCACACTCACCACTGGGCAGTGATTGGAGATAAGGTCTCGGTTCTGAAGCCTGAAAACAGAGGTAGGGAAGAGATGATGACCTAAGGCCATGGCGGGTCTTATGTGCTAACTGTGCGGTCAACTTTCTGGGGGTTGTTCAGGAGGTCCGGGCTCAGGTTGTGTCCGACAGTGCTTTAGTGCACAGGTTAGACTATATAACTTGGGTAAAGTAGAGTGCTGTGTAGGTTAATCCTCATTTAAGGTGCCTGGGAAGATCATGAGGCAATAATTTTTTTCTAGAGGGCAGGCAGAGTGCTGCATTGTGGTTCCGGAATAGCCAAAATTGAGGGCTTCGGGGCCAGGGGGGTGAGGACGGAAGTCTGAGAAGAAAGCTAGACTTGGGTTTCAGGGCGAGGGCACCCCAGGTACCCCCTGCAGCTCTGAATCAATATCTCATTCATCTGAAGTCAGAGCGAGGATAAGACGTTGGCTCAGGTTTGAGTTTCTGTGCATGACGGAGGTTTCATGAAGGGAGCGGAATCTCGAGGCCATTGAGGTTTTCCCACATTGGGAGTTGTGGGATGCCCCCTTCAAGGATTCCTTCTGCGGGACAGTTGAGACCTGTTGAACAGTTCCAGACATCCCAGATGGAATGACTCCAGAACACCATGCGAGGACAGATGACTTGGAAGCCCGCCTCGCATTCCAATTGTCTCATAGCAACAAGACAGTTTAGATCTGATGGCTCTGCGGGAGCAACTGGGGTGGCTGAGTTGAAATGGACTTTCCTGAGAATCGGTCCTAATGGGTTTTTGTGTCCCTGAGGGCCTTGGAATGGGGTGGTGGCCCCGGGACCATGAAGTACTCTCCTAAGCTTCTGACATAGCTCCCATGCACAGGTTTCCTTGTGGAGACGAGATGAGATCTGATGGGTGCCTCAGGAAAACCCCTATGCTCGTATTGGAATCAGGCTTTTGAGGAGACATGCCTGTAACCCAAAGCAATGGATCCTATTATGGCCTAGGGTCCTGTCTGGTTCCATCTTCTTCTCTGGGGACATCCATCTATGGTATGAGTGGAGGTAGATGCTCAGCTGGTGTCAGACCGCCCTTGTTTGTCCCGGGCGACCTACACTATTGGGATGGCCTCAGGGATTTGGCGGTTTCTCTTAATTTGTACAATTTTGGACCATGGAATGGGCAGAATTCCCATGGATTGGTAGGCACAGTCCTAATGTGTGGCTCCAGGGGCCCCAGCCGGGAGGGTGTGTGGCCCAGGACAGAAGTCTGAAAACACAAACTCAGGTTAGGTTGGGGGACGGAGATATGGCAGGCCAGATCTGCAAACCATGAGAATAATTCTTCAGGATATGAAGAAAGTGCGAATCTGAGGCACTTGCTCAGGCTTTTGTCTCTGGATTTTGTATCAGCGCTGTCGTGGAATGTCGAGGAGGCCTCATGGGCCATGGGCGAATCTTCCTCTGTGAGGATTTTTCCCGATTCCCAATTGTTTTTCGTCAATCTGTGGGATGGGAGGACTCCTTTCAGCTTTGTTACCTCAGGTGTCCCACCAAAAGAGGAATTCCAAAGAAAAGCCGTGGGGAAGACTGAAGTGACAACCCGAACTATGGTTAAAAATTGGGGCCTGGGGCATGGCAAGCCCAATATGCTATCTCTTCATCCAGCCACTGAGAGGCCTTACTTGAGGACTGGGCTCAGGCTGAGAGTCACAAAGTGTGATTGGGACCCATGTGGCCCGCGACCATGGGCGGGCCTTATGGGCCAAACTGGTTTCAACTACACTGAACGTTGGACAACATGCCATCCACAAGGTTTCTTGCCATGGGGAAGGAGTTCTGATTTCTGCATCAGCTTCAACCCTGGGCAGTGATTGGAGATAAGGTCTAGGTTCTGAAGCCTGAAAACTGAGGTTGGGAAGAGATGAAGATCTAAGGCCATGGCGGCTCCATATGCTCAGTGTGCGGCCAGCTGTCTGGGTGGTGCTAAATGTTCCAGGCTCAGGCTGTGTCAGAAAGGGCATTAGTGCCCTGGTCAGCCTATATATTGGGGGTACAGCCAAGGTAGGTGTAGGTTGATCCTCATTTGGGGTTACTTTGTAGCCCCTGAGGGCAAAGTTTTTCTTCTGGAGGTCAGGCAGAGTGCTGAATTGTAGTTCTGGATTGCCAAACTGGAGGGCTTGTGGGCCAGTAGTCTGAGGACAGAAGTCTGAGAACACAAGCTAGGCTTCGGTTTCTAGGTGAGGCCATGGCAGGCACAATCTACAGACCAGAATCGAGATCTCGTGCATCTGAAGTCAAGGCGAAGATCAGACGATCGCTCAGGTTGGAGTTTCTGAACCTGATGGCCCCTTCATAAAGGGGGGGCATCACGAGGCCATGGGGGTTTTCCCACGTTAGGAGGTGTGAGCAGCTCCAAACTGCAAAGAGTCTTCTGCAGGAAAATTGAGACCTGTTGTTTGGCTCAAGGCCATGATTCTGAGCTGGGTTCTAAGGATGGATGGCTGGGTAGCCCACCTCGCATTCCAATTGTCTCCTAGCAACAAGACAGGTTAGATCTGCTGGATCTGGGGGAGCAACCGAGGAGGCTGAGTTGAAATGGACTCTCCTGCGGATGGGTCCTAATATGCTTTTGTGTCTATAAAGACCTTGGAATGGTGCCCTGAAGGGTTCTCCTACACAGAGGCTTTGACACAGCTCCAACGTGCAAGTTTCCCATGTGTAGATGAGATGTTTTCTGATGGGTGAGTCAAGAAACAGCCATATGCTGGTTTTGAAATCCAGGCCTCTGAGGAGAGATGCCTGGAAAACATAGCAATGGATCTGATTAGTGCCTAGGGACCCGGTCTTTACTTTTTACCTCTGGGGAGATCTCTCTATGGGTCTGAGTGCATGTAGGTGCTCAGAAGGGCTCAGATTTCCTCTGTATTTCCTGGGAAGCCGGCACAAGTGCGATGGATCAGGGTTTTTGGAGGTTTATCCTATTAAAAGGGTTGTGGCCATTGGAATAGGCACACACAATTCCCTTGGAGATGGCAAGTACAGTCCTCAGGTGTGGCTCAAGGGGCCTGAGCCTGTAGGTTGTGTAGGCTAGGGCTGTTTGTACAGTTGTCTGAAAACACAACCTCGGCTTATGTTTCGGGTTGTACGTATGGCAGGACTGATCTACAGACCATGAGGAGAACTCTTCGGGATTTGAAAAAAGGGCGAGTGTGAGGCTCTTGCTCAAGTTTTTGTCTCTGGATATCGTGTCACTCATGGTGATGAAATTTCTGGGTGACTTCATGGGAAATGGACGAGTCTTACTCTCTGGTGGTTTGGCCCCGTCCAAAGTGTTTGGGGTCATTCTCGGGTGGAAGAAGTCCGTTTTTTTGTTTTTGTTATTTTATTTTTTAACCTCAGGTGACCCACCAAATGAGGGATTCCAGAGTAGAGCCCTGGGGAGGGGCAACCGGACAATCAGAAATCTGGTTAAAAATTGGGGCCTAGGGACATGTCAAGCCCATTATGACATCTAATGGTCCAGCCACTGAGAGGACTTTCTAGAGGACAGGACTCATGCTGAGGGTCACAATGCGTGTGTATGCCCTCGTCGCACTCAAGAATGGGCGGGGCCTCAGGGTGAATGCTGGTTTCTGCTGCACTGAACTTTGGACAACGTGCCAACCACAAGGGTTCTTGCCATGGGTAAGGAGGAGTTCTGATTTCTGCATCACACTCACCCCTGGGCAGTGATTGGAGATAAGTTCTCGGTTCTGAAGCCTGAAAACTGAGGTAGGGAAGAGATGATGACCTAAGTCCATGGCGGGTCTTATGTGCTCAGTGTGCGGTCAGCTTTCTGGGGGTTGGTCAGGAGGTCCGGGCTCAGGTTGTGTCCGACAGTGCTTTAGTGCACAGGTTAGACTATATAACTTGGGTAAAGTCGAGTGCTGTGTAGGTTTATTCTCATTTAAGGTGCCTAGGAAGCTCATGAGGCAATTTTTTTCTAGAGGGCAGGCAGAGTGCTGCATTGTGTGTCCGGAATTGCCAAACTTGAGGGCTTCGGGGCCAGGCGTGTGAGGATGGAAGTCTGAGAAGGAAGCTAGACTGGGTTTCAGGGCGAGGACACGGCTGGAACCCCTTCAGCTATGAACCAATATCTCATGCATCTGAAGTCAGGGCGAGGATCAGACGTTGGCTCAGGTTGTAGTTTCTGTGCATGACGGACGCTTCATGAAGGGAGCGGCATCTCAAGGCCATTGAGGTTGTCCCACGTTGGGAGTTGTGGGGTGCCCCTTTCAAGGATTCCTTCTGCGGGACAATTGAGATCTGTTGGACAGCTCCAGGACATCCCAGATGGAATGACTCCAGAGCTCATGCGAGGATGGATGCCTGGGAAGCCCGCCTCGCATTCCAATTGTCTCCTAGGAACAAGACAGTTTAGATCTCATGGCTCTGCGGGAGCAACCGGGGTGGCTGAGTTGAAATGGACTTTCCTGAGGTTGGGTCCTAATGGGTTTTTGTGTCCCTGAGGGCCTTGGATTGGGGTCGTGGCCTCGTTACCCTGAAGTACTCTCCTAAGCTTCTGACATAGCACCCATGCACAGGTTTCCTTGTGGAGACGAGATGAGTTCTGATGGGTGCCTCAGGAAAACCTCTATGCTCGTATTGGAATCAGTCTTTTGAGGAGACATGCCTGTAAACCAAAGCAATGGATCCTATTATGGCCTAGGGTCCCGTCTGGTTGGTAGGCACAGTCCTAATGTGTGGCTCCAGGGGCCCCAGCCTGGAGGGTGTGTGGCCCAGGACTTTGAGGACAGAAGTCTGAACACACAAACTCAGCTTAGGTTTGGAGACGTAGGTATGGCAGGCTCGATCTATAAACCATGAGAAGAACTCTTCAGGATATGGAGAAAGTGCGAATCTGAGGCGCTTGCTCAGGCTTTTGTCTCTGGATTTTGTATCAGCGGTGGCCGTGGAATGTCGGGGAGGCCTCATGGGCCATGGACGAATCTTCCTCTTTGAGGATTAGTCCCGATTCCCAATTGTTTTCCTTAAATCTGTGGGAAGGGAGGACTCCTTTCAGTTTTGTTACCTCAGGTGTCCCACCAAAAGAGGAATTGCAAAGCAAAGCCGTGGGGAAGACTGAAGGGATACCCCGAACTATGGTTAAAAATTGGGGCCTAGGAGCATGGCAAGCCCAATATGCTATCTCTTCATCTAGCCACTGAGTTGCTTTACCTGAGGACTGGGCTCAGGCTGAGAGTCACAATGTGTGTTTGGGACCCATGTGGCCTGCGAGCATGGGCGGGGCCACATGGGCCACTCTGGTTTCAACTACACTGAACGTTGGACAAAATGCCAACCACAAGGTTTCTTGCCATGTGGAAGGAGTTCTGATTTCTGCATCACGTTCAACCCTGGGCAGTGATTGGAGATAAGGTCTAGGTTCTGAAGCCTGAAAACCGAGGTTGGGAAGAGATGACGACCAAAGGCCATGGCGGGTCTGATATGCTCAGTGTGGGGTCAGCTGTCTGGGAGGGGCCAGTGGGTCCAGGCTCAGGCTGTCAGAAAGGGCATTAGTGCCCTGGTCGGCCTATGTATTTGGGGTACAGCCATGGTAGGTGCAGGTTGATCCTCATTTGGCATTACTGGGTAGCCCCAGAGGGCAATGTTTTTCTTCTGGGGGGCAGGAAGAGTGCTGCATTGTAGTTATGGATTGCCAAACTGGAGGGCCAGTAGTCTGAGGACAGAAGTCTGAGAACACAAGCTCAGCTTCGGTTTCTGGGTGAGGCCATGGCAGGCACAATCTACAGACCTGAATCGAGATCTCGTGCATCTGAAGTCAGGGCGAGGATCAGACGATCGCTCAGGTTGGAGTTTCTGACACTGATAGGCCCTTCATGAAGGGGGGCATCACGAGGCCAAAGGGGTTTTCCCACAATGGGAATTGTGAGAAGCTCCAAACTGCAAAGTGTCTTCTGCAGGACAATTGAGACCTGTTGTTGGCTCCAGGCTAATGATTCTGAGCAGAGTTCTAAGGATGGATGGCTGGGTAGCCCACCTCGCATTCCAATTGTCTCCTAGCAACAAGACAGTTTAGTTCTGCTGGATCTAGGGGAGAAACCGAGGAGGCTGAGTTGAAAATGACTCTCCTGTGGAAGGGTCCTAATGTGCTTTTGTGTCTATGGAGACCTTGGAATGAAGCGGTGGCACTGGGGCCCTGAAGGGTTGTTCTAAACAGAGGCTTTGACACAGCTCCAACGTGTAAGTTTCCCATGTGTAGATGAGATGTTTACTGATGGGTGAGTCAATTAACAGCCATATGCTGGTTTTGAAATCCAGGCCTCTGAAGAGAGATGCCTGGAAACCAAAGCAATGGATCTGATTAGTGCCTAGGGGTCTCTTCTTTCCTTTTTACCTCTGGAGATATCTGTCTATGTGTCTGAGTGCAGGTAGGTGCACAGATGGGCTCAGATTGCTCCTGTTTTTCCTGGGATGCCAGCACTAGTGCGATGGATCTGGGACTTTGGAGGTTTATCCTATTAGAAGGGTTGTGGCCATTGGAATGGGCACACACAATTCCCTTGGAGAGGGCAAGTACAGTCCTCAGGTTTGGCTCCAGGGGCCTGAGCCTGTAGGTTGTGTAGGCCTGGGCTGTTTGGACAGTTGTCTGAAAACACAACCTCGGCTTATGTTTCGTGTCATAGGTATGGCAGGACTGATCTACAGACCATGAGGAGATCACTTCGGGATTTGAAAAAGGGCGAGTGTGAGGCTCTTGCTCAAGTTTTTGTCTCTGGATATCGTGTCACTCATGGTGGTGAAATTTCTGGGTGACTTCATGGGAAATGGACGAGTCTTATTCTCTGGTGGTTTGGCCCCGTCCAAAGGGTCATATGAAGAAAGAACGTGTCTGAGGCGCTTGCTCAGGCTTTTGTCTCTGGATTTTGTATCAACAATGGCCGTGGAATGTGGGGAGGCCTCATGAGCCTTTGACAAATCTTCCTCTCTGTGGATTTGGCCTGGTCCCAATTGTTTTTCGTCAATCTGTGGGATGGGAGGTCTCCTTTCAAGTTTATTCCCTCAGGTGTCCGAACAAAAGAGGAATTCCAAAGCAGAGCCCTGGGGAAGAGTGAAGGGACAACCCAATCGGTGGTTAAAAATTGGGGACTAGTCGCATGGCAGGCCCAATATGCTGTCTCTTCAACCAGCACTGAGAGGCCTTACTTGAGCTTGGGCTCAGGCTGAGGGTCACAATGTGTGTTTGTGACCAATGTGGCCCGTGAACCTGGGCGGGGCCTCATGGCCCAACTGGTTTCAACTACACTGAACTTTGGACAATGTGCCAAACACAAGGTCTATTGCCATGGGGAAGATGTTCTGATTTCTGCACATTTACAACGCTGGGCAGAGGTTGGAGATAAGGTCTAGGTCCTGAAGCCTGAAAAACCGCAGTTGGGAAGAGATGACGACCTAAGGCCATGGTGGGTCTTATATGCTCAGTGTGGGGTCAGCTGCCTGGGTGTTGGTCAGGAGTTTCTGGCTCAGGTTGTGTCAGACAGTGCATTAGTGCATAGGTTAGACTATATAATTTGGGTACAGTCGAGTGCCATGTAGGTTTATCCTCATTTGAGGTGCCTGGGCTGCTCATTGGGCAAGATATTTTTTCTAGAGGGCAGGCAGAGTACTGCATTGTGGGTCCGGAATTGCCAAACTTGAGGGCTTCTAGGCCACGAGTGTGAGGACAGAAGTCTGAGAACACAAGCTAGACTTGGGCTTCAGGCCGAGGGCACGGCAGGTACCCCCTGCAGATCGGAACCAATATCTCAAGCATCTGAATCACGGCGAGGATCAGAGGTTGGCTCAGGTTGGAGTTTCTGTGTATGACTGACCCTTCATGAACGGAGCGGAATCTCAAGGCCATAGAGGTATTCCCACGTTGGGAGTTGTGGGATGCCCTCTTCAAGGATTCCTTCTGCGGGACATTTGTGACTTGTTGAGAAGATCCAGGACATCCCATATGGAATGACTCCAGAGCACCGTTCGAGGATGGATGCCAGGGAAGCCCGCCTCGCATTCCAATTGTCTCCTAGCAACAATACAGTGAGATCGGATGGCTCTGCAGGAGCAACCTGGGTGGCTGCTTTGAAATGGACTTTTCTGAGGATGGGGCCTAATGTGTTTTGTTTCCATGAGGGCCTTGGAAAGGGGCGGTGGTACCGGGACGCTGAAGTATTCTCCTAAGCTTTTGACATAGTTCCCATGCACAAGTTTCCCTGTGGAGACGAGATTTGTCTGACGGGTGTCTCAGTAAACCCCTTATGCTGGTATTGGAATCCAGGCTTTTGAGGAGACATGCCTGTAAACCTAAGCAATGGATCCGATTATGGCCTAGAGTCCTGTCTGGTTCAATCTTCTTATCTGGGGATATACATCTATGGAATGAGTGGAGGAGGATGCTCACCTGGTGTCAGACCTCCCTTTTTTGTCCTTGGAGACCTACACTACTGGGATGGCCTCGGGGACTTTGAGAATTCTCATAATTTGTACGATTTTGGAAAATGAAATGGGCAGAATTCCCATGGATTGGGTAGGTCAGTCCTAATGAGTGGCTCCAGTGGCCCCAGCCTGGAGGGTGTGTGGCCCAGGACTTTTAGGACAGAAGTCTGAAAACACAAACTCAGCTTAGGTTTGGGGACGTAGGTATGGCAGTCCCAATTTACAAACCATGAGAAGAACTCTTCAGGATATGAAGAAAGAGCGAGTCTGAGGCACTTGCTCAGGCTTTTGTCTCTGGATTTTGTATCAACAATGGGTGTGGAATGTGGGGAGGCCTCCTGGGCCATGGACGAATCTTCCTCTCTGTGGATTTGGCCCGGTCCCAATTTCTTTCCGTCAATATGTGGGATGGGATGTCTCCTCTCAGGTTTGTTACCTCAGGTGTCCCAATCAAAGAGGAATTCGAAAGCAGAGCCCTAGGAAAGAGTGAAGGGACCACCCAAACTATGGTTAAAAATTGGGGCCTAGGGGAATGGCAGGCCCAATATGCTGTCTCTTCATCCAGCCACTGAGAGGCCTTACTTGAGGACTGGGCTCAGGCTGAGGGTCACAATGTGTGTTTGTGACCAATATGGCACACGAGCATGGACGGGGCCTCATGGGCCACACTGGTTTCAACTACACTGGACTTTGGAAAACATGCCAATCACAAGATCTCTTGTCATGGGGAAGTTGTTCTGATTTCTGCATCATTGTCAACCATGGGCAGTGGTTGGGGATAAGGTCTAGATTTTGAAGCCTGAAAAAACGCAGTTGGGAAGAGATGACGACCTAAGGCCATGGCGGGTCTGATATGCTCAGTGTGCGGTCAGCTGCCTGAAATTGGTCAGGAGGTTCTGGCTCACGTTGTGTCAGACAGTGCATTAGTGCCCAGGTTAGACTATAAAAATTTGGGTACAGTCGAGTGCCGTGTAGGTTTATCCTCATTTGAGGAGCCTGGGCAGCTCATTAGGCAAGATATTTTTTCTAGAGGGCAGGCAGAGTGCTGCATTATGGGTCTGGAATTGCCAAAATTGAAAGCTTCTGGGACACGAGTGTGAGGACAGAAGTCTGAAAACACAAGCTAGACTTGGGCTTCAGGCCGAGGGCACGGCAGGTACCCACTGCAGATCTGAACCAATATCTCAAGCATCTGAAGTCACCGCGAGGATCAGACGTTGGCCCATATTGGAGTTTCGGTGCATGTTGACCCTTCATGAACGGAGCAGAATCTCAAGGCCATGGAGCTTTTCCCACGTGGGAGTTGTGGATGCCCCCTTCAAGGATTCCTTCTGCGGGACAAATGAGTTCTGTTGGGCAGCTCCAGGACATCCCATATGGAATGACTCCAGAGCACCGTTGGAGGATGGATGCCAGGGAAGCCCGCCTCGCATTCCAATTGTCTCCTAGCAACAATACAGTTGAGATCGGATGGCTCTGCAGGAGCAACCGGGGTGGCTGAATTGAAATGGACTTTCCTGAGGATGGGTCCTAATGTGTATTTGTGTCCATGAGGGCCTAGGAATGGGGCGGTGGTAACGGGACACTGAGTATTCTCCTAAGCTTTTGACATAGCTCCCATGCACAAGTTTCCTTGTGGAGACGAGATTTGTTCTGATGGGTGCCTCAGGAAACCCCTTATGCTGGTATTGGAATCCAGGCTTTTGAGGAGACATGCCTGTAAACCAAAGCAATGGAATCGATTATGGCCTAGAGTCCTGTCTGGTTCAATCGTCTTATCTGGGGATATCAATCTATGGAATGAGTGGAGGTAGATGCTCACCTGGTGTCTGACTGCCCTTGTTTGTCCCCGGAGACCTACACTATTGGAATGGCCTCGGGGACTTTGTAGAGTTCTCCTAATTTGTACGATTTTGGATAATGGAATGGGCAGAATTCCCATGCATTGGGTAGGCACGGTGCTAATGTGTGGCTCCAGTGGCCCCACCTTGGAGGGTGTTTGGCCCAGGACTTTGAGGACAGAAGTCTGAAAACACAAATTCAGCGGAGGTTTGGGGACTTAAGTGTGGCAGGCCCAATCTACAAACCATGAGAAGAACTCTTCAGGATATGAAGAAAGAGCGAGTCTGAGGCATTTGCTCAGGCTTTTGTCTCTGGATTTTGTATCAACGATGGCCGCGGAATGTGGGGGGGCCTCCTGGGCCATGGATGAATTTTCCTCTCTGTGGATTTGAAATGGTCCCAATTGTTTTTCGTCAATCTGTGGGATGTGAGGTCTCCTTTCAGGTTTATTACCTCAGGTGTCTGAACAAAAGAGGAATTCCAAAGCAGAGCTCTGGGAGGCATGAAGGAACAACTGAAACTTTTGTTAAAAATTGGGGTTAGGGGCATGGCAGGCCCAATATGCTGTCTCTTCATCCAGCCACTTAGAGGCCTTACTTGAGGCCTGGGCTCAGGCTGAGGGTCACAATGTGTGTTTTTGACAAATGTGGCCCGCGAGCATGGGCGGGGCCTCATGGGCCACACTGGTTTTAACTGCACTGGACTTTGGACAACATACCAATCACAAGGTCTCTTGCCATGGGGAAGGTGTTCTGATTTCTGCATCATTTTCAACCTTGGGCAGTGGTTGGAGATAAGGTCTCGGTTCTGAAGCCTGAAAACCGCAGTTGGGAAGAGATGACGACCTAAGGCCATGGAGGGTCTGATATGCTCAGTGTGCGGTCAGTTGCATGTGTTTTGTTCCAGAGGTTCTGACTCAGGTTGTGTCAGGCAGTGCATTAGTGCCCACGTTAGAGTATATAATTTGGGTATAGTCGAGTGCCGTGTAGGTTTATCCTCATTTGAGGTGCCTGGGCAGCTCATTAGGCAAGATATTTTTTCTAGAGGGCAGACAGAGTGCTGCATTGTGGGTCCGGAATTGCCAAACTTGAGGGATTCTGGGCCAGGAGTGTGAGGACAGAAGTCTGAGAACACAAGCTAGACCAGAGCTATTCAGGCCGAGGGCACGGCAGGTACCCCCTGCAGATCTGAACCAATATCTCAAGCATCTGAAGTCACGGCGATATCAGACGTTGGCTCATATTGGAGTTTCGGTGCATGACTGCCCCTTCATGAACGGAGCGGAATCTCAAGGCCATGGAGGTTTTCCCACGTTGGGAGTTGTGGGATGCCCCCTTCAATGATTCCTTCTGCGGGACAATTGAGACCTGTTGGGCAGCTCCAGGGCATCCCATATGGAATGACTCCAGAGCACCGTTGGAGGATGGAAGCCAGGGAAGCCCGCCTCGCATTCCAATTGTCTCCTAGCCACAAGTGAGTTGAGATCGAATGGCTCTGCGGGAGCAAACGGAGTGGCTGCGTTGAAATGGACTTTCCTGAGGATGGGGCCTAATGTGTGTTTGTGTCCATGAGGGCCTTGGAATGGGTCGGTGGCACCGGGACCCTGAAGTATTCTCCTAAGCTTTTGACATAGATCCCATTCACAAGTTTCCTTGTGGAGACGAAATTTGTTCTGATGGGTGCCTCAGGAAACCCACTATGCTGGTATTGGAATCCAGGCTTTTGACGAGACATGCTTGTAAACCAAAGTAATGGATCCTATTATGGCCTAGGGTCCTGTCTGGTTCAATCTTCTTCTCTGGGGATATCCATCTATGGAATGTGTGGAGGTAGATGTTCACCTGGTGTCAGACCACCATTGTTTGACCCCGGAGACCTACACTATGGGGATGGCCTCGGGGACTTTTGAGAGTTCTCCTAATTTGTACGATTTGGGACAATCGATTGGGCAGAATTCCCATGGATTGGGTAGGCACAGTCCTAATGTGTGGCTCCAGGGGGCCCCGCCTGGAGGGTGTGTGGCCCAGGACTTTGAGGACAGAAGTCTAAAAACACAAACTCAGCTTAGGTTTGGGGACGTTGGTATGGCAGGGCCAAGCTACAAACCATGAGAAGAACTCTTCAGGATATGAAGAAAGAGCGAGTCTGAGGCACTTGCTTAGGCTTTTGTCACTGGATTTTGTATCAACGATGGCCGTGGAATATGGGGAGGCCTCATGGGTCATGGACGAATCTTCCTCTCTGTGGATTTGGACCGGTCCCAATTGTTTTTCGTCAATCTGTGGGATGTGAGGTCTTTCAGGTTTATTCAGGTGTCTGAACAAAAGAGGAATTCCAAAGCAGAGCCCTGGGGAAGCATGAAGGAACAACCCAAACTATGGTTAAATATTGGGGCCTAGGGGCAGGGCAGGCCCAATATGCTGTCTCTTCATCCAGCCACTTAGAGGCCTTACTTGAGGACTGTGCTCAGGCTGAGGGTCACAATGTGTGTTTGTGACCAATGTGTCCCGAGAGCATGGGCGGGGCCTCATGGGCCACACTGGTTTCAACTACACTGGACTTTGGAAAACATGTCAATCATACGGTCTCTTGTCATGGGGAAGGTGTTCTGATTTCTGCATCATTTTCAACCCTGGGCAGTGGTTGGAGATAAGGCCTAGGTTCTGAACCTGAAAAACCGCAGTTGGGAAGAGATGACGACCTAAGGCCATGGCGGGTCTGATATGCTCAGTGTGCAGTCAGCTGCCTGGGTTTGGTCAGGTGGTTCCGGCACAGGTTGTCAGAGAGTGCATTAGTGCCCAGGTTAGACTATATAATTTGGGTATAGTCGAGTGCCGTGTAGGTTTATCCTCATTTGAGGTGCCTGGGCTGCTCATTAGGCATGATATTTTTTCTAGAGGGCAGGAAGATTGCTGCATTGTGGGTCCGGAATTGCCAAACTTGAGGGCTTCTGGGCCCAGTGTGTGAGGACAGAAGTCTGAGAACACAAGCTAGACTTGGGCCTCAGGCCGAGGGAACGGAAGGTACCACCTGCAGATCTGAACCAATATCTCAAGCATCCGAAGTCATGGCGAGGATCAGACCCTGGCTCAGGTTGGAGTTTGTGTGCATGACTGCCCCTTCATAAACGGAGCGGAATCTCAAGGCCATGGAGGTTTTCCCACGTTGGGAGTTGTGGGATGCCCCCTTCAAAAATTCCTTCTGCGGGACAACTGAGACCTGTTGGGCAGCTCCAGGACATCCCATATGGAATGACTCCAGAGCACCGTTGGAGGATGGATGCCAGGGATGCCCGCCTCGCATTACAATTGTCTCCTAGCATCAAGACAGTTGAGATCGGATGGCTCTGCGGGAGCAACTGGGATGTGGCTGAGTTGAAATTGACTTTCCTGACGGTGGGGTCTAATGTGTGTTTGTGTCCATGAGGGCCTTGGAATGGGGTGGTGGCACCGGGACCCTGAAGTATTCTCCTAAGCTTTTGACATAGCTCCCATGCACAAGTTTCCTTGTGGAGACGAAATTTGTTCTGATGGGTGCCTCAGTAAACCCTTTATGCTGGTATTGGAATCCAGGCTTTTGAGGAGACATGCCTGTAAACCAATGCAATGGATCCGATTATGTCCTAGAGTCCTGTCTGGTTCAATCTTCTTATCTGGGGATATCCATCTATGGAATGAGTGGAGGTAGATGCTCACCTGGTGTCAGATCGCCCTTGTTTGTTCCCGGAGACCTACACTATTGGGATAGCCTCGGGGACTTTGGAGAGCTTCTAATTTGTACGATTTTGGACAATGGCATGGGTGGAATTGCCATGGATTGGGTAGGCACAGTCCTAATGTGTGGCTCCATGGGCCCCAGCCTGGAGGGAGTGTGGCCCAGGACTTTGAGGACAGAAGTCTGAAAACACAAACTCAGCTTAGGTTTGGGGATGTAGGTATGGCAGGCCCAATCTAAAAACCATGAGAAGAACTCTTCAGGATATGAAGAACGAGCGAGTCTGAGGCACTTGCTCAGGCTTTTGATCTGGATTTTGTATCAACGATGGCCGTGGAATGTGGGGGCGCCTCATGGGTCATGGATGAATCTTCCTCTCTGTGGATTTGAACCGTTCCCAATTGTTTTTCGTCAATCTGTGGGATGTGAGGTCTCCTTTCAGGTTTATTACCTCAGGTGTCTGAACAAAAGAGGAATTCCAAAGCAGAGCCCTGGGGAAGCATGAAGGAACAACCCAAACTATGGTTAAAAATTGGGGCCTAGGGGCATGGCAGGCCCAATATGCTGTCTCTTCATCCAGCCACTTAGAGGCCTTACTTGAGGACTGTGCTCAGGCTGAGGGTCACAATGTGTGTTTGTGACCAATGTGGCCCGAGAGCATGGGCGGTGCCTCATGGGCCACACTGGTTTCAACTACACTGGACTTTGGACAACATGTCAATCATACGGTCTCTTGTCATGGGGAAGGTGTTCTGATTTCTGCATCATTTTCAACCCTGGGCAGTAGTTGGAGATAAGGCCTAGGTTCTGAACCTGAAAAACCGCAGTGGGAAGAGATGACGACCTAAGGCCATGGCGGGTCTGATATGCTCAGTGTGCAGTCAGCTGCCTGGGTGTTGGTCAGGTGGTTCCAGCTCAGGTTGTCAGACAGTGCATTAGTGCCCAGGTTAGATTATATAATTTGGGTATAGTCGAGTGCCGTGTAGGTTTATCCTCATTTGAGGTGCCTGGGCTGCTCATTAGGCATGATATTTTTTCTAGAGGGCAGGCAGATTGCTGCATTGTGGGTCCGGAATTGCCAAACTTGAGGGCTTCTGGGCCAGGAGTGTGAGGACCGAGTTTGAGAAGACAAGCTAGACTTGGGCTTCAGGCCGAGGGCACGGCAGGTACCCCCTGCAGATCTGAACCAATATCTCAAGCATCCGAAGTCATGGCGAGGATCAGACCCTGGCTCAGGTTGGAGTTTGTGTGCATGACTGCCCCTTCATAAACGGAGCGGAATCTCAAGGCCATGGAGGTTTTCCCACGTTGGGAGTTGTGGGATGCCCCCTTCAAAAATTCCTTCTGCGGGACAACTGAGACCTGTTGGGCAGCTCCAGGACATCCCATATGGAATGACTCCAGAGCATCGTTGGAGGATGGATGCCAGGGAAGCCCGCCTCGCATTACAATTGTCTCCTAGCAACAAGACAGTTGAGATCGGATGGCTCTGCGGGAGCAACTGGGGTGTGGCTGAGTTGAAATTGACTTTCCTGACGGTGGGGTCTAATGTGTGTTTGTGTCCATGAGGGCCTTGGAATGGGGTGGTGGCACCGGGACCCTGAAGTATTCTCCTAAGCTTTTGACATAGCTCCCATGCACAAGTTTCATTGTGGAGACGAAATTTGTTCTGATGGGTGCCTCAGTAAACCCCTTATGCTGGTATTGGAATCCAGGCTTTTGAGGAGACATGCCTGTAAACCAAAGCAATGGATCCGATTATGTCCTAGAGTCCTGTCTGGTTCAATCTTCTTATCTGGGGATATCCATCTATGGAATGAGTGGAGGTAGATGCTACCTGGTGTCAGACCGCCCTTGCTTGTCCCCGGAGACCTACACTATTGGGATGGCCTCGGGACTTTGGAGAGTTCTCCTAATTTGTATGATTTTGGACAATGGAATGCGTGGAATTGCCATGGATTGGGTAGGCACAGTCCTAATGTGTGGCTCCATGGGCCCCAGCCTGGAGGGAGTGTGGCCAGGACTTTGAGGACAGAAGTCTGAAAACACAGTCTCAGATTAGGTTTGGGGACGTAGGTATGGAAGGCCCAATCTAAAAACCATAGAAGAACTCTTCAGGATATGAAGAACGAGCGAGTCTGAGGCACTTGCTCAGGCTTTTGATCTGGACGTTGTATCAACGATGGCCGTGGAATGTGGGGGGGCCTCATGGGCCATGAATGAATCTTCCTCTCTGTGGATTTGAACCGTTCCCAATTGTTTTTCGTCAAGCTGTTGGATGTGAGGTCTCCTTTCAGGTTTATTACCTCAGGTGTCTGAACAAAAGAGGAATTCCAAAGCAGAGCCCTGGGGAAGCATGAAGGAACAACCCAAACTATGGTTAAAAATTGGGGCCTCAGGGCATGGCAGGCCCAATATGCTGTCTCTTCATCCAGCCACTTAGAGGCCTTACTTGAGGACTGTGCTCAGGCTGAGGGTCACAATATGTGTTTGTGACCAATGTGGCCCGAGAGCATGGGCGGGGCCTCATGTGCCACACTGGTTTCAACTACACTGGACTTTGGAAAACATGCCTATCACAAGGTCTCATGACATGGGGAAGGTGTTCTGATTTCTGCATAATTTTCAACCCTGGGCAGTGGTTGGAGTTAAGGTTAGGTTCTGAACCTGAAAAACCACAGTTGGGAAGTGATGACGACCTAAGGCCATGGCGGGTCTGATATGCTCAGTGTACGGTCAGCTTCCTGGGTGTTATTCAGGAGTTTCTGGCTCAGGTTGTGTCAGACAGTGCATTAGTGCCCAGGTTAGTCTATATAATTTGGGTAGAGTCGAGTGCTGTGAAGTTTTATCCTTATTTGAGCTGCCTGGGCAGCTCATTAGGCAAGATATTTTTTCTAGAGGGCAGGAATAGTGCTGCATTGTGGGTCCGGAATTGCCAAACGTGAGGGCTCAGGGCCACGAGTGTGAGGACAGAAGTCTGAGAAACAAGCTAGACCAGGGCTTCAGGCCGAGGGCACGGCAGGTACCCCCTGCTGATCTGAACCAATATCTCAAGCATCTGAAGTCACGAGGAGGAAAATACGTTGGCTCAGGTTGAAGTTTCTGTGTATGACAGCCCCTTCATGAACAGAGAGGAATCTGAAGGCCATGGAGGATTTTCCACGTTGGGAGTTGTGTGATGCCCCCTACAAGGATTCCTTCTGCGGGACAACTGAGACCTGTTGGGCAGCTCCAGGACATCCCATATGGAATGACTCCAGAGCACCGTTGGCAAATGGATGCCAGGGAAGCCCGCCTCGCATTCCAATTGTCTCCTAGCATCAAGAGAGTTGAGATCGGATGGCTCTGCGAGAACAACCGGGGTGGCTGAGTGAAATGGAATTACCTAAGCATGGGGCCTAATGTGTGTTTGTGTCCATGAGGACCTTGGAATGGAGCGGTGGCACCGGGATTCTGAAGTATTCTCCTAAGATTTTGACATAAGTCCCATGCACAAGTTTCCTCGTGGAGACGAGATTTTTTCTGATAGGTGCCTCAGGAAACTCCCTATACTGGTATTGGAATCCAGGCTTTTGAGGAGACATGCCTGTAAACCAAAGCAATGGATCCGATTATGGCCTAGGGTCCTGTCTGGTACCATATCCTTCTCTGGGGACATCCATCTATGGTATGAGTGGAGGTAGATGCTCAGCTGGTGTCAGACCGCCCTTGTTTGTCCACTGAGACGTACATATTGGTATGGCCTCGGAGACTTTGGAGGGTTCTCCGAATTTGTACAACTTTGGACAATGGAATGGGCAGAATTCCCAATAATGGGGTAGGCACAGTCCTAATGTGTGGCTCCAGGGTCCCCAGCCTGGAGGATGTGTGGCCCAAGACTTTGAGGACAGAAGTCTGAAAACACAAACTCAGCTTAGGTTTGGGGACGTAGGTATGGCAGGCCCAATCTACAAACCATGAGAGGAACTCTTCAGGATATGAAGAAAGAGCGAGTCTGAGGCTCTTGCTCAGGCTTTGGTCTCTGGATTTTGTGTCAACGATGGCCGTGGAATGTGGGGAGACCTCATGGGCCATGGACGAATCTTCCTCTCTGTGGATTTGGCCCGGTCCCAATTGTTTTTCGTCAATCTGTGGGATGGGAGGTCTCCTTTCAGGTTTGTTACCTCAGGTTTCCCAACCAAAGAGGAATTCCAAAGCAGAGCCCTGGGGAAGAGTGAAGGGACAACCCAAATTATGGTTAAAATTTGGGGCCTAGGGGCATGGCAGGCCCCATATGCTATCTCTTCATCCAGCAACTGAGAGGCCTTACTTGAGGACTGGGCTCAGGCTGAGGGTCACAATGTGTTTTTGTGACCAATATGGCCCGTGAGCTTGTGCGGGGCCTCATGGGCCACACTGGTTTCATCTACACTGAACTTTGGAAAATATGCCAATCACAAGGACTCTTGCCATGGGGAAGGAGTTCTGATTTCTTCATCATTTTCAACCCTGGGTAGTGGTTGGAGATAAGGTCTAGGTTCTGAATCCTGAAAACCGCAGTTGGCAAGAGATGATGTCCTAAGGCCATGGTGGGTCTGATGTGCTCAGTGTGTGGTCAGCTGCCTGGTTTTTGGTCAGGAGGTTCGGGCTCGGGTTGTGTCAGACAGTGCATTTGTGCGCAGGTTAGACTATATTATTTGGGTACAGTCGAGTGCCGTGTAGGTTGATCCTCATTTGAGGAGCCTGGGCAGCTCATTAGGCAAGATATTTTTTCTAGAGGGCAGGCAGAGTGCTGCGTTCTGGGTCGGGTATTGCCAAACTTGAGGGCTTCTGGGCCAGTAGTGAGAGGACAGAAGTCTGAGAACACAAGCTAGACTTGGCTTAACGAGGGCAAGGCAGGTACCCCCTGCACATCTGAACTAATATCTCATGCATCTGAAGTCACGGCGAGGATCAGACGTTGGCTCAGGTTGTAGTTTCTGTGCATGACTGCCCCTTCATGAACGGAGTGGAATCTCAAGGCCATGGAGGTTTTCCCACGTTGGGAGTTGTAGGATGCCCCCTTCAAGAATTCCTTCTGCGGGACAATTGAGACCTGTTGGGCAGCTCCAAAAATCCCATACGGAATGACTCCAGAGCACCGTTCGAGGATGGATGCCAGGGAAGCCCGCCTCGCATTCCAATTGTCTCCAGCAACAAGACAGTCGAGACTGGATGGCTCTGCGGGACAACCGGGTTGGCTGAGTTGAAATGGACTTTCCTGAGCATGGGGCCTAATGTGTGTTTGTGCCCATGAGGACCTTGGAATGGGGCGGTGGCACCGGGACTCTGAAGTATTCTCCTAATATTTTGACATAGGTCCCATGCACAAGTTTCCTCGTGGAAATGAGATTTTTTCTGATGGGTGCCTCAGGAAACCCCCTATGCTGGCATTGGAATCCAGTATTTTGAGGAGACATGCCTGTAAACCAAAGCAATGGATCCGATTATGGCCTAGGGTCCTGTCTGGTTCCATCTCCTTCTCTGGGGACATCCATCTATGGTATGAGTGGAGGTAGATGCTCAGCTGGTGTCAGACCGCCCTTGTTTGTCTACAGAGGCCTACATATTGGGATGGCCTCGGGGAATTTGGAGGGCTCTCCTAATTTGTACAATTTTGGACAATGGAATGGGCAGAATTCCCATGCATGGGGTAGGCACAGTCCTAATGTGTCACTCCAGTGGCCCCAGCCTGGAGGGTGTGTGGACCAGGAATTTGAGGACAGAAGTCTGATAACACAAACTCAGCTTAGGTTTGGGGACGTAGGTATGGCAAGCCCAATCTACAAACCATGAGAAGAACTCTTCAGGATATGAAGAAAGAGCGAGTCTGAGGGACGTGCTCAGGCTTTGGTCTCTGGATTTTGTGTCAACGATGGCCATGGAATGTGGGGAGGCATCATGGGCCATGGACGAATATACCTCTCTGTGTATTTGGCCCGGTCCCAATTGTTTTTCGTCAATCTGTGGGATGGGAGGTCTCCTTTCAGGTTTGTTACCTCAGGTGTCCCAACAAAGAGGAATTCCAAGCAGAGCCCTGGGGAAGAGTGAAGGGACAACCCAAACTATGGTTAAAATTTGGGGCCTAGGGGCATGGCAGGCCTCATATGCTGTCTCTTCATCCAGCCACTGAGAGGACTTACTTGAGGACTGGGCTCAGGCTGGGGGTCACAATGTGTGTTTGTGAACAATGTCGTCACGAGCATGGGCGGGGCCTCATGGGCCACACTGGTTTCAACTACACTGAACTTTGGACAATATGCCAATCACAAGGTCTCTTGCCATGGGGAAGGAGTTCTGATTTCTGCATCATATTCAACCCTGGGCAGTGGTTGGAGTTAAGGTCTAGGTTCGGAAGCCTGAAAACCGCAGTTGGGAAGAGATGATGACCTAAGGCCATGGTTGGTCTGATGTGCTCAGTGTGCGGTCAGCTGCCTGGTTGTTGGTCAGCAATTTCGGGCACAGGTTGTGTCAGAAAGTGCATTATTGCCCAGATCAGACCATATAATTTGGGTAGAGTCGAGTGCCGTGTAGGTTGATCCTCATTTGAGGTGCCTGAGCAGCTCATTAGGCAGGTATTTTTTCTAGAGGGCAGGCAGAGTGCTGCATTGTGGGTCCGGAATTGGAAAACTTGAGGGCTTCTGGGCCAGTAGTATGAGTACAGAAATCTGAGAACACAAGCTAGACTTTGACTTCAGGCCGAGGGAAAGGCAGGTACCCCTTGCACATCTGAACCAATATCTCATGCATCTGAAGTCATGGCGAGGATCAGAAGTTGGCTCAGGTTGTAGTTTCTGTGCATGACTGCCCCTTCATGAACGGAGAGGAATCTGAAGGCCATGGAGGTTTTCCCACGTTGGGAGTTGTGGGATGCACACTTCAAGGATTCCTTCTGCGGGACAATTGAGACCTGTTGGGCAGCTCCAAAACATCCCGTATGGAATGACTCCAGAGCACCGTTGGAGGATGAATGCCAGGGAAGCCCGCCTCGCATTCCAATTGTCTCCTAGCAAAAAGACAGTTGAGATCAGATGGCTCTGCGGGAGCAACCGGGGTTGCTGAGTGAAATGGACATTCCTAAGCATGGGGCCTAATGTGTGTTTGTGTCCATGAGGACCTTGGAATGGAGCGGTGGCACCGGGACTCTGAAGTATTCTCCTAAGATTTTGACATAAGTCCCATGCACAAGTTTCCTCGTGGAGACGTGATTTTTTCTGATAGGTGCCTCAGGAAACCCCCTATGCTGGAATTGGAATCCAGGCTTTTGAGGAGACATGCCTGTAAACCAAAGCAATGGATCCGATCATGGCCTAGGGTCCTGTCTGGTACCATATCCTTCTCTGGGGACATCCATCTATGGTATGAGTGGAGGTAGATGCTCAGCTGGTGTTAGACCGCCCTTGTTTGTCCACTGAGACGTACATATTGGTATGGCCTCGGGCATTTTGGAGGGTTCTCCTAATTTGTACAATTTTGGTCAATGGAATGGGCAGAATTCCCATGCATGGGGTAGGCACAGTCCTAATATGTCACTCCAGTGGCCCCAGCCTGGAGGGTGTGTGGTCCAAGACTTTGAGGACAGAATTCTGATAACACAAACTCAGCTTAGGTTTGGGGACGTAGGTATGGCAAGCCCAATCTACAAACCATGAGAAGAACTCTTCAGGCTATGAAGAAAGAGCGAGTCTGAGGGACTTGCTCAGGCTTTGGTCTCTGGATTTTGTGTCAACGATGGCCGTGGAATGTGGGGAGGCCTCATGGGCCATGGACGAATATACCTCTCTGTGTATTTGGCCCGGTCCCAATTGTTTTTCGTCAATCTGTGGGATGGGAGGTCTCCTTTCAGTTTTGTTACCTCAGGTTTCCAAACCAAAGAGGAATTCCAAAGCAGAGCCCTGGGGAAGAGTGAAGGGACAACCCAAACTATGGTTAAAATTTGGGGCCTAGGGGCATGGCAGGCCTCATATGCTGTCTCTTCATCCAGCCACTGAGAGGCCTTACTTGAGGACTGGGCTCAGGCTGACGGTCACAATGTGTGTTTGTGAACAATGTGGCCCACAAGCATGGGCGGGGCCTCATGGGCCACCCTGGTTTCAACTACACTGAACTTTGGACAATATGCCAATCACAAGGTCTCTTGCCATGGGGAAGGAGTTCTGATTTCTGCATCATATTCAACCCTGGGCAGTGGTTGGAGTTAAGGTCTAGGTTCGGAAGCCTGAAAACCGCAGTTGGGAAGAGATGATGACCTAAGGCCATGGTGGGTCTGATGTGCTCAGTGTGCGGTCAGCTGCCTGGTTGTTGGTCAGGAGGTTCGGGCTCAGGTTGTGTCAGACAGTGCATTAGTGCCCAGGTTAGACTCTATAATTTGGGTACAGTCGAGTGCCATGAAGGTTGATCCTCATTTGAGGTGCCTGGGCAGCTCATTAGGCAAGATATTTTTCTAGAGGGCAGGCAGAGTGCTGCATTGTGGGCCCGGAATTGGAAAACTTGAGGGCTTCTGGGCCAGTAGTGTGAGTACAGAAGTCTGAGAACACAAGCTAGACTTGGACTTCAGGCCGAGGGCAAGGCAGTTATCCCCTGTACATCTGAACCAATATCTCATGCATCTGAAGTCACGGCGAGGATCAGACGTTCGCTCAGGTTGTAGTTTCTGTGCATGACTGCCCCTTCATGAACGGAGAGGTATCCCAAGGCCATGGAGGTTTTCCCACGTTGGGAGTTGTGGGATGCCCCTTTCAAGGATTCCTTCTGCGGGACAATTGAGACCTGTTGGCAGCTCCAACACATCCAATATGGAATGACTCCAGAGCACCGTTCGAGGATGGATGCCAGGGAAGCCCGCTTCGCATTCCAATTGTCTACTAGCAACAAGACAGTTGAGATCCGATGGCTCTGCGGGAGCAACCGGGGTGGCTGAGTTGAAATGGACTTTCCTGAATATGGGGCCTAATGTGTGTTTGTGTCCATTAGGACCTTGGAATGGGGCGGTGGCACCAGGACTCTGAAGTATTCTCCTAAGATTTTGACATAGGTCCCATGCACAAGTTTCTTCATGGATACGAGAAGTTTTCTGATGGGTGCCTCAGAAAACGCCCTATGCTGGTATTGGAATCCAGGCTTTTGAGGAGACATGCCTGTAAACCAAAGCAATGGATCCGATTATGGCCTAGGGTCCTGTCTGGTTCCATCTCCTTCTCTTGGGACATCCATCTATGATCTGAGTGGAGGTAGATGCTCAGGTGGTGTCAGACCGCCCTTGTTTGTCCACAGAGACCTACATATTGGGATGGCCTCGGGGACTTTGGAGGGCTCTCCTAATTTATAAAATTTTCGACAATGGAATGGGCAGAATTCCAATGCATGGGGTAGGCACAGTCCTAATGTTTGGTTCCAGGGGACCCAGCCTGGAGGGTGTGTGGCCCAGGACTTTGAGGACAGAAGTCTGAAAACACAAACTCAGCTTAGGTTTGGGGAAGTAGGTATGGCAGGCCCAATATACAAACCATGAGAAGAACTCTTCAGGATATGAAGAAAGAGCGAGTCTGAGGCGCTTGCTCAAGTTTGGTCTCTGGATTTTGTGTCAACGATGGCCGTGGAATGAGGGGAGGCCTCATGGGCCATGGACGAATCTTCCTCTCTGTGGATTTGGCCCATTCCCAATGTTTTTCGTCAATCTGTGGAGTGGATGGTCTCCTTTCAGGTTTGTTAACTCAGGTGTCGCATCCAAAGAGGAATTCCAAAGCAGAGCCCTGGGGAAGAGTGAAGGGACAACCCAAACTATGGTTAAAATTTGGGGCCTAGGGGCATGGCAGGCCCAATATGCTGTCTCTTCATCCAGCCACTGAGAGGCCTTACTTGAGGACTGGGTTCAGGCTGAGGGTCACAATGTGTGTTTGTGACCAATGTGGCTCAGAAGCATGGGCGGGGCCTCATGGGCCACACTGGTTTCAACTACACAGAACTTTGGACAACAGGCCAAACACAAGGTCTCTTGGCATGGGGAAGGAGTTCTGATTTCTGCATCATTTTCAACCTTGGGCAGTGGTTGGAGAAAAGGCCTAGGATCGGAAGCCTGAAAACCGCAGTTGGGAAGAGATGATGACCTTAGGCCATGGTGGGTCTGATGTGCTCAGTGTGCGGTCAGCTGCCTGGTTGTTGGTCAGGAGGTTCGGGCTCAGGTTGTGTCAGACAGTGCATTAGTGCCCAGGTTAGACTCTATAATTTGGGTACAGTCGAGTACCGTGTTGGTTGATCCTCATTTGAGGTGCCTGCGCAGCTCATTAGGCATGGTATTTTTTCTAGAGGGCAGGCACAGTGCTGCATTGTGGGTCCGGAATTGCCAAACTTGAGGGCTTCTGGGCTAGTAGTGTGAGGACAGAAGTCTGAGAACACAAGCTAGACTTGGGCTTCAGGCCGAGGGTAAGGCAGGTACCCCCTGCACATCTGAACCAATATCTCATGCATCTGAAGTCAAGGCAAGGATCAGACGTTGGCTCAGGTAGTAGTTTCTATGCATGACTGACCCTTCTTGAACGGAGGAATCTCAAGGCCATGGAGGTTTTGCTACCTTGGGAGTTGTGGGATGCCCCCTTCACGGATTCCTTCTGCGGGAAAATTGAGACCTGTTGGGCAGCTCCAAAACATCCCATATGGAATGACTCCAGAGCACCGTTCGAGGATGGATGCCAGGGAAGCCCGCCTCGCATTCCAATTGTCTCCTAGCAACAAGACAGTGGAGATCGGATGGCACTGCGGGAGCAACCGGTGTGGCTGAGTTGAAATGGACGTTCCTGAGAATGGGGCCTAATATGTGTTTGTGTCCATGAGGACCTTGGAATGGGGCGGTGGCACCGGAACTCTGAAGTATTCTCCTAAGATTTTGATATAGGTCCCATGCACAAGTTTCCTCGTGTTGACGAGATTTTTTCTGATGGGTGCCTCAGGAAACCCCCTATGCCTGTATTGGAAACCAATATTTTGAGGAGACATGCCTGTAAACCAAAGCAATGGATCCGATTATGGCCTAGGGTCCTGTCTGGTACCTTATCCTTCTCTGGGGACATCCATCTGTGGTCTGAGTGGAGGTAGATGCTCAGCTGGTGTCAGACAGCCCTTGTTTGTCCAAAGAGGCCTACATATTGGGATGACCTCGGGGACTTTGGAGTGTTCTCCTAATTTGTACAATTTTGGACAATGGAATGGGCAGAATTCCCATGCATGGTGTAGGCACAGTCCTAATGTGTGGCTCCAGGGGCCCCAGCCTGGAGGGTGTGTGGCCCAGGACTTTGAGGACAGAAGTCTGAAAACACAAACTCAGCTTAAGTTTGGGGACGTCGGTATGGCAGGCCCAATCTATAAACCATGAGAAGAACTCTTCAGGATATGAAGAAAGAGCGAGTCTGAGGCACTTTCTCAGGCTTTGGTCTCTGGATTTTGTGTCAACGATGGCCGTGGAATGTGGGGAGACCTCATGGGACATGGACGAACCTTCCTCTCTGTGGATTTGGACCGGTCCCAATTGTTTTTCGTCAATCTGTGGGATGGGAGGTCTCCTTTCAGGTTTGTTACGTCAGGTGTCCCAACCAAAGAGGAATTCCAAAGCAGAGACCTGGGGAAGAGTGAAGGGACAACCCAAAATATGGTTAAAATTTGGGGCCTACGGGCATGGCAGGGCCCATATGTTGTCTCTTCATCCAGCCACTGAGAGGCCTTACTTGAGGACTGGGCTCAGGCTGAGGGTCACAATGTGTTTTTGTGACCATTGTGGTTCGCGAGCATGGGCGGGTCCTCATGGGCCACACTCGTTTCAGCTACACTGAACTTTGGAGAAGATGCCAATCACAAGGTCTCTTGCCATGGTGAAGGAGTTCTGATTTCTGCATCATTTTCAAACCTGGGCAGTGGTTGGAGATAAGGTCTAGGTCGCAGGCTGAAAACCTCTGTTGGGAAGAGATGATGGCCTAAGGCCATGGTGGGTCTGATGCGCTCAGTGTGCGGTCAGTTGCCTGGTTGTTGGTCAGGAGGTTCGGGCTCAGGTTGTGTCAGACAGTGCATTTGTGCCCAGGATAGACTATATAATTTGGGTACAGTCGAGTGCCGTGTAGGTTGATCCTTATTTGAGGTGCCCGGGCAGTTCATTAGGCAAGATATTTTTTCTAGAGGGCAGGCAGAGTGCTGCATTGTGGGTCCAGAATTGCCAAACGTGAGGGCTTCAGGGCCAGTAGTGTGAGGATAGAAGTCTGAGACCACAAGCTTGACTTGGGCTTCAGGTCGAGGGCAAGGCAGGTACCCCCTGCACATCTGAACCAATATCTCATGCATCTGAAGTCACGGCGAGGTCTGAAGTTGGCTCAGGTTGTAGTTTCTGTGCATGACTGCCCCTTCATGAACGGAGAGGAAACTCAAGGCCATGGAGGTTTTCCCACGTTGGGAGTTGTGGGATGCCCCCTCAAGGATTCCTTCTGCGGGACAATTGAGAGCTGTTGGGCAGCTCCAAAACATCCCATATGGAATGACTCCAGAGCACCGTTCGAGGATGGATGCCAGGGAAGCCCGCCTCGCATTCCAATTGTCTCCTAGCAACAAGACAGTTGAGTTCGGATGGCTCTGCGGGAGCAACCGGGGTGGCTGAGTTGAAATGGACTTTCCTGAGCCTGGGGCCTAATGTGTGTTTGTGCCCATGAGGACCTTGGAATGGAGCGGTGGCACCGGGATTCTGAAGTACTCTCCTAAGATTTTGACATAGGTCCCATGCACAAGTTTCCTCGTGGAGACGAGATATTTTCTGATGGGTGCCTCAGGAAACCCCATATGCTGGTATCGGAATCCAGGCTATGAGGAGACATGCCTGTAAACCAAAGCAATGGATCCAATTATGGCCTAGTATCCTGTCTGGTACCATATCCTTTTCTGGGGACATCCATCTATGGTATGAGTGGACGTAGATACTAAGCAGGTGTCAGACTGCCCTTGTTTGTCCACAGAGACCTAGATATTGGGATGGCCTCGGGGACTTTGGAGGGTTCTCCTAAATTGTCCAATTTTGGACAATGGAATGGGCAGAATTTCCATGCATGGGGTAGGCACAGTCCTAATGTGTGGCTCCAGGGGCCCCAGCCTGGAGGGTGTGTGGCCCAGGACTTTGAGGACAGAAGTCTGAAAACACAAACTCAGCTTAAGTTTGGAGACGTAGGTATGGCAGGCCCAATCTATAAACCATGAGAAGAACTCTTCAGGATATGAAGAAAGAGCGAGTCTGAGGCACTTGCTCAGGCTTTGGTCTCTGGATTTTGTGTCAACGATGGCCGTGGAATGTGGGAGGCCTCATGGGCCATGGACGAATCTTCCTCTCTGTGGATTTGGATCGGTCCCAATTGTTTTTCGTCAATCTGTGGGATGTGAGGTCTCCTTTCATGTTTGTTACCTCAGGTGCCCAACCAAAGAGGAATTCCAAAGCAGAGCCTTGGGGAAGAGTGAAGGGACAACCCAAACTATGGTTAAAATTTGGGGCCTAGGGGCATGGCAGGCCCCATATGCTGTCTCTTCATCCAGCCACTGAGAGGCCTTACTTGAGGACTGGGCTCAGGCTGAGGGTTACAATGTGTTTTTGTGACCATTGTGGCTCGCGAGCATGGGCGGGGCCCAATGGGCCACACTGGTTTCATCTACACTGAACTTTGGACAACATGCCAATCACAAGGTCTCTTGCTATGGTGAAGGAGTTCTGATTTCTGCATCATTTTCAACCCTGGGCAGTGGTTGGAGTTAAGGTCTAGGTTCGGAAGCCTGAAAACCTCTGTTGGGAAGAGATGATGGCCTAAGGCCATGGTGGGTCTGATGTGCTCAGTGTGAGGTCAGCTGCCTGGTTGTTGGTCAGGAGGTTCGGGCTCAGGTTGTGTCAGACAGTGCATTAGTGCCCAGGTTAGACTCTATAATTTGAGTATAGTCGAGTGCCGTGTATGTTGATCCTCATTTGAGGTGCCTGGGCAGCTCATTAGGCAAGATATTTTTTCTAGAGGGCTGGCAGAGTGCTGCATTGTGGGTCCGGAATTGCCAAACTTGAGGGCTTCTGGGCCAGTAGTGTGAGGACAGAAGTCTGAGAACACAAGCTAGACTTGGGCTTCAGGCCGAGGGCAAGGCAGGTACCCCCTGCACATCTGAACCAATATCTCATGCTTCTGAAGTCACGGCGAGAATCAGACGTTGGCTCAGGTTGTAGTTTCTGTGCATGACTGCCCCTTCATGAACGGAGAGGAATCTCAAGGCCATGGAGGTTTTCCCACGTTGGGAGTTGTGGGATGCCTTCTTCAAGGATTCCTTCTGCGGGACAATTGAGACATGTTGGCAGCTCCAACACATCCCATATAGAATTACTTCAGAGCACCGTTCGAGGATGGATGCCAGGGAAGCCCGCCTCGCATTCCATTTGTCTCCTAGCAACAAGACAGTTGATATCGGATGGCTCTGCGGGAGCAACCGGGGTGGCTGAGTTGAAATGGACTTTTCTGTGCATGGGGCCTAATGTGTGTTTGTGTCCATGAGGACCTTGGAATGGGGCGGTGGCACCGGGACTCTGAAGTATTCTCCTAATATTTTGACATAGGTCCCATGCACAAGTTTCCTCGTGGAGACTAGGTTTTTTCTGCTGGGTGCCTCAGGAAACCCCCTATGCTGGTATAGGAATCCATGATTTTGTGGATTCATGCCTGTAAACCAAAGCAATGGATCCGATTATGGCTTCGGGTCCTGTCTGGTTCCATCTCCTTCTCTGGGGACATCCATCTATGGTATGAGTGGAGGTAGATTCTCAGCTGGTGTCAGACCGCCCTTGTTTGTCCACAGAGACCTAGTATTGGGATGGCCTCGGGGATTTTGGCGGGTTCTCCTAATTTGTACAATTTTGGACAATGGAATGGGCAGAATTACCATACATGGGGTAGGCACAGTCCTAATGTGTGGCTCCAGGGGCCCCAGCCTTGAGGGTGTGTCCCAGGACTTTGAGGACAGAAGTCTGAAAACACAAACTCAGTTAGGTTTGGGGACGTAGGTATGGCAGGCCCAATCTACAAACCATGAGAAGAAGTCTTTAGGTTATGAAGAAAGAGCGAGTCTGAGGCGCTTGCTCAGGCTTTGGTCTCTAGATTTTTTGTCAACGATGGCCGTGGAATGAGGGGAGGCCTAATGGGCCATGGACGAATCTTCATCTCTTGGCATTTGGCCTGGTCCCAATTGTTTTTCGTCAATCTGTGGGATGGGAGGTCTCCTTTCAGGTTTGTTACCTCAGGTGTCCCAACCAAAGAGGAATTCCAAAGCAGAGCCCTGGGGAAGAGTGAGGGGACAACCAAAACTATGGTTAAAATTTGGGGCCTAGGGGCAGGGCAGGCCCAATATGCTGTCTCTTCATCCAGCCACTGAGAGGCCTTACTTGAGGACTGGGCTCAGGCTGAGGGTCACAATGTGTTTGTGACCAATGTGGCTTGCGAGCATGAGCGGGGCCTCATGAGCCACACTGGTTTCAACTACACTGGTCTTTGGAAATCATGCCAATCACAAGGTCTCTTGCCATGGGGAAGGTGTTCTGATTTCTGCATCTTTTTCAACGCTGAGAAGTGGTTGGAGATAAGGCCTAGGTTCTGAACCTGAAAAACCGCAGTTGGGATGAGATGACGACCTAAGGCCATGGCGGGTCTGATATGCTCAGTGTGCTGTCAGCTTCCTGGGTGTTATTCAGGAGTTTCTGGCTCAGGTTGTGTCAGACAGTGCTTTACTGCCCAGGTTAGGCTATAAAATTTGGGTAGAGTCGAGTGCCGTGAAGTTTTATCCTCATTTGAGGTGCCTGGGCAGCTCATTAGTCAAGATATTATTTATAGAGGGCGTGCAGAGTGCTGCATTGTGGGTCCGGAATTGCCAAACTTGAGGGCTTCTGGGCCACAGATGTGAGGACAGAAGTCTGAGAACACAAGCTAGACCATGGCTACAGGCCGAGGGCACGGCAGGTACCCCCTGCAGATCTGAACCAATATCTCAAGCATCTGAAGTCACGGCGAGGATCAGACGTTGGCTCAGTTTGGAGTTTCTGTGCATGACTGCCCCTTCATGAACGGAGCAGAAACTCAAGGCCATGGAGGTTTTCCCACGTTGGGAGTTGTGGGATGCCCCCTTCAAGGATTCCTTCTGCGGGACAATTGAGACCTGTTGGGCAGCTCCAGGACATCCCATATGGAATGACTCCAGAGCATCGTTGGAGGATGGATGCCAGGGAAGCCCGTCTCGTATTCCAATTGTCTCCTAGCAACAGGACAGTTGAGATTGGATGGCTCTGCGGGAGCAACCGGGATGGCTGAGTTGAAATGGACTTTCCTGAGTATGGGGCTAATATGTGTTTGTGTCCATGAGGGCCTTGGAATGGGGCGGTGGCACCGGGACCCTGAAGTATTCTCCTAAGCTTTTGACGTAGCTCCCATGCACAAGTTTCCTTGAGGAGACGAGATTTGTTCTGATGGGTGCCTCAGGAAACCCCTTATGCTGGTATTGGAATCCAGGCTTTTGACGAGACATGCCTGTGAACCAAAGCAATGGATCCGATTATGGCCTAGGGTCCTGTCTGGTTCAATCTTCTTCTCTGGGGATATCCATCTATGGAATGAGTGGAGGTAGATGCTCAACTGGTGTTAGACCGCCCTTGTTTGTCCCCGGAGACCTACACTATTGGGATGGCCTCGGGTACTTTGGAGAGTTCTCCTAATTTGTACGATTTTGGACATCAGAATGGGCAGAATTCCCATGGATTGGGTAGGCACAGTCCTATTGTGTGGCTCCAGGGGCCCCAGCCTGGAGGGTGTGTGGCCCAGGACTTTGAGGACAGAAGTCTGAAAACACAAACTCAACTTAGGTTTGGGGACGTAGGTATGGCAAGCCCAATCTACAAACCATGAGAAGAACTCTTCAGGATATGAAGAAAGAGCGAGTCTGAGGCACTTGCTCAGGCTTTTGTCTCTGGATTTTGTATCAACGATGGCCGTGGAATGTGGGGAGGCTTCATGGGTCATGGACGAATCTTCCTCTCTGTGGATTTGGACCGGCCCCATTGTTTTCGTCAATCTGTAGGATGGGAGGTCTCCTTTCAGGTTTATTACCTCAGGTGTCTGAAAAAGAGGAATTCCAAAGCAGAACCCTGGGAAAGAGTGAAGGGACAACCCAAATTATGGTTAAAAATTGGGGCCTAGGGGCATGGCAGGCCCCATATGCTGTCTCTTCATCCAGCCACTGAGAGGCCTTACTTGAGGACTGGGCTCAGGCTGAGGGTCACAATGTGTGTTTGTGACCAATGTGGCTTGCGAGCATGGGCGGGGCCTCATGGACCACACTGGTTTCAACTACACTGAACTTTGGACAACATGCCAATCACAAGGTCTCTTGCCATGGGGAAGGTGTTCTGATTTTTGCATCATTATCAACCCTTGGCAGTGGTTGGAAATAAGGTCTTGGTTCTGAAGCCTGAAAAACCGCAGTTGAAGAGATGACGACCTAAGGCCATGGCGGGTCTGATATTCTCAGTGTACAGTCAGCTGCCTGGGTTTTGGTCAGGAGGTTCTGGCTCAGATTGTGTCAGACAGTGCATTAGTGCCCAGGTTATACTATATAATTTGGGTACAGTCGAATGCCGTGTAGGTTTATCCTCATTTGAGGTGCCTGGGCTGCTCATTAGGCAAGATATTTTTTCCAGAGTGCAGGCAGAGTGCTGCATTGTTGGTCCGGAATTGCCAAACTTGAGGGCTTCTGGACCACGAGTATGAGGACAGAAGTCTGAGAACACAAGCCTGATTTGGGCTTCAGGCTGAGGGCACGGCAGGTACCCCCTGCAGATCTGAACCAATATCTCAAGCATCTGAAGTCACGGCGAGGATCAGACGTTGGCTCAGTTTGGAGTTTCTGTGCATGACTGCCCCTTCATGAACGGAGCAGAATCTCGAGGCCATGGAGGTTTTCCACGTTGGGAGTTGTGGGATGCCCCCTTCAAGGATTCCTTCTGCGGGACAATTGAGACCTGTTGGGCAGCTCCAGGACATCCCATATGGAATGACTCCAGAGCACCGTTGGAGGATGGATGCCAGGGAAGACCACCTCGAATTCCAATTGTCTCCTATCAACTAGACAGTTGAGATGGGTGGCTCTGCGGAGGCAACCGGGGTGGCTGAGTTGAAATGGACTTTCCTAGGATGGGGCCTAATGTGTGTTTGTGACCATGAGGGCCTTGGAATGGGGCGTTGTTACCGGGACCCTGAAGTATTCTCCTAGGCTTTTGACGTAGCTCCCATGCACAAATTTCCTTGTGGAGACGAGATTTGTTCTGATGGGTGCCTCAGGAAACCCCTTATGCTGGTATTGGAATCCAGGCTTTTGACGAGACATGCCTGAAAACCAAAGCAATGGATCCGATTATGGCCTAGGGTCCTGTCTGGTTCAATCTTCTTCTCCGGGGATATCCATCTATGGAATGAGTGGAGGTAGATGCTCAACTGGTGTTAGGCCGCCCTTGTTTGTCCCCGGAGACCTACACTATTGGGATGGCCTCGGGTACTTTGGAGAGTTCTCCTAATTTGTACGATTGTGGACATCGGAATGGGCAGAATTCCCATGGATTGGGTAGGCACAGTCCTAATGTGTGGCTCCAGGGGCCCCAGCCTGGAGGGTGTGTGGCCCAGGATTTTGAGGACAGAAGTCTGAAAACACAAACTCAGCTTAGGTTTTGGGACGTAGGTATGGCAGGCCCAATCTACAAACCATGAGAAGAACTCTTCAGGATATGAAGAAAGAATTAATCTGAGGCGCTTGCTCAGGCTTTTGTCTCTGGATTTTGTATCAACGATGGCCGTGGAATGTGGGGAGGCCTCATGGGTCATGGACGAATCTTCCTCTCTGTGGATTTGGCCCGGCCCCATTGTTTTCATCAATCTGTAGGATGGGAGGTCTCCTTTCAGGTTTATTACCTCAGGTGTCCGAAAAAGAGGAATTCCAAAGCAGAGCCCTGGGAGAGTGAAAGGACAACCCAAATTATGGAAAAAAATTCGGGCCTAGGGGCATGGCAGGCCCAATATGCTGTCTCTTCATCCAGCCACTGAGAGGCCTTACTTGAGAACTGGGCTCAGGCTGAGGGTCACAATGTGTGTTTGTGAACAATGTGGCCCACGAGCATGGGCGGGGCCTCATGGGCCACATTGGTTTCAACTACACTGGACTTTGGACAACATGCCAATCACAAGTTCTCTTGCCTAGGGGAAGGTGATCTGATTTCTGCATCATTTTCAACCCTGGGCAGTTTTTGGAGTTAAGGTCTAGTTTCTGAACCCTGAAAAACCGCATTTGGGAAGAGATGACAACCTAAGGCCATGGAGGGTCTGTTATGCTCAGTGTGCAGTCAGCTGCATGGGGTTTGATATGGAGGTTCTGGCTCAGATTGTGTCAGACAGTGCATTAGTGCTCAGGTGAGACTCTATATTTTGGGTACAGTCGAATGCCGTGTAGGTTTATCCTCATTTGAGGTGTCTTGGCAGCTCATTAGGCAAGATATTTTTGCCGAGGGCATTCAGAGTGCTGCATTGTGGGTCCGGAATTGCCAAACATGACGGCTTCTGAGCCACGAGTGTGAGAACAGAAGTCTGAGAACACAAGCCTGATTGGGCTTCAGGCCGAGGGCACGGCAGGTACCCCCTGCAGATCTGAACCAATATCTCAAGCATCTGAAGTCAAGGCGATGATAGGACGTTGGCTCAGGTTGGAGTTTCTGTGCATGACTGCCCCTGATGAACGGAGCGGAATCGCAAGGCCATGGAGGTATTCCCACTTTGGGAGTTGTGGGATGCCCCCTTCAAGGATTCCTTCTGCGGTTCCATTGAGACCTGTTGGGCAGCTTCAGTACATCCCATATGGAATGACTCCAGAGTACCATTGGAGGATGGATGCCAGGGAAGCCCGCCTCGCATTCCAATTGTCTCCTAGCAACAAGACAGTTGAGATCGGATGGCTCTGCGGGAGCAACCGGGGTGGCTGAGTTGAAATGGACTTTCATGAGGATGGGGCCTAATGTGTGTTTGTTTCCATGAGGGCCTTGGAATGGGGCGGTGGCACAGGGACCCTGAAGTATTCTCCTAAGCTTTTGACGTAGCTCCTATGCACAAGTTTTCTTGTGGAGACGAGATTTGTTCTGATGGGTGCCTCAGGAAACCCCCTATGCTGGTATTGGAATCCAGGCTTTTGAGGAGACATGCCTGTAAACCAAAGCAATGGATCCGATTATGGCCTAGGGTCCTGTCTGGTTCAATCTTCTTCTCTGGGGATATCCATCTATGGAATGAGTGGAGATAGATGCTCAGCTGGTGTCAGACCGCCCTTGTTTGTCCCCGAGACCTACACTATTGGGATGGCCATGGGGACTTTGGAGATTTCTCCTAATTTGCACGATTTTGGACAATGGAATGGGCAGAATTCCCATGGATTGGGTAGGCAATGTCCTAATGTGTGGATCCAGGGGCCCCAGCCTGGAGGGTGTGTTGCCCAGGACTTTGAGGACAGAAGTCTGAAAACACAAACTCAGCTTAGGTTTGGGGACGTAGTATGGCAGGCTCAATCTATAAACCATGAGAAGAACTCTTCAGGATATGAAGAAAGAGCGAATCTGAGGCGCTTGCTCAGGATTTTGTCTCTGGATTTTGAATCAACGATGGCCTTGGAATGTGGGAAGGCCTCATGGGCCATGAACGAAACTTCCTCTCTGTGGATTTGGCCCAGTCCAAATTGTTTTCGTCAATCTGTGGGATGGGAGGTCTCCTTTCAGGTTTGTTATGTCAGGTGTCCCAACTAAGAGGAATTCCAAGGGAGAGCCCTGGGGAAGAGTGAAGAGACAACCCAAACTATGGTTAAAAATTGGGGCCTAGGTGCATGGCAGTCCCAATAGCTGTCTCTTTTCTAGCCACTGAGAGTCCTTACTTGAGGACTGAGCTCAGGCTGAGGGTTCCAATGTGTGTTTGTGACCAATGTGCGCCGCAAGCATGGGCCACACTGGTTTCAACTACACTGAAGTTTGGACAACATACTAATCATAAGGATTCTTGCCATGCGGAAGGAGTTGTGATTTCTGCATCCTTTTCAACCCTGGGCATTGGTTGGAGATAAGGTCTAGGTTCTGAAGTCTGAAAACTACCGTTGGGAAGAGATGACGACCTAAGTCCATGGCGGGTCTGATGTGCTCAGTGTGCGGTCAGCTGCCTGGGTGTTGGTCAGAAAGTTCGGGCTCAGGTTGTGTCAGACAGTGCATTAGTGCCCAGGTTAGACTCTATAATATGGGTACAGTCGAGTGCCGTGTAGGTTGTTCCGCATTTGAGGTGCCTAGGCTGCAAATTAGGCAAGATATTATTTCTAGAGGGCAGGCACAGTGCTGCATTGTGGGTCCGGAATTGCCAAACTTGAGGGCTTCTGGGCCAGGCGTGTGAGGACAGAAGTCTGAAAACACAAGCTAGACTTGGGCTTCAGGCCGAGCGCACGGCAGGTACCACCTTCAGATCTGAACCGATATCTCATGCATCAGATGTCACAGCGAGGTTCAGACTTGGCTCAGGTGGAGTTTCTGTGCATGACTGCCACTTCATGAACGGAGCGGAATCTCAAGGCCATGGAGGTTTTGCACGTTGGGTGGTGGGACGCCCCCTTCAAGGATTCCTTCTGCGGCACAATTGAGACCTGTTGGGCAGCTGCAAAACATCCCATATGGAATGACTCCAGAGCACCGTTCGAGGATGGATGCCAGGGAAGCCCGCCTCGCATTCCAATTGTCTTCTAGCAACAAGACAGTTGAGATAGGATGGCTCTGCGGGATCAATCGGGGTGGCTGAGTTGAAATGGACTTTCCTGAGGATGGATCCTAATGTGTGTTTTTGTGCATGAGGGCCTTGGAATGGGGCGGTGGCACCGGGACCCTGAAGTATTCTCCTAAACATTTGACATAGCTCCCATGCACAGTTTCTTTGTGGAGACGAGATTTGTTCTGATGGGTGCCTCAGGAAACCACCTATGCTTGTCTTGGAATCCAGGCATTTGAAGAGACATGCCTGTAAACCAAAGCAATGGATCCGATTTTGGCCTAGGGTCCTGTCTGTTTCCATCTCCTTCTCTGGGGACATCCATCTATGGTATGAGTGGAGGTAGATGCTCACCTGGTGTCAAACCACCCTTGTTTGTTCCGGGAGACCTACACTATTGGGATGGCCTCGGGGACTTTGGGGGGTTGTCCTAATTTGTACGATTTGGACAATGGAATGGGCAGAATTCCTATTCATTGGGTAGGCACAATCCTAATGGGTGGCTTCAAGGGCCCCAGCCTGGATGGTGTATGGCACAGGATTTTGAGGACAGAAGTCTGAAAACAAAAACTCAGCTTAGGTTTTGGGGACGTAGTTATGGCAGGCCCAATCTACAAACCATTAGAAGAACTCTTCAGGATATGAAGAAAGAGCGATTCTGAGGCGCTTGCTCAGGCTTTTGTGTCTGGATTTTGTATCAACGATGGCCGTGGAATGTGGGGAGCCTCATGGGCCATGGACGAATCTTCCTCTCTGTGGATTTGGCCCAGTCCCAATTGTTTTTCGTCAATCTGTGGGATGGGAGGTCTCCTTTCAGGTTTGTTACCTCAGGTGTCCCAACCAAAGAGGAATTCCAAAGCAGAGCCCTGAGGAAGAGTGAAGGGACAACCCAAACTATGGTTAAAAATTGGGGCCTAGGGGCATGGCAGGCCCCATATGCTGTCTCTTCATCCAGCCACTGAGAGGCCTTACTTGAGGACTGGGCTCAGGCTGAGGGTCACAATGTGTGTTTGTGACCAATGTGGCACGCGAGCATGGGCGGGGCCTCATGGACCACACTGGTTTCAACTACACTGAACTTTGGACAACATGCCAATCACAAGGTCTCTTGCCATGGGGAAGGAGTTCTGATTTCTGCATCATTTTCAACCCTGGGCAGTGGTTGGAGATAAGGTCTATGTTCTGAAGCCAGAGAAATTGGGAAGAGATGACGACCTAAGGCCATGGAAGGTTGTTGTGCTCAGTGTGCTGTCAGCTGCCTGGGTGTTGGTCAGGAAGTTCGGGCTCATGTTGTGTCAGAAAGTGCATTAGTGCCCAGTTTAGACTGTATAATATGGGTACAGTCGAGTGCCTGTAGATTGTTCCGCATTTGAGGAGCCTGGGCAGCTCATTAGGCAAGATATTTTTCTAGAGGGCAGGTAGAGTGCTGCATTGTGGCTCCGGAGTTGCCAAACGTGAGGGCTTCTGGGCCAGGCGTGTGAGGACAGAAGTCTGAGAACTCAAGCTAGACTTGGGCTTCAGGCCGAGGACCGGGCAGGTACCCCCTGCAATCTGAAACGATATCTCATGCATCAGAAGTAACGGCGAGGATTAGACATTGGCTCTGGTTGGAGTTTCTGTGCATGACTGCCCCTTCATGAACGGAGCGGAATCTCAAGGCCATGGAGATTTTCCCACGTTGGGAGTTGTGGGATGCCCCCTTCAAGCATTCCTTCTGCGGGACAATTGAGACCTGTTGGGCAGCTCCAGCACATCCCATATGGAATGACTCCAGAGCACCGTTCGAGGATGAATGCCAGGGAAGCCCGCCTCGCATTCCAATTGTCTCCTAGCAACAAGACAGTTTAGATCGAATGGATCTGCGGGAGCAACCGGGGTGGCTATTAAAATGGACTTTCCTGAGGATGGGGCCTAATGTGTGTTTTTGTCCATGAGGGCCTTGGAATGGGGCGGTGGCACCGGACCCTGAAGTATTCTCCTTAACATTTGACATAGCTCCCATGCACAGTTTCCTTGTGGAGACGAGGTATGTTCTGATGGGTGCCTCAGTAAACCCATTATGCTGGTCTTGGAATCCAGGTATTTGAGGAGACATGCCTGTAAACCAAAGCAATGGATCCAATTTTGGCCTAGGGCCCTGTCTGTTTCCATCTCCTTCTCTTGGGACATCCATCAATGGTATGAGTGGAGGTAGATGCTCAGCTGGTGTCAGACCGCCCTTGTTTGTCCCGGGAGACCTACAATATTGAGATGGCCTCAGAGACTTTGGAGGGTTCTCCTACTTTGTACGATTTTGGACAATGGAATGGGCAGAATTCCTATTCATTGGGTAGGCACAGTCCTAATGGGTGGCTTCAGGGGCCCCAGCCTGGATGGTGTAAGGCCCAGGACTTTGAGGACAGAAGTCTGAAAACACAAACTCAGCTTAGTGTTTGGGGACGTAGGTATGGCAGGCCCAATCTACAAACCATTAGAAGAACTCTTCAGGATATGAATTAACAGCGAGTCTGAGGCGCTTGCTCAGGCTTTTGTGTCTGAATTTTTATCAACGATGGCCGTGGAATGTGTGGAGGCCTCATGGGCCATGGACGAATCTTCCTCTCTGTGGATTTGGCCCAGTCCCAATTGATTTTCGTCCAAATGTGGGATGGGAGGTATCCTTTCAGGTTTCTTTGTGGCTTGCAGGCATGGGCGGGGCCTCATGGGCCACACTGGTTTCAACTACACTGAAGTTTGGACAATATGCCAATCACAAGGTCTCTTGCCATGGGGAAGGAGTTCTGATTTCTGCATCATTTTCAACCCTGGGCAGTGGTTGGAGATAAGGTCTATGTTCGGAAGCCTGAAAACCGCAGTTGGGAAGAGATGATGACCTAAGGCCATGGTGAGACTGATGTGCTCAGTGTGCGGTCAGCTGCCTGGTTGTTGGTCAGGAGGTTCGGGCTCAGGGTGTGTAAGACAGTGCATTTGTGCCCAGGTTAGACTCTATAATTTGGGTATAGTCGAGTGCCGTGTAGGTTGATCCTCATTTAAGGTGCCTGGGCAGCTCATTAGGCAAGATATTTTTTCTAGACGGCAGGCAGAGTGCTGCATTGTGGGTCCGGAATTGCCAAACGTGAGGGCTTCTGGGCCAGTAGTATGAGGACAGAAGTCTGAGAACACAAGCTAGACTTGGGCTTCAGGCCGAGGGCAAGGCAGGTACCCCCTGCACATCTGAACAAATATCTCATGCATCTGAAGTCACGGCGAGGATCAGACGTTGGCTCAGTTTGGAGTTTCTGTGCATGACTGCCCCTTCATGAACAAAGAGGAAACTCAAGGCCATGAAGGTTTTCCCACGTTGGGAGTTGTGGGATGCCCCCTTCAAGGATTCCTTCTGCGGGACAATTGAGACCTGTTGGGCAGCTCCAAAACATCCCATATGGAATGACTCCAGAGCACCGTTCGAGGATGGATGCCAGGGAAGCCCGTCTCGCATTCCAATTTTCTTCTAGCAACAAGACAGCTGAGATCAGATGGCTCTGCGGGAGCAACCGGGGTGGCTGAGTTGAAATGGACATTCCTGAGCATGGGGCCTAATGTGTGTATGTGTCCATGAGGAACTTGGAATGGAGCGGTGGCACCTGGACTCTGAAGTATTCTCCTAAGATTTTGACATAGGTCCCATGCACAAGTTTCCTCGTGGAGACGAGATTTTTTCTGATGGGTGCCTCAGGAAACAAACTATGCTGGTATTGGAATCCAGGATTTTGAGGAGACATGCCTGTAAACCAAAGCAATGGATCCTATTATGGCCTAGGGACCTGTCTGGTATCATATCCTTCTCTGGGGACATCAATCTATGGTTTGAGTGGACGTAGATACTCAGCTGGTGTCAGACCGCCCTTGTTTGTCCACTGAGACCTACAAATTCAGATGGCCTCCGGGACTTTGGAGGGATCTACTAATTTGTACAATTTTGGACAATTGAATGGGCAGAATTCCCATGCATGGGGTAGGCACAGTCCTAATGTGTGGCTCCAGGGGCCCCAGCCTGGAGGGTGTGTGGCCCAGGACTTTGAGGACAGAAGTCTGAAAACACAAACTCAGCTTAAGTTTGGGGACGTAGGTATGGCAGGCCCAATCTACAAACCATAAGAAGAACTCTTCAGGATATGAAGAAAGAGCGAGTCTGAGGCCCTTCTCAGGTTTTGGTCTCTGGATTTTGTGTCAACGATGGCCGTGGAATGTGGGGAGGCCTCATGGGCCATGGACGTATCTTCCTCTCTGTGGATTTGGCCCAGTCCCAATTGTTTTTCGTCAATCTGTGGGATGGGAGGTCTCCTTTCAGGTTTGTTACCTCGGGTGTCCCAACCAAAGAGGAATTCCAAAGCAGAGCCCTGGGGAAGAGTGAAGGGACAACCCAAACTATGGTAAAATTTGGGGCCTAGGGGCATGGCAGGCCCCATATGCTGTCTCTTCATCCAGCCACTGAGAGGCCTTACTTGAGGACTGGGCTCAGACTGAGGGTCACAATGTGTGTTTGTGACCAATGTGGCTTACGAGCATGGGCGGGGCCTCAAGGGCCACACTGGTTTCAACTACACTGAACTTTGGACAACATGCCAATCACAAGGTCTCTTGCCATGGTGAAGGAGTTCTTATTTCTGCATCATTTTCAACCCTGGGCAGTGGTTGGAGATAAGGTCTAGGTTCGGAAGCCTGAAAACCGCAGTTTGGAAGAGATGATGACCTAAGGCCATGGTGGGTCTGATGTGCTCAGTGTGCGGTCAGCTGCCTGGTTGTTGGTCGGGAGGTTCGGGCTCAGGTTTTGTTAGACAGTGCTAGTGCCCAGGTTAGACTCTATAATTTGGATATAGTCGAGTGCCGTGTAGGTTGATCCTCATTTGAGGTGCCTGCGCAGCTCATTAGGCATGATATTTTTTCTAGAGGGCAGGCACAGTGCTGCATTGTGGGTCCGGAATTGCCAAACTTGAGGGCTTCTGGGCCAGTAGTGTGAGGACAGAAGTCTGAGAACACAAGCTAGACTTGGGCTTCAGGCCGAGGGCAAGGCAGGTACCCCCTGCACATCTGAACCAATATCTCATGCATCTGAAGTCACGGCGAGGATCAGGCGTTGGCTCAGGTTGTAGTTTCTGTGCATGACTGCCCCTTCATGAATGGAGAGGTATCTCAAGGCCATGGAGGTTTTCCCACGTTGGGAGTTGTGGGATGCCCCCTTCAAGGATACCTTCTGCGGGACTTGAGACCTGTTGGGCAGCTCCAACACATCCCATATGGAATTACTCCAGAGCACCGATCGAGTATGGATGCCAAGGAAGCCCGCCTCGCATTCCAATTGTCTCCTAGCAACAAGACAGTTGAGATCGGATGGCTATTGGGAGCAACCGGGGTGGCTGAGTTGAAATGGACTTTCCTGAGCATGAGGCCTAATGTGTGTTTGTGTCCATGAGGACCTTGGAATGGGGCGGTGACACCGGGACTCTGAATTATTTTTTAAGATTTTGACATAGGTCCCATGTACAAGTTTCCTCGTGGAGACGAGACTTTTTCTGATGGGTGCCTCAGGAAACCCCCTATGCTGGTATTGGAATCCAGGATTTTGAGGAGACATGCCTGTAAACCAAAGCAATGGATCCGATTATGGCCTCGGGTCCTGTCTGGTTCCATCTCATTCTCTGGGGACATCCATCTATGGTATGAGTGGAGGTAGATGCTCAGCTGGTGTCAGACCGCCCTTGTTTGTCCACAGAGACCTACATATTGGGATGGCCTCGGGGAATTTGGAGGGTTATCCTAATTTGTACAATTTTGGACAATGTAATGGGCAGAATTCCCATGTATGGGGTAGGCATAGTCCTAATATGTGGCTCCAGGGGCCCCATCCTGGAGGGTTTGACCCAGGACTTTGAGGACAGAAGTCTGAAAACACAAACTCAGCTTAGGTTTGGGGACGTAGGTATGGCAGGCCCAATCTACAAAACATGAGAAGAAGTCTTCAGGATTGAAGAAAGAGCGAGTCTGAGGCGCGTGCTCAGGCTTTGGTCTCTGGATTTTTTGTCAACGATGGCCGTGGAATGAGGGGAGGACTAATGGGACATGGACGAATCTTCATCTCTTGGCATTTGGCCCGGTCCCAATTGTTTTTCGTCAATCTGTGGGATTGGAGGTCTCCTTTCAGGTTTGTTACCTCAGGTGTCCCAAGCAAAGAGGAATCCAAAGCAGAGCCCTGGGGAAGAGTGAGGGGACAACCAAAATTATGGTTAAAATTTGGGGCCTAGGGGCATGGCAGGCCCCATATGCTGTCTCTTCATCCAGCCCCTGAGAGGCCTTACTTGAGGACAGGGCTCAGGCTGAGGGTCACAATGTGTGTTTGTGACCAATGTGGCCCGCGAGCATGGGTGGGGCCTCATGGGCCACCCTGGTTTAAACTACACTGATCTGAGGACAACATGCCAATCACAAGGTCTCTTGCAATGGGGACGGAGTTCTGATTTCTGCATCATTTTCAACCCTGAGCAGGGGTTGGAGAATGGTTTAGGTTCGGAAGCCTGAAAGCCGCAGTTGGGATAAGATGATGACCTAAGGCCATGGTGGTTCTGATGTGCTCAGTGTGCGGTCAGCTGCCCGGTTGTTGGTCAGGAGGTTCGGGCTCAGGTTGT
Source organism: Mustela nivalis (assembly GCF_964662115.1). Lineage (NCBI taxonomy): Eukaryota > Metazoa > Chordata > Mammalia > Carnivora > Mustelidae > Mustela > Mustela nivalis. The sequence continues at coordinate 922,064 of NW_028136380.1, forward strand.
GTCAGACAGTGCATTAGTGCCCAGGTTAGACTATGTATTTTGGGTAGAGTTGAGTGCCGTGTAGGTTGATCCTCATTTGAGGTGCCTGGGCAGCTAATTAGGCAAGATATTTTTTCTCGAGGGCAGGCAGAGTGCTGCATTGTTGGTTCTGAATTGCCAAACTTGAGGGCTTCTGGGCCAGTAGTGTGAGGACAGAAGTCTGAGACCACAAGCTAGACTTGGGCTTCAGCCCGAGGGCAAGGCAGGTACCCCTGCACATCTGACCAATATCTCATGCATCTGAAGTCACGGCGAGGATCAGACGTTGGCTCAGGTTGTAGTTTCTGTGCATGACTGCCCCTTCATGAACGGAGAGGAATCTCAAGGCCATGGAGGTTTTCCCACGTTGGGAGTTCTGGGATGCCCCCTTCAAGGATTCCTTCTGCGGGACAATTGAGACCTGTTGGGCAGCTCCAACACATCCCATATGGTATGACTCCAGAGCAACGTTCGAGGATGTATGCCAGGGACGCCCGCCTCGCATTCCAAATGTCTCCTAGCAACAAGACAGTTGAGATCGGATGGCTCTGCGGGAGCAACCAGGATGGCTGAGTTGAAATGGACTTTCCTGAGCATGGGGCCTAATGTGTGTTTGTGTCCATGAGGACCTTGGTATGGAGCGGTGGCACCGGGACTCTGAATTATTCTCCTAAGATTTTGACATAGGTCCCAAGCACAAGTTTCCTCGTGGAGACGAGATGTTTTCTGATGGGTGCCTCAGGAAACCCCCTAGGCTGGTATTGGAATCCATGCTTTTGAGGAGACATGCCTGTAAACCAAAGCCATGGATCCGATTATGGCCTAGGTTCCTGTCTGGTACCATCTCCTTCTCTGGGGACATCCATGTATGTTATGAGTGGATGTAGATGCTCAGCTGGTGTCAGACCGCCCTTGTTTGTCCAAAGAGACCTCCATATTGGGATGGCCTCGGGGACTTTGGAGGGTTCTCCTAATTTGTACAATTTTGGACAATGGAATGGGCAGAATTACCATGCATGGGGTAGGAACAGTCCTAATGTGTGGCTCAAGGGGCCCCAGCCTGGAGGGTGTGTGGCCCAGGACTTTGAGGACAGAAGTCTGAAAACACAAACTCAGCTGAGGTTTGGGGACGTAGGTGTGGCAGTCCCAATCTACAAACCATGAGAAGAACTCTTCAGGATACGAAGAAAGAGCGAGTCTGAGGCGCTTGCTCAGGCTTTGGTCTCTGGAATTTGTGTCAACGATGGCCGTGGAATTTGGTGAAGCTCATGGGCCATGGACGAACCTTCCTCTCTGTGGATTTGGCCCGGTCCCAATTGTTTTACGTCAATCTGTGGGATGGGAGGTCTCCTTTCAGGTTTGTTACCTCAGGTGTCCCAACCAAAGAGGAATTCCAAAGCAGAGCCCTGGGGAAGAGTGAAGGGACAACCCAAACTATGGTTAAAATTTGGGGCCTAGGGGCATGGCAGGCCCCATATGCTGTCTCTTCACCAGCCACTGAGAGGCCTTACTTGAGGACTGGGCTCAGACTGAGGGTCACAATGTGTGTTTGTGACCAATGTGGCCCGCGAGCATGTGTGGGGCCTCATGGGCCACACTAGTTTCATCTACACAGAACTTTGGACAACATGCCAATCACAAGGTCTCTTGCCATGGGGAAGGAGTTCTGATTTCTGCATCATTTTCAACCCTGGGCTGTGGTTGGATATAAGGTCTAGGTTCTGAATCCTGAAAACCAAAGTTGGGAAGAGATGATGACCTAAGGCCATGGTGGTTCTGATGTTTTCATTCTGTGGTCAGCTGCCTGGTTGTTGGTCAGGAGGTTCGGGCTCAGGTTGTGTCAGACAGTGCATTAGTGCCCAGGTTAGACTCTATAATTGGGTACAGTCGAGTGCCGTGTAGGTTGATCCTCATTTAAGGTGCCTGGGTAGCTCATTAGGCATGATATTTTTTCTAGAGGGCAGGCACAGTGCTGCATTGTGGGTCCGGAATTGCCAAACTTGAGGGCTTCTGGGCCAGTAGTGTGAGGACAGAAGTCTGAGAACACAAGCTAGACTTGGGCTTCAGGCCGAGGGCAAGGCAGGTACCCCCTTGCATCTGAACCAATATCTCATGCATCTGAAGTCACGGCGAGGATCAGACGTTGGCTCAGGTTGTAGTTTCTGTGCATGACTGCCCCTTCATGAACGGAGAGGAATCTCAAGGCCATGGATGTTTTCCCACGTTGGGAGTTGTGGGATGCCCCCTTCAAGAATTCCTTCTGCGGGACAATTGAGACCTGTTGGGCAGCTCCAAAACATCCCATATGGAATGACTAGAGCACCGTTCGAGGATGGATGCCAGGAAAGACCGCCTCGCATTCCAATAGTCTCCTAGCTACAAGACAGTTGAGATGGATGGCTCTGCGGGAGCAACCGGGGTGGCTGAGTTGAAATGGAATTTCCTGAGCATGGGGCCTAATGTGTGTTTGTGTCCATGAGGACCTTGGAATGGGCCGGTGACACCGGGACTCTGAATTATTTTTCTAAGATTTTGACATAGGTCCCATGCACAAGTTTCCTCGTGGAGACGAGACTTTTTCTGATGGGTGCCTCAGGAAACCCCCTATGCTGGTATTGGAATCCAGGATTTTGAGGAGACATGCCTGTAAACCAAAGCAATGGATCCGATTATGGCCTCGGGTCCTGTCTGGTTCCATCTCATTCTCTGGGGACATCCATCTATGGTATGAGTGGAGGTAGATGCTCAGCTGGTGTCAGACCGCCCTTGTTTGTCCACAGAGACCTACATATTGCGATGGCCTCGGGGAATTTGGAGGGTTATCCTAATTTGTACAATTTTGGACAATGGAATGGGCAGAATTCCCATGGATGGGGTAGGCATAGTCCTAATGTGTGGCTCCAGGGGCCACAGCCTGGAGGGTGTGTCCCAGGACTTTGAGGACAGAAGTCTGAAAACACAAACTCAGCTTAGGTTTGGGGACGTAGGTATGGCAGGCCCAATGTACAAACCATGAGAAGAAGTCTTCGGGATATGAAGAAAGAGCGAGTCTGAGGCGCTTGCTCAGGCTTTGGTCTCTGGATTTTTTGTCAACAATGGCCGTGGAATGAGGGGAGGACTAATGGGACATGGACGAATCTTCATCTCTTGGCATTTGGCCCGGTCCCAATTGTTTTTCGTCAATCTGTGGGATTGGAGGTCTCCTTTCAGGTTTGTTACCTCAGGTGTCCCAACCAAAGAGGAATTCCAAAGCAGAGCCCTGGGGAAAAGTGAGGGGACAACCAAAACTATGGTTAAAATTTGGGGCCTAGGGGCATGGCAGGCCCCATGTGCTGTCTCTTCATCCAGCCCCTGAGAGGCCTTACTTGAGGACAGGGCTCAGGCTGAGGGTCACAATGTGTGTTTGTGACCAATGTGGCCCGCGAGCATGGGCGGGGCCTCATGGGCCACACTGGTTTAAACTACACTGAACTTCGGACAACATGCCAATCACAAGGTCTCTTGCCATGGGGAAGGAGTTCTGATTTCTGCATCATTTTCAACCCTGGGCAGGGGTTGGACATAAGGTTTATGTTCGGAAACCTGAAAGCCGCAGTTGGGAAGAGATGATGACCTAAGGCCATGGTGGGTCTGATGTGCTCAGTGTGCGGTCAGCTGCCTGGTTGTTGGTCAGGAGGTTCGGCCTCAGGTTGTGTCAGACAGTGCATTAGTGCCCAGGTTAGACTATGTAATTTGGGTACAGTCGAGTGCCGTGTATTTTGATCCTCATTTGAGGTGCCTGGGCAGCTCATTAGGCAAGATATTTTTTCTCGAGGGTAGGCAGAGTGCTGCATTGTGGGTCCGGAATTGCCAAACTTGAGGGCTTCTGGGCCAGTACTGTGAGGACAGAAGTCTGAGACCACAAGCTAGACTTGGGCTTCAGGCCGAGGGCAAGGCAGGTACCCCCTGCACATCTGAACCAATATCTCATGCATCTGAAGTCACGGCGAGGATCAGACGTTGGCTCAGGTTGTAGTTTCTGTGCATGACTGCCCCTTCATGAACGGAGAGGAATCTCAAGGCCATGGAGGTTTTCCCACGTTGGGAGTTGTGGGATGCCCCCTTCAAGGATTCCTTCTGCGGGACAATTGAGACCTGTTGGGCAGCTCCAACACATCCCATATGGAATGACTCCAGAGCATCGTTCGAGGATGTATGCCAGGGAATCCCGCCTCGCATTCCAAATGTCTACTAGCAACAAGACAGTTGAGATCGGATGGCTCTGCGGGAGCAACCGGGATGGCTGAGTTGAAATGGACTTTTCTGAGCATGGGGCCTAATGTGTGTTTGTGTCCATGAGGACCTTGGTATGGAGCGGTGGCACCGGGACTCTGAAGTATTCTCCTAAGATTTTGACATAGGTCCCAAGCACAAGTTTCCTCGTGGAGACAAGATGTTTTCTGATGGGTGCCTCAGGAAACCCCCTCTGCTGGTAGAGGAATCCATGCTTTTGAGGAGACATGCCTGTAAACCAAAGCCATGGATCCGATTATGGCCTAGGTTCCTGTCTGGTACCATCTCCTTCTCTGTGGACATCCATGTATGTTATGAGTGGAGGTAGATGCTCAGCTGGTGTCAGACCGCCCTTGTTTGTCCACAGAGACCTAGTATAGGGATGGCCTCGGGGACTTTGGAGGGTTCTCCTTATTTGTACAATTTAGGACAATGGAATGGGCAGAATTACCATGCATGGGGTAGGAACAGTCCTAATGTGTGGCTCCAGGGGCCCCAGCCTGGAGGGTGTGTGGCCCAGGACTTTGAGGACAGAAGTCTGAAAACACAAACTCAGCTTAGGTTTGGGGACGTAGGTGTGGCAGTCCCAATCTACAAACCATGAGAAGAACTCTTCAGGATATGAAGAAAGAGCGAGTCTGAGGCGCTTGCTCAGGCTTTGGTCTCTGGATTTTGTGTCAACGATGGCCGTGGAATTTGGTGAAGCTCATGGGACATGGACGAACCTTCCTCTCTGTGGATTTGGCCCGGTCCAAATTGTTTTTCGTCAATCTGTGAGATGGGAGGTCTCCTTTCAGGTTTGTTACCTCAGGTGTCCCAACCAAAGAGGAATTCCAAAGCAGAGCCCTGGGGAAGAGTGAAGGGACAACCCAAACTATGGTTAAAATTTGGGGCCTAGGGAAATGGCAGGCCCCATATGCTGTCTCTTCATCCAGCCACTGAGAGGCCTTACTTGAGGACTGGGCTCAGGCTGAGGGTCACAATGTGTGTTTGTGACCAATGTGGCTCGGGAGCATGGGCGGGGCCTCATGGGCCACACTGGTTTCAACTTCACTGAACTTTGGACAACATGCCAATCACAAGGTCTCTTGCCATGGGGAAGGAGTTCTGATTTCTGCATCATTTTCAACCCTGGGCAGTGGTTGGAGATAAGGTCTAGGTTCGGAATCCTGAAAATCGCAGTTTGGAAGAGATGATGACCTAAGGCCATGGTGGGTCTGATGTGCTCAGTGTGCGGTCAGCTGCCTGGTTGTAGGTCAGGAGGTTCGTGCTCAGGTTGTGTCAGACAGTGCATTAATGCCCAGATTAGACTATGTAATTTGGGTACAGTCGAGTGCCGTGTAGGTTGATCCTCATTTGAGGTGCCTGGGCAGCTCATTAGGCAAGATATTTTTTCTCGAGGGCAGGCAGAGTGTTGCATTGTGGGTCCGGATTTGCCAAACTTGAGGGCTTCTGGGCCAGTAGTGTGAGGACAGATGTCTGAGACCACAAGCTAGACTTGGGCTTCAGGCCGAGGGCAAGGCAGGTACCCCTTGCACATCTGAATCAATATCTCATGCATCTGAAGTCACGGCGAGGATCAGACGTTGGCTCAGGTTGTAGTTTCTGTGCATGACTGAAGGTTGAGCCGGACAGGCCCTTAGGCCCTAATCTCAACTCTTGCTTTGTTTTCCAGGTGTCACTCCTCAGAGGCTTTGGTTCGAAGAACAGGATATGGGGCTTTCCTGAGGCACTGAACAGAACTTCTCTCATCTCCACATGGGAAGTTTTCTTGTTAGAGCCGTGTCAAACACCTCCGGTTGGAGAATCCTGCAGAGTCCCTGAGCCACCTCCACATTCCAAGGTCTCCCAGGCCACCAAGCCACAGTAGGACTCATCTTCAGGAGAGTCCATTTCAACTCTCCCCTCTGGGTAGCTCACCCAGGAGCCCGCAGATTGAGCCTGCCTTGTCCTGACTAAAGAGTGGAATATGAGGTAGCGTTCCCAGGCATCCATGCTTAGACACCTGCTCTCGAGTCTTTCCGTATGGGGCCTCCTGGAACCATCCAATAGCACTCGACTTTCGTGCAGAAGGAAACCTTGAGGTTTGGAGTAGTTCACAAATCCCATCGTAGGCAAACCTTCCTGGCCTCATGAAGCCCCCACACCCTTCAGGAAGAGGCCATGCTGGACAAAAACTCTAGCCTGAGGCACGTCTCAGAGTTGAAATGACCTCAGTGCAGGAGATCTCGATTCAGCCTCTCAGAGTGGGCCTGCCGTGCCATCGGTCCCAAACCTCACACTAGCTTGTGTTTTCAGACTTCCTTCCTCACACTCCTGGCAAACAAGCCCTCCGGACTAGGAACTCCAGAACCACAACCCAGCCCAGGGTCTGCCCAAGGGAAGAAAAACGTTTCCCTGTGGGGCCCTCTCCAGAAAACACAGATGAGGATCAACCTGCTCGGGCCTCGATGGTACCCGAACTGGATAGGCTGCTCTGGGCACTCATGCTCTGTCTGACACAGCCTGAAGCCAGACGTCCAGACAGTCAAGGTGACAGCTGGCCGCACACCCAGCACTTCGGACACGCCATGGTCTTATGCCGTCACCTCTTCCTAACCTTGGTTTTCAGATATCTGAACCTAGACATTATATCAATTCTCCACACAGCTGGGTATCGCAAGCACAACACAGAACTCCTCCTTCCCCGTGGCTGTAAATCTTGCCCTTGGCATGGTGTCACACCTTCAGGGTGGGAGAAATCTTCATGGCCCCTGATGTCACGCCCAAACTTGAGTGCTGCTTGGGCACAAATTCACATTGTGACCCTCAGCATGAGCCCCATGTCAAAGAAAGGCCTGTCAGGGCCTGGACCAAGAGCCCACATATGGGGCATTCCATGCCCATAGCAACCCAGGACTAACTAGATGGTGTGTATTCCAGTTGAGGGAACCCACTGCTGTGCTCTAGAGTCCCTCTCCTGGGGGGTCCCCTGTGGCAGAAAACAGTACTCTTTCCTTCCCACAGAATGAACCCAAACACTTGGGAGCTTGGACAATCCCCCGAGAGGAAGGCTCTTCCTCGGCCCCTGAAGCAACCCCTACCCTGAACGGCCACTGTGAACGCAACACCCAGAGACAAAAGCTTGAGCGACTGCCTCCCACTTGCCCTCCTTTGATATCCAGAGGATCTCCCCTCTCGGACTGGAGATCAGGCCTGCCATTACCTTGGCCCCTACCTGAGCCAAGTTTGCTTTTTCAGACATCTGTCCCCACAGCCCTGGCAAACACAGCCTCTAGGCTGGGTCCTCTGGAGCCATACCACAGGACCATGCCTGCTCTCTCCTGGGAAACTCTGTCCATTCCTTTGGCCACACACCTCCAGAATATGAGAAACCTCAAGGCCCCCGAGGACATACCATTACCGGGAGCCTCCCTACACACACAGGGGCCTTCGGACACAAGCTGAGCTGCTACCTCCATGAAGGCATGCACACAGATGTCAACAGAGATAGAAGGTTGAGCCGGACAGGCCCTTAGGCCCTAATCTCAACTCTTGCTTTGTTTTCCAGGTGTCACTCCTCAGAGGCTTTGGTTCGAAGAACAGGATATGGGGCTTTCCTGAGGCACTGAACAGAACTTCTCTCGTCTCCACATGGGAAGCTGCCTTGTTGGAGCCGTCTCAAACACCTCATGTTGGAGAATCCTGCAGAGTCCCTGAGCCACCTCCACATTCCAAGGTCTCCCAGGCCACCAAGCCACAGTAGGACTCATCTTCAGGAGAGTCCATTTCAACTCTCCCCTCTGGATAGCTCACCCAGGAGCCCGCAGATTGAGCCTGCCTTGTCCTGACTAAAGAGTGGGAATATGAGGTGGCGTTCCCAGGCATCCATGCTTAGACACCTGCTCTCGAGTCTTTCCGTATGGGGCCTCCTGGAACCATGCAATAGCACTCGACTTTCGTGCAGAAGGAAACCTTGAGGTTTGGAGTAGTTCACAAATCCCATCGTAGGCAAACCTTCCTGGCCTCATGAGGCCCCCACACCATTCAGGAAGAGGCCATGCTGGACAAAAACTCTAGCCTGAGGCACGTCTCAGAGTTGAAATGACCTCAGTGCAGGAGATCTCGATTCAGCCTCTCAGAGTGGGCCTGCCATGCCATCGGTCCCAAACCTCACGCTAGCTTCTGTTTTCAGACTTCCTTCCTCACACTCCTGGCAAACAAGCCCTCCGGACTAGGAACTCCAGAACCACAACCCAGTCCAGGGTCTGCCCAAGGGAAGAAAAACGTTTCCCTGTGGGGCTCTCTCCAGAAAACCCAGATGAGGATCAACCTGCTCGGGCCTCGACGGTACCCGAACTGGATAGGCTGCTCTGGGCACTCATGCTCTGTCTGACACAGCCTGAAGCCAGACGTCCAGACAGACAAGGAGACAGCTGGCCGCACACCCAGCACTTCGGACACGCCATGGTCTTATGCCGTCACCTAATCCTAACATTGGTTTTCAGATATCTGAACCTAGACATTATATCAATTATCCACAAAGCTGGGTCTCGCAAGCACAACACAGAACTCTTCCTTCCCCGTGGCTGTAAAGCTTGCTCTTGGCATGGAGTCACACCTTCAGGGTGGGAGAAACCTTCCTGGTCCCTGATGCCACGCCCAAACTTGAGTGCTGCTTGGGCACAAATTCACACTCTGACCCTCAGCATGAGCCCCATGTCAAAGAAAGGCCTGTCAGGGCCTGGGCCAAGAGCCCGCATATGGGGCTTGCCAAGCCCCTATGCACCCAATCCTCACCAGTGTTTGAGTTTTCCAGTCGCCCCGCCCGAACCTGGGGCTCTGCTCTGGAATCCCTTTCTTGGAGAGACACGTGAGCCAGACAACACTTTTCCACCCTTCCCACAAAATGACCCCAAACTCTTGGGAGCTGGGACAAATCCCCAGAGAGGGATACTCGTCCACAGTCCCTGAGGCCACCCCTCCAATCCACGGCTATCTCGGACACAACATCCAGAGACAAAAGCCTGAAGGAACGCCTCCCACTCGCCCTTGTTTCAGAGGCCCAGGAGCTGCCTCTCGGGCTGTACATACGGCCTGCCATAACCTAGGCGCCACTCATAAGCTGAGTTTGTGTTTTCAGACTTCTGTGCCCTCAGCCTGGACCCACACAACCGCCAGGCTAGGGCCTCTGGAGCCACAGCGAAAGATTGTGCCTGCCCTCTCCAAGGAAATTGTGCCCAATCCATTGACCACAACCCTACAGGTTAGGGAAAAGCTCCAAGGCCCCTGAGGCCATCAATAGTGTAGGCCACCCTGGACTAAGAGGGGCTCTCTGACACCAGCGGAGCAACTATCTCCACTTAGACTCTCAGACAGTGTCCCCAGAGACAGAAGGTTGAAATGGACAGGCCCCCAGGCCCTAATCTGAACCTTTGCTCTGGTTTCCATGTTTCCGTCCTCAGAGGTCTGTTTTCGTAGACCAGCACACGGGGCTTTTCTGAGGCACCAAACCAAACCTCTCTCGCCTCCACATGTGGAGCTTACTTACTGGGGATGTATCAAACCCTTCAGGTAGGAGAGATCCGCAGGGCCACTGAACAACCAGCACATTCCAAGGTTTCCATGGACCCAAACGCACATTATGACGCATCCTCAGGAGAGGCCATTTCAACTCAGCCCCCTGGTTAGCGTGCCCCAGAGGCAGCAGATCAAACATATCTTGTGGCTAATGGCCAATGGGAATGCGAGGCATGCTGTACAGGGATCCATCCTTCGAACCGTGCTCTCCAGTCCTTCTGTATGGTATGACCTGGAGCCATGCAACAAGACTCGAATGTCCCACAGAAGGAAACCTGGTGGTTTGGGGCAACCTCCAAACTCAGCGTGGGAAAACTTCCTTGGCCTCATGAGGCCCCTGCTTCATGAAGGTGCCATCATGGACACATACTCCAGCCTCAGCCAACGTCTGATCCTCAGCCTGACTTCAGATGCAGGAGATTTTGATTCAGCCTCTGCCTAGTGGGCCTGCTCTGCCCTTGGCTCCAATCCTCACTTTAGCTTGTGTTCCTCGACTTCCGTCCTCACACTCCTGGCAAACAAACCCTCCCTTCTGGGAATTCTGGGGCCACAATGAAGCACTCCGCCTGCCTCCCAGGAGAAAAACTTTGTCTACGGTGCTGCCCAGAAACCCCAAATGAGGATCAAACTGCTTGGCCCTCGGCAACACCCCAATTGCATAGGCTACCTTAAACACTGATGCTCTGTCGCAAATAGCCTGAGCCCAGACTTTCCAACAGACACCGACACAGCTGGCTGCACACCCAGCACATTGGACTCGCCACTGCCTTAGGCCACCACCCATTCCCAACCTGTGTTTTCAGTCATCAGAACCTAGACCTTATCTCCAATCCCTGCACAGGGGGGAACCTGATGCACAAGTCAGAACCCCTCCTTCCCCATGGCAAGAAACCTTGCTGCTGGCAGTGAGTCAAACCTTCAGTGTAGGAGAAAACGGCATGGCCCATGAGGCCACGCCCATGTGTGAGGGCCGCCTTGGGCACAAACACACATTGTGACCCTCAGCGTGAGTACCTTATTCAAGTAACGCCTCTCAGTGATTGGACCAAGAGCCCGCATATGTGGCTTGCCATGCCCATAGGCACGCAGGACTAACTAGATGGTGTGTATTCCAGTTGAGGGAACCCACTGCTGTGCTCTAGAGTCCCTCTCCTGGGGGGTCCCCTGAGGCAGAAAACAGTACTCTTCCCTTCCCACAGAATGAACCCAAACACTTGGGAGCTTGGACAATCCCCCGAGAGGAAGGCTCTTCCTCGGCCCCTGAAGCAACCCCTACCCTGAACGGCCACTGTGAACGCAACACCCAGAGACAAAAGCCTGAGCGACTGCCTCCCACTTGCCCTCCTTTGATATCCAGAGGATCTCCCCTCTCGGACTGGAGATCAGGCCTGCCATTACCTTGGCCCCTACCTGAGCCAAGTTTGCTTTTTCAGACATCTGTCCCCACAGCCCTGGCAAACACAGCCTCTAGGCTGGGTCCTCTGGAGCCATACCACAGGACCATGCCTGCTCTCTCCTGGGAAACTCTGTCCATTCCTTTGGCCACACACCTCCAGAATATGAGAAACCTCAAGGCCCCCGAGGACATACCATTACCGGGAGCCTCCCTGCACACACATGGGCCTTCGGACACAAGCGGAGCTGCTACCTCCATGAAGGCATGCACACAGATGTCAACAGAGATAGAAGGTTGAGCCGGACAGGCCCTTAGGCCCTAATCTCAACTCTTGCTTTGTTTTCCAGGTGTCACTCCTCAGAGGCTTTGGTTCGAAGAACAGGATATGGGGCTTTCCTGAGGCACTGAACAGAACTTCTCTCGTCTCCACATGGGAAGCTTCCTTGTTGGAGCCGTGTCAAACACCTCAGGTTGGAGAATCCTGCAGAGTCCCTGAGCCACCTCCACATTCCAAGGTCTCCCAGGCCACCAAGCCACAGTAGGACTCATCTTCAGGAGAGTCCATTTCAACTCTCCCCTCTGGGTAGCTCACCCAGGAGCCCGCAGATTGAGCCTGCCTTGTCCTGACTAAAGAGTGGGAATATGAGGTGGCGTTCCCAGGCATCCATGCTTAGACACCTGCTCTCGAGTCTTTCCGTATGGGGCCTCCTGGAACCATCCAATAGCACTCGACTTTCGTGCAGAAGGAAACCTTGAGGTTTGGAGTAGTTCACAAATCCCATCGTAGGCAAACCTTCCTGGCCTCATGAGGCCCCCACACCATTCAGGAAGAGGCCATGCTGGACAAAAACTCTAGCCTGAGGCACGTCTCAGAGTTGAAATAACCTCAGTGCAGGAGATCTCGATTCAGCCTCTCAGAGTGGGCCTGCCGTGCCATCGGTCCCAAACCTCACGCTAGCTTGTGTTTCCAGAATTCCTTCCTCAAACTCCTGGCAAACAAGCCCTCCGGATAGGAACTCCAGAACCACAACCCAGCCCAGGATCTGCCCAAGGGAAGAAAAACGTTTCCCTGTGGGGCTCTCTCCAGAAAACCCAGATGAGGATCAACCTGCTCGGGCCTCGACGGTACCCGAACTGGATAGGCAGCTCTGGGCACTCATGCTCTGTCTGACACAGCCTGAAGCCAGACGTCCAGACAGACAAGGAGACAGCTGGCCGCACACCCAGCACTTCGGACACGCCATGGTCTTATGCGGTCACCTCTTCCTAACCTTGTTTTTCAGATATCTGAACCTAGACATTATATCAATTCTCCACACAGCTGGGTATCGCAAGCACAACACAGAACTCCTCCTTCCCCGTGGTTGTAAAGCTTGCTCTTGGCATGGAGTCACACCTTCAGGGTGGGAGAAACCTTCCTGGTCCCTGATGCCACGCCCAAACTTGAGTGCTGCTTGGGCACAAATTCACACTCTGACCCTCAGCATGAGCCCCATGTCAAAGAAAGGCCTGTCAGGGCCTGGGTCAAGAGCCCGCATATGGGGCTTGCCAAGCCCCTATGCACCCAATCCTCACCAGTGTTTGAGTTTTCCAGTCGCCCCGCCCGTACCTGGGGCTCTGCTTTGGAATCCCTTTCTTGGAGAGACACATGAGCCAGACAACACTTTTCCACCCTTCCCACAAAATGACCCCAAACTCTTGGGAGCTGGGACATATCCCCAGAGAGGGATACTCGTCCACAGTCCCTGAGGCCACCCCTCCAATCCACGGCTATCTCGGACACAACATCCAGAGACAAAAGCCTGAAGGAACGCCTCCCACTCGCCCTTGTTTCAGAAGCCCAGGAGCTCCCTCTCGGGCTGTACATACGGCCTGCCATACCCTAGGTGCCACTCATAAGCTGAGTTTGTGTTTTCAGACTTCTGTGCCCTCAGCCTGGACCCACACAACAGCCAGGCTAGGGCCTCTGGAGCCACAGCGAAAGATTGTGCCTGCCCTCTCCAAGGAAATTGTGCCCAATCCATTGACCACAACCCTACAGGTTAGGGAAAAGCTACAAGGCCCCTGAGGCCATCAATAGTGTAGGCCACCCTGGACTAAGAGGGGCTCTCTGACACCAGCGGAGCAACTATCTCCACTTAGACTCTCAGACAGTGTCCCCAGAGACAGAAGGTTGAAATAGACAGGCCCCCAGGCCCTAATATGAACCTTAGCTTTGGTTTCCATGTGTCCGTCCTCAGAGGTCTGTTTTCGTAGACCAGCACACGGGGCTTTTCTGAGGCACCAAACCAAACCTCTCTCGCTTCCACATGGGGAGCTTACTTACTGGGGATGTATCAAACCCTTCAGGTAGGAGAGTTCCGCAGGGCCACTGAACAACCAGCACATTCCAAGGTTTCCATGGACCCAAACGCACATTATGACGCATCCTCAGGAGAGGCCATTTCAACTCAGCCCCCTGGTTAGCGTGCCCCAGAGGCAGCAGATCAAACATATCTTGTGGCTAATGGCCAATGGGAATGCGAGGCATGCTGTACAGGGATCCATCCTTCGAACCGTGCTCTCCAGTCCTTCCGTATGGTATGTCCTGGAGCCATGCAACAGGACTCGAATGTCCCACAGAAGGAAACCTGGTGGTTTGGGGCAACCTCCAAACTCAGCGTGGGAAAACTTCCTTGGCCTCATGAGGCCCCCGCTTCATGAAGGTGCCATCATGGACACATACTCCAGCCTCAGCCAACGTCTGATCCTCAGCCTGACTTCAGATGCAGGAGATTTTGATTCAGCCTCTGCCTAGTGGGCCTGCTCTGCCCTTGGCTCCAATCCTCACTTTAGCTTGTGTTCCTAGACTTCCGTCCTCACACTCCTGGCCCACAAACCCTCCCTACTGGGAATTCTGGGGCCACAATGAAGCACTCCGCCTGCCTCCCAGGAGAAAAACTTTGTCTATGGTGCTGCCCAGAAACCCCAAATGAGGATCAAACTGCTTGGCCCTCGGCAACACCCCAATTGCATAGGCTACCTTAAACACTGATGCTCTGTCGCAAATAGCCTGAGCCCAGACCTTCCAACAGACACCGACACAGCTGGCTGCACACCCAGCACATTGGACCCGCCACTGCCTTAGGCCACCATCCATTCCCAACCTGGGTTTTCAGTCATCAGAACCTAGACCTTATCTCCAATCCCTGCACAGGGGGGAACCTGATGCACAAGTCAGAACCCCTCCTTCCCCATGGCAAGAAACCTTGCTGCTGGCAGTGAGTCAAACCTTCAGCGTAGGAGAAAATGGCATGGCCCATGAGGCCACGCCCATGTGTGAGGGCCGCCTTGGGCACAAACACACATTGTGACCCTCAGCGTGAGTACCTTATTCAAGTAACGCCTCTCAGTGATTGGACCAAGAGCCCGCATATGTGGCTTGCCATGCCCATAGGCACGCAGGACTAACTAGATGGTGTGTATTCCAGTTGAGGGACCCCACTGCTGTGCTCTAGAGTCCCTCTCCTGGGGGGTCCCCTGTGGCAGAAAACAGTACTCTTCCCTTCCCACAGAATGAACCCAAACACTTGGGAGCTTGGACAATCCCCCGAGAGGAAGGCTCTTCCTCGTCCCCTGAAGCAACCCCTACCCTGAACGGCCACTGTGAACGCAACACCCAGAGACAAAAGCCTGAGCGACTGCCTCCCACTTGCCCTCCTTTGATATCCAGAGGATCTCCCCTCTCGGACTGGAGATCAGGCCTGCCATTACCTTGGCCCCTACCTGAGCCAAGTTTGCTTTTTCAGACATCTGTCCCCACAGCCCTGGCAAACACAGCCTCTAGGCTGGGTCCTCTGGAGCCATACCACAGGACCATGCCTGCTCTCTCCTGGGAAACTCTGTCCATTCCTTTGGCCACACACCTCCAGAATATGAGAAACCTCAAGGCCCCCGAGGACATACCATTACCGGGAGCCTCCCTGCACACACATGGGCCTTCGGACACAAGCTGAGCTGCTACCTCCATGAAGGCATGCACACAGATGTCAACAGAGATAGAAGGTTGAGCCGGACAGGCCCTTAGGCCCTAATCTCAACTCTTGCTTTGTTTTCCAGGTGTCACTCCTCAGAGGCTTTGGTTCGAAGAACAGGATATGGGGCTTTCCTGAGGCACTGAACAGAACTTCTCTCGTCTCCACATGGGAAGCTTCCTTGTTGGAGCCGTGTCAAACACCTCAGGTTGGAGAATCCTGCAGAGTCCCTGAGCCACCTCCACATTCCAAGGTCTCCCAGGCCACCAAGCCACAGTAGGACTCATCTTCAGGAGAGTCCATTTCAACTCTCCCCTCTGGGTAGCTCACCCAGGAGCCCGCAGATTGAGCCTGCCTTGTCCTGACTAAAGAGTGGGAATATGAGGTGGCGTTCCCAGGCATCCATGCTTAGACACCTGCTCTCGAGTCTTTCCGTATGGGGCCTCCTGGAACCATGCAATAGCACTCGACTTTCGTGCTGAAGGAAACCTTGAGGTTTGGAGTAGTTCACAAATCCCATCGTAGGCAAACCTTCCTGGCCTCATGAGGCCCCCACACCATTCAGGAAGAGGCCATGCTGGACAAAAACTCTAGCCTGAGGCACGTCTCAGAGTTGAAATGACCTCAGTGCAGGAGATCTCGATTCAGCCTCTCAGAGTGGGCCTGCCATGCCATCGGTCCCAAACCTCACGCTAGCTTCTGTTTTCAGACTTCCTTCCTCACACTCCTGGCAAACAAGCCCTCCGGACTAGGAACTCCAGAACCACAACCCAGCCCAGGGTCTGCCCAAGGGAAGAAAAACGTTTCCCTGTGGGGCTCTCTCCAGAAAACCCAGATGAGGATCAACCTGCTCGGGCCTCGACGGTACCCGAACTGGATAGGCTGCTCTGGGCACTCATGCTCTGTCTGACACAGCCTGAAGCCAGACGTCCAGACAGACAAGGAGACAGCTGGCCGCACACCCAGCACTTCGGACACGCCATGGTCTTATGCCGTCACCTCTTCCTAACCTTGGTTTTCAGATATCTGAACCTAGACGTTATATCAATTCTCCACACAGCTGGGTATCGCAAGCACAACACAGAACTCCTCCTTCCCAGTGGCTGTAAAGCTTGCTCTTGGCATGGAGTCACACCTTCAGGGTGGGAGAAACCTACATGTTCCCTGATGCCACGCCCAAACTTGAGTGCTGCTTGGGCACAAATTCACACTCTGACCCTCAGCATGAGCCCCATGTCAAAGAAAGGCCTGTCAGGGCCTGGGCCAAGAGCCCGCATATGGGGCTTGCCAAGCCCCTATGCACCCAATCCTCACCAGTGTTTGAGTTTTCCAGTCGCCCCGCCCGTACCTGGGGCTCTGCTTTGGAATCCCTTTCTTGGAGAGACACATGAGCCAGACAACACTTTTCCACCCTTCCCACAAAATGACCCCAAACTCTTGGGAGCTGGGACATATCCCCAGAGAGGGATACTCGTCCACAGTCCCTGAGGCCACCCCTCCAATCCACGGCTATCTCGGACACAACATCCAGAGACAAAAGCCTGAAGGAACGCCTCCCACTCGCCCTTGTTTCAGAAGCCCAGGAGCTCCCTCTCGGGCTGTACATACGGCCTGCCATACCCTAGGTGCCACTCATAAGCTGAGTTTGTGTTTTCAGACTTCTGTGCCCTCAGCCTGGACCCACACAACAGCCAGGCTAGGGCCTCTGGAGCCACAGCGAAAGATTGTGCCTGCCCTCTCCAAGGAAATTGTGCCCAATCCATTGACCACAACCCTACAGGTTAGGGAAAAGCTACAAGGCCCCTGAGGCCATCAATAGTGTAGGCCACCCTGGACTAAGAGGGGCTCTCTGACACCAGTGGAGCAACTATCTCCACTTAGACTCTCAGACAGTGTCCCCAGAGACAGAAGGTTGAAATAGACAGGCCCCCAGGCCCTAATATGAACCTTAGCTTTGGTTTCCATGTGTCCGTCCTCAGAGGTCTGTTTTCGTAGACCAGCACACGGGGCTTTTCTGAGGCACCAAACCAAACCTCTCTCGCCTCCACATGGGGAGCTTACTTACTGGGGATGTATCAAACCCTTCAGGTAGGAGAGTGCCGCAGGGCCACTGAACAACCAGCACATTCCAAGGTTTCCATGGACCCAAACGCACATTATGATGCATCCTCAGGAGAGGCCATTTCAACTCAGCCCCCTGGTTAGCGTGCCCCAGAGGCAGCAGATCAAACATATCTTGTGGCTAATGGCCAATGGGAATGCGAGGCATGCTGTACAGGGATCCATCCTTCGAACCGTGCTCTCCAGTCCTTCCGTATGGTATGTCCTGGAGCCATGCAACAGGACTCGAATGTCCCACAGAAGGAAACCTGGTGGTTTGGGGCAACCTCCAAACTCAGCGTGGGAAAACTTCCTTGGCCTCATGAGGCCCCCGCTTCATGAAGGTGCCATCATGGACACATACTCCAGCCTCAGCCAACGTCTGATCCTCAGCCTGACTTCAGATGCAGGAGATTTTGATTCAGCCTCTGCCTAGTGGGCCTGCTCTGCCCTTGGCTCCAATCCTCACTTTAGCTTGTGTTCCTAGACTTCCGTCCTCACACTCCTGGCCCACAAACCCTCCCTACTGGGAATTCTGGGGCCACAATGAAGCACTCCGCCTGCCTCCCAGGAGAAAAACTTTGTCTATGGTGCTGCCCAGAAACCCCAAATGAGGATCAAACTGCTTGGCCCTCGGCAACACCCCAATTGCATAGGCTACCTTAAACACTGATGCTCTGTCGCAAATAGCCTGAGCCCAGACCTTCCAACAGACACCGACACAGCTGGCTGCACACCCAGCACATTGGACCCGCCACTGCCTTAGGCCACCATCCATTCCCAACCTGGGTTTTCAGTCATCAGAACCTAGACCTTATCTCCAATCCCTGCACAGGGGGGAACCTGATGCACAAGTCAGAACCCCTCCTTCCCCATGGCAAGAAACCTTGCTGCTGGCAGTGAGTCAAACCTTCAGCGTAGGAGAAAATGGCATGGCCCATGAGGCCACGCCCATGTGTGAGGGCCGCCTTGGGCACAAACACACATTGTGACCCTCAGCGTGAGTACCTTATTCAAGTAACGCCTCTCAGTGATTGGACCAAGAGCCCGCATATGTGGCTTGCCATGCCCATAGGCACGCAGGACTAACTAGATGGTGTGTATTCCAGTTGAGGGACC
Organism: Mustela nivalis; assembly: GCF_964662115.1. Classification (NCBI taxonomy): domain Eukaryota; kingdom Metazoa; phylum Chordata; class Mammalia; order Carnivora; family Mustelidae; genus Mustela; species Mustela nivalis. The sequence goes on from NW_028136380.1 coordinate 940,541, forward strand.
CCACTGCTGTGCTCTAGAGTCCCTCTCCTGGGGGGTCCCCTGTGGCAGAAAACAGTACTCTTCCCTTCCCACAGAATGAACCCAAACACTTGGGAGCTTGGACAATCCCCCGAGAGGAAGGCTCTTCCTCGGCCCCTGAAGCAACCCCTACCCTGAACGGCCACTGTGAACGCAACACCCAGAGACAAAAGCCTGAGCGACTGCCTCCCACTTGCCCTCCTTTGATATCCAGAGGATCTCCCCTCTCGGACTGGAGATCAGGCCTGCCATTACCTTGGCCCCTACCTGAGCCAAGTTTGCTTTTTCAGACATCTGTCCCCACAGCCCTGGCAAACACAGCCTCTAGGCTGGGTCCTCTGGAGCCATACCACAGGACCATGCCTGCTCTCTCCTGGGAAACTCTGTCCATTCCTTTGGCCACACACCTCCAGAATATGAGAAACCTCAAGGCCCCCGAGGACATACCATTACCGGGAGCCTCCCTGCACACACAGGGGCCTTCGGACACAAGCTGAGCTGCTACCTCCATGAAGGCATGCACACAGATGTCAACAGAGATAGAAGGTTGAGCCGGACAGGCCCTTAGGCCCTAATCTCAACTCTTGCTTTGTTTTCCAGGTGTCACTCCTCAGAGGCTTTGGTTCGAAGAACAGGATATGGGGCTTTCCTGAGGCACTGAACAGAACTTCTCTCGTCTCCACATGGGAAGCTTCCTTGTTGGAGCCGTGTCAAACACCTCAGGTTGGAGAATCCTGCAGAGTCCCTGAGCCACCTCCACATTCCAAGGTCTCCCAGGCCACCAAGACACAGTAGGACTCATCTTCAGGAGAGTCCATTTCAACTCTCCCCTCTGGGTAGCTCACCCAGGAGCCCGCAGATTGAGCCTGCCTTGTCCTGACTAAAGAGTGGGAATATGAGGTGGCATTCCCAGGCATCCATGCTTAGACACCTGCTCTCGAGTCTTTCCGTATGGGGCCTCCTGGAACCATCCAAAAGCACTCGACTTTCGTGCAGAAGGAAACCTTGAGGTTTGGAGTAGTTCACAAATCCCATCGTAGGCAAACCTTCCTGGCCTCATGAGGCCCCCACACCATTCAGGAAGAGGCCATGCTGGACAAAAACTCTAGCCTGAGGCACGTCTCAGAGTTGAAATGACCTCAGTGCAGGAGATCTCGATTCAGCCTCTCAGAGTGGGCCTGCCATGCCATCGGTCCCAAACCTCACGCTAGCTTGTGTTTTCAGACTTCCTTCCTCACACTCCTGGCAAACAAGCCCTCCGGACTAGGAACTCCAGAACCACAACCCAGCCCAGGGTCTGCCCAAGGGAAGAAAAACGTTTCCCTGTGGGGCTCTCTCCAGAAAACCCAGATGAGGATCAACCTGCTCGGGCCTCGACGGTACCCGAACTGGATAGGCTGCTCTGGGCACTCATGCTCTGTCTGACACAGCCTGAAGCCAGACGTCCAGACAGACAAGGAGACAGCTGGCCGCACACCCAGACTTCGGACACGCCATGGTCTTATGCCGTCACCTCTTCCTAACCTTGGTTTTCAGATATCTGAACCTAGACATTATATCAATTCTCCACACAGCTGGGTATCGCAAGCACAACACAGAACTCCTCCTTCCCCGTGGCTGTAAAGCTTGCTCTTGGCATGGAGTCACACCTTCAGGGTGGGAGAAACCTTCCTGGTCCCTGATGCCACGCCCAAACTTGAGTGCTGCTTGGGCACAAATTCACACTCTGACCCTCAGCATGAGCCCCATGTCAAAGAAAGGCCTGTCAGGGCCTGGGCCAAGAGCCCGCATATGGGGCTTGCCAAGCCCATATGCACCCAATCCTCACCAGTGTTTGAGTTTTCCAGTCGCCCCGCACGTACCTGGGGCTCTGCTCTGGAATCCCTTTCTTGGAGAGACACATGAGCCAGACAACACTTTTCCACCCTTCCCACAAAATGACCCCAAACTCTTGGGAGCTGGGACAAATCCCCAGAGAGGGATACTCGTCCACAGTCCCTGAGGCCACCCCTCCAATCCACGGCTATCTCGGACACAACATCCAGAGACAAAAGCCTGAAGGAACGCCTCCCACTCGCCCTTGTTTCAGAGGCCCAGGAGCTCCCTCTCGGGCTGTACATACGGCCTGCCATACCCTAGGCGCCACTCATAAGCTGAGTTTGTGTTTTCAGACTTCTGTGCCCTCAGCCTGGACCCACACAACAGCCAGGCTAGGGCCTCTGGAGCCACAGCGAAAGATTGTGCCTGCCCTCTCCAAGGAAATTGTGCCCAATCCATTGACCACAACCCTACAGGTTAGGGAAAAGCTACAAGGCCCCTGAGGCCATCAATAGTGTAGGCCACCCTGGACTAAGAGGGGCTCTCTGACACCAGCGGAGCAACTATCTCCACTTAGACTCTCAGACAGTGTCCCCAGAGACAGAAGGTTGAAATAGACAGGCCCCCAGGCCCTAATATGAACCTTAGCTTTGGTTTCCATGTGTCCGTCCTCAGAGGTCTGTTTTCGTAGACCAGCACACGGGGCTTTTCTGAGGCACCAAACCAAACCTCTCTCGCCTCCACATGGGGAGCTTACTTACTGGGGATGTATCAAACCCTTCAGGTAGGAGAGTTCCGCAGGGCCACTGAACAACCAGCACATTCCAAGGTTTCCATGGACCCAAACGCACATTATGACGCATCCTCAGGAGAGGCCATTTCAACTCAGCCCCCTGGTTAGCGTGCCCCAGAGGCAGCAGATCAAACATATCTTGTGGCTAATGGCCAATGGGAATGCGAGGCATGCTGTACAGGGATCCATCCTTCGAAGCGTGCTCTCCAGTCCTTCCGTATGGTATGTCCTGGAGCCATGCAACAGGACTCGAATGTCCCACAGAAGGAAACCTGGTGGTTTGGGGCAACCTCCAAACTCAGCGTGGGAAAACTTCCTTGGCCTCATGAGGCCCCCGCTTCATGACGGTGCCATCATGGACACATACTCCAGCCTCAGCCAACGTCTGATCCTCAGCCTGACTTCAGATGCAGGAGATTTTGATTCAGCCTCTGCCTAGTGGGCCTGCTCTGCCCTTGGCTCCAATCCTCACTTTAGCTTGTGTTCCTAGACTTCCGTCCTCACACTCCTGGCCCACAAACCCTCCCTACTGGGAATTCTGGGGCCACAATGAAGCACTCCGCCTGCCTCCCAGGAGAAAAACTTTGTCTATGGTGCTGCCCAGAAACCCCAAATGAGGATCAAACTGCTTGGCCCTCGGCAACACCCCAATTGCATAGGCTACCTTAAACACTGATGCTCTGTCGCAAATAGCCTGAGCCCAGACCTTCCAACAGACACCGACACAGCTGGCTGCACACCCAGCACATTGGACCCGCCACTGCCTTAGGCCACCATCCATTCCCAACCTGGGTTTTCAGTCATCAGAACCTAGACCTTATCTCCAATCCCTGCACAGGGGGGAACCTGATGCACAAGTCAGAACCCCTCCTTCCCCATGGCAAGAAACCTTGCTGCTGGCAGTGAGTCAAACCTTCAGTGTAGGAGAAAACGGCATGGCCCATGAGGCCACGCCCATGTGTGAGGGCCGCCTTGGGCACAAACACACATTGTGACCCTCAGCGTGAGTACCTTATTCAAGTAACGCCTCTCAGTGATTGGACCAAGAGCCCGCATATGTGGCTTGCCATGGCCATAGGCACGCAGGACTAACTAGATGGTGTGTATTCCAGTTGAGGGAACCCACTGCTGTGCTCTAGAGTCCCTCTCCTGGGGGGTCCCCTGTGGCAGAAAACAGTACTCTTCCCTTCCCACAGAATGAACCCAAACACTTGGGAGCTTGGACAATCCCCCGAGAGGAAGGCTCTTCCTCGGCCCCTGAAGCAACCCCTACCCTGAACGGCCACTGTGAACGCAACACCCAGAGACAAAAGCCTGAGCGACTGCCTCCCACTTGCCCTCCTTTGATATCCAGAGGATCTCCCCTCTCGGACTGGAGATCAGGCCTGCCATTACCTTGGCCCCTACCTGAGCCAAGTTTGCTTTTTCAGACATCTGTCCCCACAGCCCTGGCAAACACAGCCTCTAGGCTGGGTCCTCTGGAGCCATACCACAGGACCATGCCTGCTCTCTCCTGGGAAACTCTGTCCATTCCTTTGGCCACACACCTCCAGAATATGAGAAACCTCAAGGCCCCCGAGGACATACCATTACCGGGAGCCTCCCTGCACACACAGGGGCCTTCGGACACAAGCTGAGCTGCTACCTCCATGAAGGCATGCACACAGATGTCAACAGAGATAGAAGGTTGAGCCGGACAGGCCCTTAGGCCCTAATCTCAACTCTTGCTTTGTTTTCCAGGTGTCACTCCTCAGAGGCTTTGGTTCGAAGAACAGGATATGGGGCTTTCCTGAGGCACTGAACAGAACTTCTCTCGTCTCCACATGGGAAGCTGCCTTGTTGGAGCCGTCTCAAACACCTCAGGTTGGAGAATCCTGCAGAGTCCCTGAGCCACCTCCACATTCCAAGGTCTCCCAGGCCACCAAGCCACAGTAGGACTCATCTTCAGGAGAGTCCATTTCAACTCTCCCCTCTGGGTAGCTCACCCAGGAGCCCGCAGATTGAGCCTGCCTTGTCCTGACTAAAGAGTGGGAATATGAGGTGGCGTTCCCAGGCATCCATGCTTAGACACCTGCTCTCGAGTCTTTCCGTATGGGGCCTCCTGGAACCATGCAATAGCACTCGACTTTCGTGCAGAAGGAAACCTTGAGGTTTGGAGTAGTTCACAAATCCCATCGTAGGCAAACCTTCCTGGCCTCATGAGGCCCCCACACCATTCAGGAAGAGGCCATGCTGGACAAAAACTCTAGCCTGAGGCACGTCTCAGAGTTGAAATGACCTCAGTGCAGGAGATCTCGATTCAGCCTCTCAGAGTGGGCCTGCCATGCCATCGGTCCCAAACCTCACGCTAGCTTGTGTTTTCAGACTTCCTTCCTCACACTCCTGGCAAACAAGCCCTCCGGACTAGGAACTCCAGAACCACAACCCAGCCCAGGGTCTGCCCAAGGGAAGAAAAACGTTTCCCTGTGGGGCTCTCTCCAGAAAACCCAGATGAGGATCAACCTGCTCGGGCCTCGACGGTACCCGAACTGGATAGGCTGCTCTGGGCACTCATGCTCTGTCTGACACAGCCTGAAGCCAGACGTCCAGACAGACAAGGAGACAGCTGGCCGCACACCCAGACTTCGGACACGCCATGGTCTTATGCCGTCACCTCTTCCTAACCTTGGTTTTCAGATATCTGAACCTAGACATTATATCAATTCTCCACACAGCTGGGTATCGCAAGCACAACACAGAACTCCTCCTTCCCCGTGGCTGTAAAGCTTGCTCTTGGCATGGAGTCACACCTTCAGGGTGGGAGAAACCTTCCTGGTCCCTGATGCCACGCCCAAACTTGAGTGCTGCTTGGGCACAAATTCACACTCTGACCCTCAGCATGAGCCCCATGTCAAAGAAAGGCCTGTCAGGGCCTGGGCCAAGAGCCCGCATATGGGGCTTGCCAAGCCCCTATGCACCCAATCCTCACCAGTGTTTGAGTTTTCCAGTCGCCCCGCACGTACCTGGGGCTCTGCTCTGGAATCCCTTTCTTGGAGAGACACATGAGCCAGACAACACTTTTCCACCCTTCCCACAAAATGACCCCAAACTCTTGGGAGCTGGGACAAATCCCCAGAGAGGGATACTCGTCCACAGTCCCTGAGGCCACCCCTCCAATCCACGGCTATCTCGGACACAACATCCAGAGACAAAAGCCTGAAGGAACGCCTCCCACTCGCCCTTGTTTCAGAGGCCCAGGAGCTCCCTCTCGGGCTGTACATACGGCCTGCCATACCCTAGGCGCCACTCATAAGCTGAGTTTGTGTTTTCAGACTTCTGTGCCCTCAGCCTGGACCCACACAACAGCCAGGCTAGGGCCTCTGGAGCCACAGCGAAAGATTGTGCCTGCCCTCTCCAAGGAAATTGTGCCCAATCCATTGACCACAACCCTACAGGTTAGGGAAAAGCTACAAGGCCCCTGAGGCCATCAATAGTGTAGGCCACCCTGGACTAAGAGGGGCTCTCTGACACCAGCGGAGCAACTATCTCCACTTAGACTCTCAGACAGTGTCCCCAGAGACAGAAGGTTGAAATAGACAGGCCCCCAGGCCCTAATATGAACCTTAGCTTTGGTTTCCATGTGTCCGTCCTCAGAGGTCTGTTTTCGTAGACCAGCACACGGGGCTTTTCTGAGGCACCAAACCAAACCTCTCTCGCCTCCACATGGGGAGCTTACTTACTGGGGATGTATCAAACCCTTCAGGTAGGAGAGTTCCGCAGGGCCACTGAACAACCAGCACATTCCAAGGTTTCCATGGACCCAAACGCACATTATGACGCATCCTCAGGAGAGGCCATTTCAACTCAGCCCCCTGGTTAGCGTGCCCCAGAGGCAGCAGATCAAACATATCTTGTGGCTAATGGCCAATGGGAATGCGAGGCATGCTGTACAGGGATCCATCCTTCGAAGCGTGCTCTCCAGTCCTTCCGTATGGTATGTCCTGGAGCCATGCAACAGGACTCGAATGTCCCACAGAAGGAAACCTGGTGGTTTGGGGCAACCTCCAAACTCAGCGTGGGAAAACTTCCTTGGCCTCATGAGGCCCCCGCTTCATGACGGTGCCATCATGGACACATACTCCAGCCTCAGCCAACGTCTGATCCTCAGCCTGACTTCAGATGCAGGAGATTTTGATTCAGCCTCTGCCTAGTGGGCCTGCTCTGCCCTTGGCTCCAATCCTCACTTTAGCTTGTGTTCCTAGACTTCCGTCCTCACACTCCTGGCCCACAAACCCTCCCTACTGGGAATTCTGGGGCCACAATGAAGCACTCCGCCTGCCTCCCAGGAGAAAAACTTTGTCTATGGTGCTGCCCAGAAACCCCAAATGAGGATCAAACTGCTTGGCCCTCGGCAACACCCCAATTGCATAGGCTACCTTAAACACTGATGCTCTGTCGCAAATAGCCTGAGCCCAGACCTTCCAACAGACACCGACACAGCTGGCTGCACACCCAGCACATTGGACCCGCCACTGCCTTAGGCCACCATCCATTCCCAACCTGGGTTTTCAGTCATCAGAACCTAGACCTTATCTCCAATCCCTGCACAGGGGGGAACCTGATGCACAAGTCAGAACCCCTCCTTCCCCATGGCAAGAAACCTTGCTGCTGGCAGTGAGTCAAACCTTCAGTGTAGGAGAAAACGGCATGGCCCATGAGGCCACGCCCATGTGTGAGGGCCGCCTTGGGCACAAACACACATTGTGACCCTCAGCGTGAGTACCTTATTCAAGTAACGCCTCTCAGTGATTGGACCAAGAGCCCGCATATGTGGCTTGCCATGGCCATAGGCACGCAGGACTAACTAGATGGTGTGTATTCCAGTTGAGGGAACCCACTGCTGTGCTCTAGAGTCCCTCTCCTGGGGGGTCCCCTGTGGCAGAAAACAGTACTCTTCCCTTCCCACAGAATGAACCCAAACACTTGGGAGCTTGGACAATCCCCCGAGAGGAAGGCTCTTCCTCGGCCCCTGAAGCAACCCCTACCCTGAACGGCCACTGTGAACGCAACACCCAGAGACAAAAGCCTGAGCGACTGCCTCCCACTTGCCCTCCTTTGATATCCAGAGGATCTCCCCTCTCGGACTGGAGATCAGGCCTGCCATTACCTTGGCCCCTACCTGAGCCAAGTTTGCTTTTTCAGACATCTGTCCCCACAGCCCTGGCAAACACAGCCTCTAGGCTGGGTCCTCTGGAGCCATACCACAGGACCATGCCTGCTCTCTCCTGGGAAACTCTGTCCATTCCTTTGGCCACACACCTCCAGAATATGAGAAACCTCAAGGCCCCCGAGGACATACCATTACCGGGAGCCTCCCTGCACACACAGGGGCCTTCGGACACAAGCTGAGCTGCTACCTCCATGAAGGCATGCACACAGATGTCAACAGAGATAGAAGGTTGAGCCGGACAGGCCCTTAGGCCCTAATCTCAACTCTTGCTTTGTTTTCCAGGTGTCACTCCTCAGAGGCTTTGGTTCGAAGAACAGGATATGGGGCTTTCCTGAGGCACTGAACAGAACTTCTCTCGTCTCCACATGGGAAGCTGCCTTGTTGGAGCCGTCTCAAACACCTCAGGTTGGAGAATCCTGCAGAGTCCCTGAGCCACCTCCACATTCCAAGGTCTCCCAGGCCACCAAGCCACAGTAGGACTCATCTTCAGGAGAGTCCATTTCAACTCTCCCCTCTGGGTAGCTCACCCAGGAGCCCGCAGATTGAGCCTGCCTTGTCCTGACTAAAGAGTGGGAATATGAGGTGGCGTTCCCAGGCATCCATGCTTAGACACCTGCTCTCGAGTCTTTCCGTATGGGGCCTCCTGGAACCATGCAATAGCACTCGACTTTCGTGCAGAAGGAAACCTTGAGGTTTGGAGTAGTTCACAAATCCCATCGTAGGCAAACCTTCCTGGCCTCATGAGGCCCCCACACCATTCAGGAAGAGGCCATGCTGGACAAAAACTCTAGCCTGAGGCACGTCTCAGAGTTGAAATGACCTCAGTGCAGGAGATCTCGATTCAGCCTCTCAGAGTGGGCCTGCCATGCCATCGGTCCCAAACCTCACGCTAGCTTGTGTTTTCAGACTTCCTTCCTCACACTCCTGGCAAACAAGCCCTCCGGACTAGGAACTCCAGAACCACAACCCAGCCCAGGGTCTGCCCAAGGGAAGAAAAACGTTTCCCTGTGGGGCTCTCTCCAGAAAACCCAGATGAGGATCAACCTGCTCGGGCCTCGACGGTACCCGAACTGGATAGGCTGCTCTGGGCACTCATGCTCTGTCTGACACAGCCTGAAGCCAGACGTCCAGACAGACAAGGAGACAGCTGGCCGCACACCCAGACTTCGGACACGCCATGGTCTTATGCCGTCACCTCTTCCTAACCTTGGTTTTCAGATATCTGAACCTAGACATTATATCAATTCTCCACACAGCTGGGTATCGCAAGCACAACACAGAACTCCTCCTTCCCCGTGGCTGTAAAGCTTGCTCTTGGCATGGAGTCACACCTTCAGGGTGGGAGAAACCTTCCTGGTCCCTGATGCCACGCCCAAACTTGAGTGCTGCTTGGGCACAAATTCACACTCTGACCCTCAGCATGAGCCCCATGTCAAAGAAAGGCCTGTCAGGGCCTGGGCCAAGAGCCCGCATATGGGGCTTGCCAAGCCCATATGCACCCAATCCTCACCAGTGTTTGAGTTTTCCAGTCGCCCCGCACGTACCTGGGGCTCTGCTCTGGAATCCCTTTCTTGGAGAGACACATGAGCCAGACAACACTTTTCCACCCTTCCCACAAAATGACCCCAAACTCTTGGGAGCTGGGACAAATCCCCAGAGAGGGATACTCGTCCACAGTCCCTGAGGCCACCCCTCCAATCCACGGCTATCTCGGACACAACATCCAGAGACAAAAGCCTGAAGGAACGCCTCCCACTCGCCCTTGTTTCAGAGGCCCAGGAGCTCCCTCTCGGGCTGTACATACGGCCTGCCATACCCTAGGCGCCACTCATAAGCTGAGTTTGTGTTTTCAGACTTCTGTGCCCTCAGCCTGGACCCACACAACAGCCAGGCTAGGGCCTCTGGAGCCACAGCGAAAGATTGTGCCTGCCCTCTCCAAGGAAATTGTGCCCAATCCATTGACCACAACCCTACAGGTTAGGGAAAAGCTCCAAGGCCCCTGAGGCCATCAATAGTGTAGGCCACCCTGGACTAAGAGGGGCTCTCTGACACCAGCGGAGCAACTATCTCCACTTAGACTCTCAGACAGTGTCCCCAGAGACAGAAGGTTGAAATGGACAGGCCCCCAGGCCCTAATCTGAACCTTAGCTTTGGTTTCCATGTGTCCGTCCTCAGAGGTCTGTTTTCGTAGACCAGCACACGGGGCTTTTCTGAGGCTCCAAACCAAACCTCTCTCGCCTCCACATGGGGAGCTTACTTACTGGGGATGTATCAAACCCTTCAGGTAGGAGAGTTCCGCAGGGCCACTGAACAACCAGCACATTCCAAGGTTTCCATGGACCCAAACGCACATTATGACGCATCCTCAGGAGAGGCCATTTCAACTCAGCCCCCTGGTTAGCGTGCCCCAGAGGCAGCAGATCAAACATATCTTGTGGCTAATGGCCAATGGGAATGCGAGGCATGCTGTACAGGGATCCATCCTTCGAACCGTGCTCTCCAGTCCTTCCGTATGGTATGTCCTGGAGCCATGCAACAGGACTCGAATGTCCCACAGAAGGAAACCTGGTGGTTTGGGGCAACCTCCAAACTCAGCGTGGGAAAACTTCCTTGGCCTCATGAGGCCCCCGCTTCATGAAGGGGCCATCATGGACACATACTCCAGCCTCAGCCAACGTCTGATCCTCAGCCTGACTTCAGATGCAGGACATTTTGATTCAGCCTCTGCCTAGTGGGCCTGCTCTGCCCTTGGCTCCAATCCTCACTTTAGCTTGTGTTCCTAGACTTCCGTCCTCACACTCCTGGCCCACAAACCCTCCCTACTGGGAATTCTGGGGCCACAATGAAGCACTCCGCCTGCCTCCCAGGAGAAAAACTTTGTCTATGGTGCTGCCCAGAAACCCCAAATGAGGATCAAACTGCTTGGCCCTCGGCAACACCCCAATTGCATAGGCTACCTTAAACACTGATGCTCTGTCGCAAATAGCCTGAGCCCAGACCTTCCAACAGACACCGACACAGCTGGCTGCACACCCAGCACATTGGACCCGCCACTGCCTTAGGCCACCATCCATTCCCAACCTGGGTTTTCAGTCATCAGAACCTAGACCTTATCTCCAATCCCTGCACAGGGGGGAACCTGATGCACAAGTCAGAACCCCTCCTTCCCCATGGCAAGAAACCTTGCTGCTGGCAGTGAGTCAAACCTTCAGTGTAGGAGAAAACGGCATGGCCCATGAGGCCACGCCCATGTGTGAGGGCCGCCTTGGGCACAAACACACATTGTGACCCTCAGCGTGAGTACCTTATTCAAGTAACGCCTCTCAGTGATTGGACCAAGAGCCCGCATATGTGGCTTGCCATGGCCATAGGCACGCAGGACTAACTAGATGGTGTGTATTCCAGTTGAGGGAACCCACTGCTGTGCTCTAGAGTCCCTCTCCTGGGGGGTCCCCTGTGGCAGAAAACAGTACTCTTCCCTTCCCACAGAATGAACCCAAACACTTGGGAGCTTGGACAATCCCCCGAGAGGAAGGCTCTTCCTCGGCCCCTGAAGCAACCCCTACCCTGAACGGCCACTGTGAACGCAACACCCAGAGACAAAAGCCTGAGCGACTGCCTCCCACTTGCCCTCCTTTGATATCCAGAGGATCTCCCCTCTCGGACTGGAGATCAGGCCTGCCATTACCTTGGCCCCTACCTGAGCCAAGTTTGCTTTTTCAGACATCTGTCCCCACAGCCCTGGCAAACACAGCCTCTAGGCTGGGTCCTCTGGAGCCATACCACAGGACCATGCCTGCTCTCTCCTGGGAAACTCTGTCCATTCCTTTGGCCACACACCTCCAGAATATGAGAAACCTCAAGGCCCCCGAGGACATACCATTACCGGGAGCCTCCCTGCACACACAGGGGCCTTCGGACACAAGCTGAGCTGCTACCTCCATGAAGGCATGCACACAGATGTCAACAGAGATAGAAGGTTGAGCCGGACAGGCCCTTAGGCCCTAATCTCAACTCTTGCTTTGTTTTCCAGGTGTCACTCCTCAGAGGCTTTGGTTCGAAGAACAGGATATGGGGCTTTCCTGAGGCACTGAACAGAACTTCTCTCGTCTCCACATGGGAAGCTGCCTTGTTGGAGCCGTCTCAAACACCTCAGGTTGGAGAATCCTGCAGAGTCCCTGAGCCACCTCCACATTCCAAGGTCTCCCAGGCCACCAAGCCACAGTAGGACTCATCTTCAGGAGAGTCCATTTCAACTCTCCCCTCTGGGTAGCTCACCCAGGAGCCCGCAGATTGAGCCTGCCTTGTCCTGACTAAAGAGTGGGAATATGAGGTGGCGTTCCCAGGCATCCATGCTTAGACACCTGCTCTCGAGTCTTTCCGTATGGGGCCTCCTGGAACCATGCAATAGCACTCGACTTTCGTGCAGAAGGAAACCTTGAGGTTTGGAGTAGTTCACAAATCCCATCGTAGGCAAACCTTCCTGGCCTCATGAGGCCCCCACACCATTCAGGAAGAGGCCATGCTGGACAAAAACTCTAGCCTGAGGCACGTCTCAGAGTTGTAATGACCTCAGTGCAGGAGATCTCGATTCAGCCTCTCAGAGTGGGCCTGCCGTGCCATCGGTCCCAAACCTCACGCTAGCTTGTGTTTTCAGACTTCCTTCCTCACACTCCTGGCAAACAAGCCCTCCGGACTAGGAACTCCAGAACCACAACCCAGCCCAGGGTCTGCCCAAGGGAAGAAAAACGTTTCCCTGTGGGGCTCTCTCCAGAAAACCCAGATGAGGATCAACCTGCTCGGGCCTCGACGGTACCCGAACTGGATAGGCTGCTCTGGGCACTCATGCTCTGTCTGACACAGCCTGAAGCCAGACGTCCAGACAGACAAGGAGACAGCTGGCCGCACACCCAGCACTTCGGACACGCCATGGTCTTATGCCGTCACCTCTTCCTAACCTTGGTTTTCAGATATCTGAACCTAGACATTATATCAATTCTCCACACAGCTGGGTATCGCAAGCACAACACAGAACTCCTCCTTCCCCGTGGCTGTAAAGCTTGCTCTTGGCATGGAGTCACACCTTCAGGGTGGGAGAAACCTTCCTGGTCCCTGATGCCACGCCCAAACTTGAGTGCTGCTTGGGCACAAATTCACACTCTGACCCTCAGCATGAGCCCCATGTCAAAGAAAGGCCTGTCAGGGCCTGGGCCAAGAGCCCGCATATGGGGCTTGCCAAGCCCCTATGCACCCAATCCTCACCAGTGTTTGAGATTTCCAGTCGCCCCGCCCGTACCTGGGGCTCTGCTCTGGAATCCCTTTCTTGGAGTGACACGTGAGCCAGACAACACTTTTCCACCCTTCCCACAAAATGACCCCAAACTCTTGGGAGCTGGGACAAATCCCCAGAGAGGGATACTCGTCCACAGTCCCTGAGGCCACCCCTCCAATCCACGGCTATCTCGGACACAACATCCAGAGACAAAAGCCTGAAGGAACGCCTCCCACTCGCCCTTGTTTCAGAGGCCCAGGAGCTCCCTCTCGGGCTGTACATCCGGCCTGCCATACCCTAGGCGCCACTCATAAGCTGAGTTTGTGTTTTCAGACTTCTGTGCCCTCAGCCTGGACCCACACAACCGCCAGGCTAGGGCCTTTGGAGCCACAGCGAAAGATTGTGCCTGCCCTCTCCAAGGAAATTGTGCCCAATCCATTGACCACAACCCTACAGGTTAGGGAAAAGCTCCAAGGCCCCTGAGGCCATCAATAGTGTAGGCCACCCTGGACTAAGAGGGGCTCTCTGACACCAGCGGAGCAACTATCTCCACTTAGACTCTCAGACAGTGTCCCCAGAGACAGAAGGTTGAAATGGACAGGCCCCCAGGCCCTAATCTGAACCTTAGCTTTGGTTTCCATGTGTCCGTCCTCAGAGGTCTGTTTTCGTAGACCAGCACACGGGGCTTTTCTGAGGCTCCAAACCAAACCTCTCTCGTCTCCACATGGGGAGCTTACTTACTGGGGATGTATCAAACCCTTCAGGTAGGAGAGTTCCGCAGGGCCACTGAACAACCAGCACATTCCAAGGTTTCCATGGACCCAAACGCACATTATGACGCATCCTCAGGAGAGGCCATTTCAACTCAGCCCCCTGGTTAGCGTGCCCCAGAGGCAGCAGATCAAACATATCTTGTGGCTAATGGCCAATGGGAATGCGAGGCATGCTGTACAGGGATCCATCCTTCGAACCGTGCTCTCCAGTCCTTCCGTATGGTATGTCCTGGAGCCATGCAACAGGACTCGAATGTCCCACAGAAGGAAACCTGGTGGTTTGGGGCAACCTCCAAACTCAGCGTGGGAAAACTTCCTTGGCCTCATGAGGCCCCCGCTTCATGAAGGGGCCATCATGGACACATACTCCAGCCTCAGCCAACGTCTGATCCTCAGCCTGACTTCAGATGCAGGACATTTTGATTCAGCCTCTGCCTAGTGGGCCTGCTCTGCCCTTGGCTCCAATCCTCACTTTAGCTTGTGTTCCTAGACTTCCGTCCTCACACTCCTGGCCCACAAACCCTCCCTACTGGGAATTCTGGGGCCACAATGAAGCACTCCGCCTGCCTCCCAGGAGAAAAACTTTGTCTATGGTGCTGCCCAGAAACCCCAAATGAGGATCAAACTGCTTGGCCCTCGGCAACACCCCAATTGCATAGGCTACCTTAAACACTGATGCTCTGTCGCAAATAGCCTGAGCCCAGACCTTCCAACAGACACCGACACAGCTGGCTGCACACCCAGCACATTGGACCCGCCACTGCCTTAGGCCACCATCCATTCCCAACCTGGGTTTTCAGTCATCAGAACCTAGACCTTATCTCCAATCCCTGCACAGGGGGGAACCTGATGCACAAGTCAGAACCCCTCCTTCCCCATGGCAAGAAACCTTGCTGCTGGCAGTGAGTCAAACCTTCAGTGTAGGAGAAAACGGCATGGCCCATGAGGCCACGCCCATGTGTGAGGGCCGCCTTGGGCACAAACACACATTGTGACCCTCAGCGTGAGTACCTTATTCAAGTAACGCCTCTCAGTGATTGGACCAAGAGCCCGCATATGTGGCTTGCCATGGCCATAGGCACGCAGGACTAACTAGATGGTGTGTATTCCAGTTGAGGGAACCCACTGCTGTGCTCTAGAGTCCCTCTCCTGGGGGGTCCCCTGTGGCAGAAAACAGTACTCTTCCCTTCCCACAGAATGAACCCAAACACTTGGGAGCTTGGACAATCCCCCGAGAGGAAGGCTCTTCCTCGGCCCCTGAAGCAACCCCTACCCTGAACGGCCACTGTGAACGCAACACCCAGAGACAAAAGCCTGAGCGACTGCCTCCCACTTGCCCTCCTTTGATATCCAGAGGATCTCCCCTCTCGGACTGGAGATCAGGTCTGCCATTACCTTGGCCCCTACCTGAGCCAAGTTTGCTTTTTCAGACATCTGTCCCCACAGCCCTGGCAAACACAGCCTCTAGGCTGGGTCCTCTGGAGCCATACCACAGGACCATGCCTGCTCTCTCCTGGGAAACTCTGTCCATTCCTTTGGCCACACACCTCCAGAATATGAGAAACCTCAAGGCCCCCGAGGACATACCATTACCGGGAGCCTCCCTGCACACACAGGGGCCTTCGGACACAAGCTGAGCTGCTACCTCCATGAAGGCATGCACACAGATGTCAACAGAGATAGAAGGTTGAGCCCGACAGGCCCTTAGGCCCTAATCTCAACTCTTGCTTTGTTTTCCAGGTGTCACTCCTCAGAGGCTTTGGTTCGAAGAACAGGATATGGGGCTTTCCTGAGGCACTGAAAAGAACTTCTCTCGTCTCCACATGGGAAGCTTCCTTGTTGGAGCCGTGTCAAACACCTCAGGTTGGAGAATCCTGCAGAGTCCCTGAGCCACCTCCACATTCCAAGGTCTCCCAGGCCACCAAGCCACAGTAGGACTCATCTTCAGGAGAGTCCATTTCAACTCTCCCCTCTGGGTAGCTCACCCAGGAGCCCGCAGATTGAGCCTGCCTTGTCCTGACTAAAGAGTGGGAATATGAGGTGGCGTTCCCAGGCATCCATGCTTAGACACCTGCTCTCGAGTCTTTCCGTATGGGGCCTTCTGGAACCATCCAATAGCACTCGAATTTCGTGCAGAAGGAAACCTTGAGGTTTGGAGTAGTTCACAAATCCCATCGTAGGTAAACCTTCCTGGCCTCATAAGGCCCCCACACCATTCAGGAAGAGGCCATGCTGGACAAAAACTCTAGCCTGAGGCACGTCTCAGAGTTGAAATGACCTCAGTGCAGGAGATCTCGATTCAGCCTCTCAGAGTGGGCCTGCCGTGCCATCGGTCCCAAACCTCACGCTAGCTTGTGTTTTCAGACTTCCTTCCTCACACTCCTGGCAAACAAGCCCTCCGGACTAGGAACTCCAGAACCACAACCGAGCCCAGGGTCTGCCCAAGGGAAGAAAAACGTTTCCCTGTGGGGCTCTCTCCAGAAAACCCAGATGAGGATCAACCTGCTCGGGCCTCGACGGTACCCGAACTGGATAGGCTGCTCTGGGCACTCATGCTCTGTCTGACACAGCCAGACGTCCAGACAGACAAGGAGACAGCTGGCCGCACACCCAGCACTTCGGACACGCCATGGTCTTATGCCGTCACCTCTTCCTAACATTGGTTTTCAGATATCTGAACCTAGACATTATATCAATTCTCCACACAGCTGGGTATCGCAAGCACAACACAGAACTCCTCCTTCCCCGTGGCTGTAAAGCTTGCTCTTGGCATGGAGTCACACCTTCAGGGTGGGAGAAACCTTCCTGGTCCCTGATGCCACGCCCAAACTTGAGTGCTGCTTGGGCACAAATTCACACTCTGACCCTCAGCATGAGCCCCATGTCAAAGAAAGGCCTGTCAGGGCCTGGGCCAAGAGCCCGCATATGGGGCTTGCCAAGCCCCTATGCACCCAATCCTCACCAGTGTTTGAGATTTCCAGTCGCCCCGCCCGTACCTGGGGCTCTGCTCAGGAATCCCTTTCTTGGAGTGACACGTGAGCCAGACAACACTTTTCCACCCTTCCCACAAAATGACCCCAAACTCTTGGGAGCTGGGACAAATCCCCAGAGAGGGATACTCGTCCACAGTCCCTGAGGCCACCCCTCCAATCCACGGCTATCTCGGACACAACATCCAGAGACAAAAGCCTGAAGGAACGCCTCCCACTCGCCCTTGTTTCAGAGGCCCAGGAGCTCCCTCTCGGGCTGTATATCCGGCCTGCCATACCCTAGGCGCCACTCATAAGCTGAGTTTGTGTTTTCAGACTTCTGTGCCCTCAGCCTGGACCCACACAACCGTCAGGCTAGGGCCTCTGGAGCCACAGCGAAAGATTGTGGCTGCCCTCTCCAAGGAAATTGTGCCCAATCCATTGACCACCACCCTACAGGTTAGGGAAAAGCTCCAAGGCCCCTGAGGCCATCAATAGTGTAGGCCACCCTGGACTAAGAGGGGCTCTCTGACACCAGCGGAGCAACTATCTCCACTTAGACTCTCAGACAGTGTCCCCAGAGACAGAAGGTTGAAATGGACAGGCCCCCAGGCCCTAATCTGAACCTTAGCTTTGGTTTCCATGTGTCCGTCCTCAGAGGTCTGTTTTCGTAGACCAGCACACGGGGCTTTTCTAAGGCTCCAAAACAAACCTCTCTCGTCTCCACATGGGGAGCTTACTTACTGGGGATGTATCAAACCCTTCAGGTAGGAGAGTTCCGCAGGGCCACTGAACAACCAGCACATTCCAAGGTTTCCATGGACCCAAACGCACATTATGACACATCCTCAGGAGAGGCCATTTCAACTCAGCCCCCTGGTTAGCGTGCCCCAGAGGCAGCAGATCAAACATATCTTGTGGCTAATGGCCAATGGGAATGCGAGGCATGCTGTACAGGGATCCATCCTTCGAACCGTGCTCTCCAGTCCTTCCGTATGGTATGTCCTGGAGCCATGCAACAGGACTCGAATGTCCCACAGAAGGAAACCTGGTGGTTTGGGGCAACCTCCAAACTCAGCGTGGGAAAACTTCCTTGGCCTCATGAGGCCCCCGCTTCATGAAGGTGCCATCATGGACACATACTCCAGCCTCAGCCAACGTCTGATCCTCAGCCTGACTTCAGATGCAGGAGATTTTGATTCAGCCTCTGCCTAGTGGGCCTGCTCTGCCCTTGGCTCCAATCCTCACTTTAGCTTGTGTTCCTAGACTTCCGTCCTCACACTCCTGGCCCACAAACCCTCCCTACTGGGAATTCTGGGGCCACAATGAAGCACTCCGCCTGCCTCCCAGGAGAAAAACTTTGTCTATGGTGCTGCCCAGAAACCCCAAATGAGGATCAAACTGCTTGGCCCTCGGCAACACCCCAATTGCATAGGCTACCTTAAACACTGATGCTCTGTCGCAAATAGCCTGAGCCCAGACCTTCCAACAGACACCGACACAGCTGGCTGCACACCCAGCACATTGGACCCGCCACTGCCTTAGGCCACCATCCATTCCCAACCTGGGTTTTCAGTCATCAGAACCTAGACCTTATCTCCAATCCCTGCACAGGGGGGAACCTGATGCACAAGTCAGAACCCCTCCTTCCCCATGGCAAGAAACCTTGCTGCTGGCAGTGAGTCAAACCTTCAGTGTAGGAGAAAACGGCATGGCCCATGAGGCCACGCCCATGTGTGAGGGCCGCCTTGGGCACAAACACACATTGTGACCCTCAGCGTGAGTACCTTATTCAAGTAACGCCTCTCAGTGATTGGACCAAGAGCCCGCATATGTGGCTTGCCATGGCCATAGGCACGCAGGACTAACTAGATGGTGTGTATTCCAGTTGAGGGAACCCACTGCTGTGCTCTAGAGTCCCTCTCCTGGGGGGTCCCCTGTGGCAGAAAACAGTACTCTTCCCTTCCCACAGAATGAACCCAAACACTTGGGAGCTTGGACAATCCCCCGAGAGGAAGGCTCTTCCTCGGCCCCTGAAGCAACCCCTACCCTGAACGGCCACTGTGAACGCAACACCCAGAGACAAAAGCCTGAGCGACTGCCTCCCACTTGCCCTCCTTTGATATCCAGAGGATCTCCCCTCTCGGACTGGAGATCAGGCCTGCCATTACCTTGGCCCCTACCTGAGCCAAGTTTGCTTTTTCAGACATCTGTCCCCACAGCCCTGGCAAACACAGCCTCTAGGCTGGGTCCTCTGGAGCCATACCACAGGACCATGCCTGCTCTCTCCTGGGAAACTCTGTCCATTCCTTTGGCCACACACCTCCAGAATATGAGAAACCTCAAGGCCCCCGAGGACATACCATTACCGGGAGCCTCCCTGCACACACAGGGGCCTTCGGACACAAGCTGAGCTGCTACCTCCATGAAGGCATGCACACAGATGTCAACAGAGATAGAAGGTTGAGCCGGACAGGCCCTTAGGCCCTAATCTCAACTCTTGCTTTGTTTTCCAGGTGTCACTCCTCAGAGGCTTTGCTTCGAAGAACAGGATATGGGGCTTTCCTGAGGCACTGAACAGAACTTCTCTCGTCTCCACATGGGAAGCTTCCTTGTTGGAGCCGTGTCAAACACCTCAGGTTGGAGAATCCTGCAGAGTCCCTGAGCCACCTCCACATTCCAAGGTCTCCCAGGCCACCAAGCCACAGTAGGACTCATCTTCAGGAGAGTCCATTTCAACTCTCCCCTCTGGGTAGCTCACCCAGGAGCCCGCAGATTGAGCCTGCCTTGTCCTGACTAAAGAGTGGGAATATGAGGTGGCGTTCCCACGCATCCATGCTTAGACACCTGCTCTCGAGTCTTTCCGTATGGGGCCTTCTGGAACCATCCAATAGCACTCGAATTTCGTGCAGAAGGAAACCTTGAGGTTTGGAGTAGTTCACAAATCCCATCGTAGGTAAACCTTCCTGGCCTCATAAGGCCCCCACACCATTCAGGAAGAGGCCATGCTGGACAAAAACTCTAGCCTGAGGCACGTCTCAGAGTTGAAATGACCTCAGTGCAGGAGATCTCGATTCAGCCTCTCAGAGTGGGCCTGCCGTGCCATCGGTCCCAAACCTCACGCTAGCTTGTGTTTTCAGACTTCCTTCCTCAAACTCCTGGCAAACAAGCCCTCCGGACTAGGAACTCCAGAACCACAACCCAGTCCAGGGTCTGCCCAAGGGAAGAAAAACGTTTCCCTGTGGGGCTCTCTCCAGAAAACCCAGATGAGGATCAACCTGCTCGGGCCTCGACGGTACCCGAACTGGATAGGCTGCTCTGGGCACTCATGCTCTGTCTGACACAGCCAGACGTCCAGACAGACAAGGAGACAGCTGGCCACACACCCAGCACTTCGGACACGCCATGGTCTTATGCCGTCACCTCTTCCTAACATTGGTTTTCAGATATCTGAACCTAGACATTATATCAATTCTCCACACAGCTGGGTATCGCAAGCACAACACAGAACTCCTCCTTCCCAGTGGCTGTAAAGCTTGCTCTTGGCATGGAGTCACACCTTCAGGGTGGGAGAAACCTTCCTGGTCCCTGATGCCACGCCCAACTTGAGTGCTGCTTGGGCACAAATTCACACTCTGACCCTCAGCATGAGCCCCATGTCAAAGAAAGTCCTGTCAGGGCCTGGGCCAAGAGCCCGCATATGGGGCTTGCCAAGCCCATATGCACCCAATCCTCACCAGTGTTTGAGTTTTCCAGTCGCCCCGCCCGTACCTGGGGCTCTGCTCTGGAATCCCTTTCTTGGAGAGACACGTGAGCCAGACAACACTTTTCCACCCTTCCCACATAATGACCCCAAACTCTTGGGAGCTGGGACAAATCCCCAGAGAGGGATACTCGTCCACAGTCCCTGAGGCCACCCCTCCAATCCACGGCTATCTCGGACACAACATCCAGAGACAAAAGCCTGAAGGAACGCCTCCCACTCGCCCTTGTTTCAGAGGCCCAGGAGCTCCCTCTCGCGCTGTATATCCGGCCTGCCATACCCTAGGCGCCACTCATAAGCTGAGTTTGTGTTTTCAGACTTCTGTGCCCTCAGCCTGGACCCACACAACCGTCAGGCTAGGGCCTCTGGAGCCACAGCGAAAGATTGTGCCTGCCCTCTCCAAGGAAATTGTGCCCAATCCATTGACCACCACCCTACAGGTTAGGGAAAAGCTCCAAGGCCCCTGAGGCCATCAATAGTGTAGGCCACCCTGGACTAAGAGGGGCTCTCTGACACCAGCGGAGCAACTATCTCCACTTAGACTCTCAGACAGTGTCCCCAGAGACAGAAGGTTGAAATGGACAGGCCCCCAGGCCCTAATCTGAACCTTAGCTTTGGTTTCCATGTGTCCGTCCTCAGAGGTCTGTTTTCGTAGACCAGCACACGGGGCTTTTCTGAGGCTCCAAACCAAACCTCTCTCGCCTCCACATGGGGAGCTTACTTACTGGGGATGTATCAAACCCTTCAGGTAGGAGAGTTCCGCAGGGCCACTGAACAACCAGCACATTCCAAGGTTTCCATGGACCCAAACGCACATTATGACGCATCCTCAGGAGAGGCCATTTCAACTCAGCCCCCTGGTTAGCGTGCCCCAGAGGCAGCAGATCAAACATATCTTGTGGCTAATGGCCAATGGGAATGCGAGGCATGCTGTACAGGGATCCATCCTTCGAACCGTGCTCTCCAGTCCTTCCGTATGGTATGTCCTGGAGCCATGCAACAGGACTCGAATGTCCCACAGAAGGAAACCTGGTGGTTTGGGGCAACCTCCAAACTCAGCGTGGGAAAACTTCCTTGGCCTCATGAGGCCCCCGCTTCATGACGGTGCCATCATGGACACATACTCCAGCCTCAGCCAACGTCTGATCCTCAGCCTGACTTCAGATGCAGGAGATTTTGATTCAGCCTCTGCCTAGTGGGCCTGCTCTGCCCTTGGCTCCAATCCTCACTTTAGCTTGTGTTCCTAGACTTCCGTCCTCACACTCCTGGCCCACAAACCCTCCCTACTGGGAATTCTGGGGCCACAATGAAGCACTCCGCCTGCCTCCCAGGAGAAAAACTTTGTCTATGGTGCTGCCCAGAAACCCCAAATGAGGATCAAACTGCTTGGCCCTCGGCAACACCCCAATTGCATAGGCTACCTTAAACACTGATGCTCTGTCGCAAATAGCCTGAGCCCAGACCTTCCAACAGACACCGACACAGCTGGCTGCACACCCAGCACATTGGACCCGCCACTGCCTTAGGCCACCATCCATTCCCAACCTGGGTTTTCAGTCATCAGAACCTAGACCTTATCTCCAATCCCTGCACAGGGGGGAACCTGATGCACAAGTCAGAACCCCTCCTTCCCCATGGCAAGAAACCTTGCTGCTGGCAGTGAGTCAAACCTTCAGTGTAGGAGAAAACGGCATGGCCCATGAGGCCACGCCCATGTGTGAGGGCCGCCTTGGGCACAAACACACATTGTGACCCTCAGCGTGAGTACCTTATTCAAGTAACGCCTCTCAGTGATTGGACCAAGAGCCCGCATATGTGGCTTGCCATGGCCATAGGCACGCAGGACTAACTAGATGGTGTGTATTCCAGTTGAGGGAACCCACTGCTGTGCTCTAGAGTCCCTCTCCTGGGGGGTCCCCTGTGGCAGAAAACAGTACTCTTCCCTTCCCACAGAATGAACCCAAACACTTGGGAGCTTGGACAATCCCCCGAGAGGAAGGCTCTTCCTCGGCCCCTGAAGCAACCCCTACCCTGAACGGCCACTGTGAACGCAACACCCAGAGACAAAAGCCTGAGCGACTGCCTCCCACTTGCCCTCCTTTGATATCCAGAGGATCTCCCCTCTCGGACTGGAGATCAGGCCTGCCATTACCTTGGCCCCTACCTGAGCCAAGTTTGCTTTTTCAGACATCTGTCCCCACAGCCCTGGGAAACACAGCCTCTAGGCTGGGTCCTCTGGAGCCATACCACAGGACCATGCCTGCTCTCTCCTGGGAAACTCTGTCCATTCCTTTGGCCACACACCTCCAGAATATGAGAAACCTCAAGGCCCCCGAGGACATACCATTACCGGGAGCCTCCCTGCACACACAGGGGCTTTCGGACACAAGCTGAGCTGCTACCTCCATGAAGGCATGCACACAGATGTCAACAGAGATAGAAGGTTGAGCCGGACAGGCCCTTAGGCCCTAATCTCAACTCTTGCTTTGTTTTCCAGGTGTCACTCCTCAGAGGCTTTGCTTCGAAGAACAGGATATGGGGCTTTCCTGAGGCACTGAACAGAACTTCTCTCGTCTCCACATGGGAAGCTTCCTTGTTGGAGCCGTGTCAAACACCTCAGGTTGGAGAATCCTGCAGAGTCCCTGAGCCACCTCCACATTCCAAGGTCTCCCAGGCCACCAAGCCACAGTAGGACTCATCTTCAGGAGAGTCCATTTCAACTCTCCCCTCTGGGTAGCTCACCCAGGAGCCCGCAGATTGAGCCTGCCTTGTCCTGACTAAAGAGTGGGAATATGAGGTGGCGTTCCCAGGCATCCATGCTTAGACACCTGCTCTCGAGTCTTTCCGTATGGGGCCTCCTGGAACCATGCAATAGCACTCGACTTTCGTGCAGAAGGAAACCTTGAGGTTTGGAGTAGTTCACAAATCCCATCGTAGGCAAACCTTCCTGGCCTCATGAGGCCCCCACACCATTCAGGAAGAGGCCATGCTGGACAAAAACTCTAGCCTGAGGCACGTCTCAGAGTTGAAATGACCTCAGTGCAGGAGATCTCGATTCAGCCTCTCAGAGTGGGCCTGCCGTGCCATCGGTCCCAAACCTCACGCTAGCTTGTGTTTTCAGACTTCCTTCCTCACACTCCTGGCAAACAAGCCCTCCGGACTAGGAACTCCAGAACCACAACCCAGCCCAGGGTCTGCCCAAGGGAAGAAAAACGTTTCCCTGTGGGGCTCTCTCCAGAAAACCCAGATGAGGATCAACCTGCTCGGGCCTCGACGGTACCCGAACTGGATAGGCTGCTCTGGGCACTCATGCTCTGTCTGACACAGCCTGAAGCCAGACGTCCAGACAGACAAGGAGACAGCTGGCCGCACACCCAGCACTTCGGACACGCCATGGTCTTATGCCGTCACCTCTTCCTAACCTTGGTTTTCAGATATCTGAACCTAGACGTTATATCAATTCTCCACACAGCTGGGTATCGCAAGCACAACACAGAACTCCTCCTTCCCCGTGGCTGTAAAGCTTGCTCTAGGCATGGAGTCACACCTTCAGGGTGGGAGAAACCTTCCTGGTCCCTGATGCCACGCCCAAACTTGAGTGCTGCTTGGGCACAAATTCACACTCTGACCCTCAGCATGAGCCCCATGTCAAAGAAAGGCCTGTCAGGGCCTGGGCCAAGAGCCCGCATATGGGGCTTGCCAAGCCCCTATGCACCCAATCCTCACCAGTGTTTGAGATTTCCAGTCGCCCCGCCCGTACCTGGGGCTCTGCTCAGGAATCCCTTTCTTGGAGTGACACGTGAGCCAGACAACACTTTTCCACCCTTCCCACAAAATGACCCCAAACTCTTGGGAGCTGGGACAAATCCCCAGAGAGGGATACTCGTCCACAGTCCCTGAGGCCACCCCTCCAATCCACGGCTATCTCGGACACAACATCCAGAGACAAAAGCCTGAAGGAACGCCTCCCACTCGCCCTTGTTTCATAGGCCCAGGAGCTCCCTCTCGGGCTGTATATCCGGCCTGCCATACCCTAGGCGCCACTCATAAGCTGAGTTTGTGTTTTCAGACTTCTGTGCCCTCAGCCTGGACCCACACAACCGTCAGGCTAGGGCCTCTGGAGCCACAGCGAAAGATTGTGGCTGCCCTCTCCAAGGAAATTGTGCCCAATCCATTGACCACAACCCTACAGGTTAGGGAAAAGCTCCAAGGCCCCTGAGGCCATCAATAGTGTAGGCCACCCTGGACTAAGAGGGGCTCTCTGACACCAGCGGAGCAACTATCTCCACTTAGACTCTCAGACAGTGTCCCTAGAGACAGAAGGTTGAAATGGACAGGCCCCCAGGCCCTAATCTGAACCTTAGCTTTGGTTTCCATGTGTCCGTCCTCAGAGGTCTGTTTTCGTAGACCAGCACACGGGGCTTTTCTGAGGCTCCAAACCAAACCTCTCTCGCCTCCACATGGGGAGCTTACTTACTGGGGATGTATCAAACCCTTCAGGTAGGTGAGTTCCGCAGGGCCACTGAACAACCAGCACATTCCAAAGTTTCCATGGACCCAAACGCACATTATGACGCATCCTCAGGAGAGGCCATTTCAACTCAGCCCCCTGGTTAGCGTGCCCCAGAGGCAGCAGATCAAACATATCTTGTGGCTAATGGCCAATGGGAATGCGAGGCATGCTGTACAGGGATCCATCCTTCGAAGCGTGCTCTCCAGTCCTTCCGTATGGTATGTCCTGGAGCCATGCAACAGGACTCGAATGTCCCACAGAAGGAAACCTGGTGGTTTGGGGCAACCTCCAAACTCAGCGTGGGAAAACTTCCTTGGCCTCATGAGGCCCCCGCTTCATGACGGTGCCATCATGGACACATACTCCAGCCTCAGCCAACGTCTGATCCTCAGCCTGACTTCAGATGCAGGAGATTTTGATTCAGCCTCTGCCTAGTGGGCCTGCTCTGCCCTTGGCTCCAATCCTCACTTTAGCTTGTGTTCCTAGACTTCCGTCCTCACACTCCTGGCCCACAAACCCTCCCTACTGGGAATTCTGGGGCCACAATGAAGCACTCCGCCTGCCTCCCAGGAGAAAAACTTTGTCTATGGTGCTGCCCAGAAACCCCAAATGAGGATCAAACTGCTTGGCCCTCGGCAACACCCCAATTGCATAGGCTACCTTAAACACTGATGCTCTGTCGCAAATAGCCTGAGCCCAGACCTTCCAACAGACACCGACACAGCTGGCTGCACACCCAGCACATTGGACCCGCCACTGCCTTAGGCCACCATCCATTCCCAACCTGGGTTTTCAGTCATCAGAACCTAGACCTTATCTCCAATCCCTGCACAGGGGGGAACCTGATGCACAAGTCAGAACCCCTCCTTCCCCATGGCAAGAAACCTTGCTGCTGGCCGTGAGTCAAACCTTCAGTGTAGGAAAAAACGGCATGGCCCATGAGGCCACGCCCATGTGTGAGGGCCGCCTTGGGCACAAACACACATTGTGACCCTCAGCGTGAGTACCTTATTCAAGTAATGCCTCTCAGTGATTGGACCAAGAGCCCGCATATGTGGCTTGCCATGCCCATAGGCACGCAGGACTAACTAGATGGTGTGTATTCCAGTTGAGGGAACCCACTGCTGTGCTCTAGAGTCCCTCTCCTGGGGGGTCCCCTGTGGCAGAAAACAGTACTCTTCCCTTCCCACAGAATGAACCCAAACACTTGGGAGCTTGGACAATCCCCCGAGAGGAAGGCTCTTCCTCGGCCCCTGAAGCAACCCCTACCCTGAACGGCCACTGTGAACGCAACACCCAGAGACAAAAGCCTGAGCGACTGCCTCCCACTTGCCCTCCTTTGATATCCAGAAGATCTCCCCTCTCGGACTGGAGATCAGGCCTGCCATTACCTTGGCCCCTACCTGAGCCAAGTTTGCTTTTTCAGACATCTGTCCCCACAGCCCTGGCAAACACAGCCTCTAGGCTGGGTCCTCTGGAGCCATACCACAGGACCATGCCTGCTCTCTCCTGGGAAACTCTGTCCATTCCTTTGGCCACACACCTCCAGAATATGAGAAACCTCAAGGCCCCCGAGGACATACCATTACCGGGAGCCTCCCTGCACACACAGGGGCCTTCGGACACAAGCTGAGCTGCTACCTCCATGAAGGCATGCACACAGATGTCAACAGAGATAGAAGGTTGAGCCGGACAGGCCCTTAGGCCCTAATCTCAACTCTTGCTTTGTTTTCCAGGTGTCACTCCTCAGAGGCTTTGGTTCGAAGAACAGGATATGGGGCTTTCCTGAGGCACTGAACAGAACTTCTCTCGTCTCCACATGGGAAGCTTCCTTGTTGGAGCCGTGTCAAACACCTCAGGTTGGAGAATCCTGCAGAGTCCCTGAGCCACCTCCACATTCCAATGTCTCCCTGGCCACCAAGCCACTGTAGGACTCATCTTCAGGAGAGTCCATTTCAACTCTCTCCTCTGGATAGCTCTCCCAGGAGCCCGCAGATTGAGCCTGCCTTGTCCTGACTAAAGAGTGGGAATATGAGGTGGCGTTCCCAGGCATCCATGCTTAGACCCCTGCTCTCGAGTCTTTCCGTATGGGGCCTCCTGGAACCATGCAATAGCACTCGACTTTCGTGCAGAAGGAAACCTTGAGGTTTGGAGTAGTTCACAAATCCCATCGTAGGCAAACCTTCCTGGCCTCATGAGGCCCCCACACCATTCAGGAAGAGGCCATGCTGGACAAAAACTCTAGCCTGAGGCACGTCTCAGAGTTGTAATGACCTCAGTGCAGGAGATCTGGATTCAGCCTCTCAGAGTGGGCCTGCCGTGCCATCGGTCCCAAACCTCACGCTAGCTTGTGTTTTCAGACTTCCTTCCTCACACTCCTGGCAAACAAGCCCTCCGGACTAGGAACTCCAGAACCACAACCCAGCCCAGGGTCTGCCCAAGGGAAGAAAAACGTTTCCCTGTGGGGCTCTCTCCAGAAAACCCAGATGAGGATCAACCTGCTCGGGCCTCGACGGTACCCGAACTGGATAGGCTGCTCTGGGCACTCATGCTCTGTCTGACACAGCCTGAAGCCAGACGTCCAGACAGACAAGGAGACAGCTGGCCGCACACCCAGCACTTCGGACACGCCATGGTCTTATGCCGTCACCTCTTCCTAACATTGGTTTTCAGATATCTGAACCTAGACATTATATCAATTCTCCACAAAGCTGGGTATCGCAAGCACAACACAGAACTCCTCCTTCCCCGTGGCTGTAAAGCTTGCTCTTGGCATGGAGTCACACCTTCAGGGTGGGAGAAACCTTCCTGGTCCCTGATGCCACGCCCAAACTTGAGTGCTGCTTGGGCACAAATTCACACTCTGACCCTCAGCATGAGCCCCATGTCAAAGAAAGGCCTGTCAGGGCCTGGGCCAAGAGCCCGCATATGGGGCTTGCCAAGCCCCTATGCACCCAATCCTCACCAGTGTTTGTGATTTCCAGTCGCCCCGCCCGTACCTGGGGCTCTGCTCTGGAATCCCTTTCTTGGAGTGACAAGTGAGCCAGACAACACTTTTCCACCCTTCCCACATAATGACCCCAAACTCTTGGGAGCTGGGACAAATCCCCAGAGAGGTATACTCGTCCACAGTCCCTGAGGCCACCCCTCCAATCCACGGCTATCTCGGACACAACATCCAGAGACAAAAGCCTGAAGGAACGCCTCCCACTCGCCCTTGTTTCAGAGGCCCAGGAGCTCCCTCTCGGGCTGTACATCCGGCCTGCCATACCCTAGGCGCCACTCATAAGCTGAGTTTGTGTTTTCAGACTTCTGTGCCCTCAGCCTGGACCCACACAACCGCCAGGCTAGGGCCTCTGGAGCCACAGCGAAAGATTGTGCCTGCCCTCTCCAAGGAAATTGTGCCCAATCCATTGACCACAACCCTACAGGTTAGGGAAAAGCTCCAAGGCCCCTGAGGCCATCAATAGTGTAGGCCACCCTGGACTAAGAGGGGCTCTCTGACACCAGCGGAGCAACTATCTCCACTTAGACTCTCAGACAGTGTCCCCAGAGACAGAAGGTTGAAATGGACAGGCCCCCAGGCCCTTATCTGAACCTTAGCTTTGGTTTCCATGTGTCCGTCCTCAGAGGTCTGTTTTCGTAGACCAGCACACGGGGCTTTTCTGAGGCTCCAAACCAAACCTCTCTCGCCTCCACATGGGGAGCTTACTTACTGGGGATGTATCAAACCCTTCAGGTAGGAGAGTTCCGCAGGGCCACTGAACAACCAGCACATTCCAAGGTTTCCATGGACCCAAACGCACATTATGACGCATCCTCAGGAGAGGCCATTTCAACTCAGCCCCCTGGTTAGCGTGCCCCAGAGGCAGCAGATCAAACATATCTTGTGGCTAATGGCCAATGGGAATGCGAGGCATGCTGTACAGGGATCCATCCTTCGAACCGTGCTCTCCAGTCCTTCCGTATGGTATGTCCTGGAGCCATGCAACAGGACTCGAATGTCCCACAGAAGGAAACCTGGTGGTTTGGGGCAACCTCCAAACTCAGCGTGGGAAAACTTCCTTGGCCTCATGAGGCCCCCGCTTCATGAAGGTGCCATCATGGACACATACTCCAGCCTCAGCCAACGTCTGATCCTCAGCCTGACTTCAGATGCAGGACATTTTGATTCAGCCTCTGCCTAGTGGGCCTGCTCTGCCCTTGGCTCCAATCCTCACTTTAGCTTGTGTTCCTAGACTTCCGTCCTCACACTCCTGGCCCACAAACCCTCCCTACTGGGAATTCTGGGGCCACAATGAAGCACTCCGCCTGCCTCCCAGGAGAAAAACTTTGTCTATGGTGCTGCCCAGAAACCCCAAATGAGGATCAAACTGCTTGGCCCTCGGCAACACCCCAATTGCATAGGCTACCTTAAACACTGATGCTCTGTCGCAAATAGCCTGAGCCCAGACCTTCCAACAGACACCGACACAGCTGGCTGCACACCCAGCACATTGGACCCGCCACTGCCTTAGGCCAATATCCATTCCCAACCTGGGTTTTCAGTCATCAGAACCTAGACCTTATCTCCAATCCCTGCACAGGGGGGAACCTGATGCACAAGTCAGAACCCCTCCTTCCCCATGGCAAGAAACCTTGCTGCTGGCAGTGAGTCAAACCTTCAGTGTAGGAGAAAACGGCATGGCCCATGAGGCCACGCCCATGTGTGAGGGCCGCCTTGGGCACAAACACACATTGTGACCCTCAGCGTGAGTAACTTATTCAAGTAACGCCTCTCAGTGATTGGACCAAGAGCCCGCATATGTGGCTTGCCATGCCCATAGGCACGCAGGACTAACTAGATGGTGTGTATTCCAGTTGAGGGATCCCACTGCTGTGCTCTAGAGTCCCTCTCCTGGGGGGTCCCCTGTGGCAGAAAACAGTACTCTTCCCTTCCCACAGAATGAACCCAAACACTTGGGAGCTTGGACAATCCCCCGAGAGGAAGGCTCTTCCTCGGCCCCTGAAGCAACCCCTACCCTGAACGGCCACTGTGAACGCAACACCCAGAGACAAAAGCCTGAGCGACTGCCTCCCACTTGCCCTCCTTTGATATCCAGAGGATCTCCCCTCTCGGACTGGAGATCAGGCCTGCCATTACCTTGGCCCCTACCTGAGCCAAGTTTGCTTTTTCAGACATCTGTCCCCACAGCCCTGGCAAACACAGCCTCTAGGCTGGGTCCTCTGGAGCCATACCACAGGACCATGCCTGCTCTCTCCTGGGAAACTCTGTCCATTCCTTTGGCCACACACCTCCAGAATATGAGAAACCTCAAGGCCCCCGAGGACATACCATTACCGGGAGCCTCCCTGCACACACAGGGGCCTTCGGACACAAGCGGAGCTGCTACCTCCATGAAGGCATGCACACAGATGTCAACAGAGATAGAAGGTTGAGCCCGACAGGCCCTTAGGCCCTAATCTCAACTCTTGCTTTGTTTTCCAGGTGTCACTCCTCAGAGGCTTTGGTTCGAAGAACAGGATATGGGGCTTTCCTGAGGCACTGGATAGAACTTCTCTCGTCTCCACATGGGAAGCTTCCTTGTTGGAGCCGTGTCAAACACCTCAGGTTGGAGAATCCTGCAGAGTCCCTGAGCCACCTCCACATTCCAAGGTCTCCCAGGCCACCAAGCCACAGTAGGACTCATCTTCAGGAGAGTCCATTTCAACTCTCCCCTCTGGGTAGCTCACCCAGGAGCCCGCAGATTGAGCCTGCCTTGTCCTGACTAAAGAGTGGGAATATGAGGTGGCGTTCCCAGGCATCCATGCTTAGACACCTGCTCTCGAGTCTTTCCGTATGGGGCCTCCTGGAACCATCCAATAGCACTCGACTTTCGTGCAGAAGGAAACCTTGAGGTTTGGAGTAGTTCACAAATCCCATCGTAGGCAAACCTTCCTGGCCTCATGAGGCCCCCACACCATTCAGGAAGAGGCCATGCTGGACAAAAACTGTAGCCTGAGGCACGTCTCAGAGTTGAAATGACCTCAGTGCAGGAGATCTCGATTCAGCCTCTCAGAGTGGGCCTGCCGTGCCATCGGTCCCAAACCTCACGCTAGCTTGTGTTTTCAGACTTCCTTCCTCACACTCCTGGCAAACAAGCCCTCCGGACTAGGAACTCCAGAACCACAACCCAGCCCAGGGTCTGCCCAAGGGAAGAAAAACGTTTCCCTGTGGGGCTCTCTCCAGAGAACCCAGATGAGGATCAACCTGCTCGGGCCTCGACGGTACCTGAACTGGATAGGCTGCTCTGGGCACTCATGCTCTGTCTGACACAGCCTGAAGCCAGACGTCCAGACAGACAAGGAGACAGCTGGCCGCACACCCAGCACTTCGGACACGCCATGGTCTTATGCCGTCACCTCTTCCTAACCTTGGTTTTCAGATATCTGAACCTAGACATTATATCAATTCTCCACACAGCTGGGTATCGCAAGCACAACACAGAACTCCTCCTTCCCCGTGGCTGTAAAGCTTGCTCTTGGCATGGAGTCACACCTTCAGGGTGGGAGAAACCTTCCTGGTCCCTGATGCCACGCCCAAACTTGAGTGCTGCTTGGGCACAAATTCACACTCTGACCCTCAGCATGAGCCCCATGTCAAAGAAAGGCCTGTCAGGGCCTGGGCCAAGAGCCCGCATATGGGGCTTGCCAAGCCCCTATGCACCCAATCCTCACCAGTGTTTGAGATTTCCAGTCGCCCCGCCCGTACCTGGGGCTCTGCTCTGGAATCCCTTTCTTGGAGAGACACGTGAGCCAGACAACACATTTCCACCCTTCCCACAAAATGACCCCAAACTCTTGGGAGCTGGGACAAATCCCCAGAGAGGGATACTCGTCCACAGTCCCTGAGGCCACCCCTCCAATCCACGGCTATCTCGGACACAACATCCAGAGACAAAAGCCTGAAGGAACGCCTCCCACTCGCCCTTGTTTCAGAGGCCCAGGAGCTCCCTCTCGGACTGTATATCCGGCCTGCCATACCCTAGGCGCCACTCATAAGCTGAGTTTGTGTTTTCAGACTTCTGTGCCCTCAGCCTGGACCCACACAACCGTCAGGCTAGGGCCTCTGGAGCCACAGCGAAAGATTGTGCCTGCCCTCTCCAAGGAAATTGTGCCCAATCCATTGACCACATCCCTACAGGTTAGGGAAAAGCTCCAAGGCCCCTGAGGCCATCAACAGTGTAGGCCACCCTGGACTAAGAGGGGCTCTCTGACACCAGCAGAGCAACTATCTCCCCAGAGACAGAAGGTTGAAATGGACAGGCCCCCAGGCCCTAATCTGAACCTTAGCTTTGGTTTCCATGTGTCCGTCCTCAGAGGTTTGTTTTCGTAGACCAGCACACGGGGCTTTTCTGAGGCACCAAACCAAACCTCTCTCGCCTCCACATGGGGAGCTTACTTACTGGGGATGTATCAAACCCTTCAGGTAGGAGAGTTCCACAGGGCCACTGAACAACCAGCACATTCCAAGGTTTCCATGGACCCAAACGCACATTATGACGCATCCTCAGGAGAGGCCATTTCAACTCAGCTCCCTGGTTAGGTGCCCCAGAGGCAGCAGATCAAACATATCTTGTGGCTAATGGCCAATGGGAATGCGAGGCATGCTGTACAGGGATCCATCCTTCGAACCGTGCTCTCCAGTCCTTCCGTATGGTATGTCCTGGAGCCATGCAACAGGACTCGAATGT
Organism: Mustela nivalis; assembly: GCF_964662115.1. Taxonomy (NCBI): domain Eukaryota; kingdom Metazoa; phylum Chordata; class Mammalia; order Carnivora; family Mustelidae; genus Mustela; species Mustela nivalis. The sequence goes on from NW_028136380.1 coordinate 973,402, forward strand.
CCCACAGAAGGAAACCTGGTGGTTTGGGGCAACCACCAAACTCAGCGTGGGAAAACTTCCTTGGCCTCATGAGGCCCCCGCTTCATGAAGGGGCCATCATGGACACATACTCCAGCCTCAGCCAACGTCTGATCCTCAGCCTGACTTCAGATGCAGGAGATTTTGATTCAGCCTCTGCCTAGTGGGCCTGCTCTGCCCTTGGCTCCAATCCTCACTTTAGCTTGTGTTCCTAGACTTCCGTCCTCACACTCCTGGCCCACAAACCCTCCCTTCTGGGAATTCTGGGGCCACAATGAAGCACTCCGCCTGCCTCCCAGGAGAAAAACTTCGTCTAAAGTGCTCCCAGAAACCCCAAATGAGGATCAAACTGCTTGGCCCTCGGCAACACCCCAATTGCATAGGCTACCTTAAACACTGATGCTCTGTCGCAAATAGCCTGAGCCCAGACCTTCCAACAGACACCGACACAGCTGGCTGCACACCCAGCACATTGGACCCGCCACTGCCTTAGGCCACCATCCATTCCCAACCTGGGTTTTCAGTCATCAGAACCTAGACCTTATCTCCAATCCCTGCAGAGGGGGGAACCTGATGCACAAGTCAGAACCCCTCCTTCCCCATGGCAAGAAACCTTGCTGCTGGCAGTGAGTCAAACCTTCAGTGTAGGAGAAAACGGCATGGCCCATGAGGCCACGCCCATGTGTGAGGGCCGCCTTGGGCACAAACACACATTGTGACCCTCAGCGTGAGTACCTTATTCAAGTAACGCCTCTCAGTGATTGGACCAAGAGCCCGCATATGTGGCTTGCCATGGCCATAGGCACGCAGGACTAACTAGATGGTGTGTATTCCAGTTGAGGGAACCCACTGCTGTGCTCTAGAGTCCCTCTCCTGGGGGGTCCCCTGTGGCAGAAAACAGTACTCTTCCCTTCCCACAGAATGAACCCAAACACTTGGGAGCTTGGACAATCCCCCGAGAGGAAGGCTCTTCCTCGGCCCCTGAAGCAACCCCTACCCTGAACGGCCACTGTGAACGCAACACCCAGAGACAAAAGCCTGATCGACTGCCTCCCACTTGCCCTCCTTTGATATCCAGAGGATCTCCCCTCTCGGACTGGAGATCAGGCCTGCCATTACCTTGGCCCCTACCTGAGCCAAGTTTGCTTTTTCAGACATCTGTCCCCACAGCCCTGGCAAACACAGCCTCTAGGCTGGGTCCTCTGGAGCCATACCACAGGACCATGCCTGCTCTCTCCTGGGAAACTCTGTCCATTCCTTTGGCCACACACCTCCAGAATATGAGAAACCTCAAGGCCCCCGAGGACATACCATTACCGGGAGCCTCCCTGCACACACAGGGGCCTTCGGACACAAGCTGAGCTGCTACCTCCATGAAGGCATGCACACAGATGTCAACAGAGATAGAAGGTTGAGCCGGACAGGCCCTTAGGCCCTAATCTCAACTCTTGCTTTGTTTTCCAGGTGTCACTCCTCAGAGGCTTTGGTTCGAAGAACAGGATATGGGGCTTTCCTGAGGCACTGAACAGAACTTCTCTCGTCTCCACATGGGAAGCTTCCTTGTTGGAGCCGTGTCAAACACCTCAGGTTGGAGAATCCTGCAGAGTCCCTGAGCCACCTCCACATTCCAAGGTCTCCCAGGCCACCAAGCCACAGTAGGACTCATCTTCAGGAGAGTCCATTTCAACTCTCCCCTCTGGGTAGCTCACCCAGGAGCCCGCAGATTGAGCCTGCCTTGTCCTGACTAAAGAGTGGGAATATGAGGTGGCGTTCCCAGGCATCCATGCTTAGACACCTGCTCTCGAGTCTTTCCGTATGGGGCCTCCTGGAAGCATCCAATAGCACTCGACTTTCGTGCAGAAGGAAACCTTGAGGTTTGGAGTAGTTCACAAATCCCATCGTAGGCAAACCTTCCTGGCCTCATGAGGCCCCCACACCATTCAGGAAGAGGCCATGCTGGACAAAAACTGTAGCCTGAGGCACGTCTCAGAGTTGAAATGACCTCAGTGCAGGAGATCTCGATTCAGCCTCTCAGAGTGGGCCTGCCGTGCCATCGGTCCCAAACCTCACGCTAGCTTGTGTTTTCAGACTTCCTTCCTCACACTCCTGGCAAACAAGCCCTCCGGACTAGGAACTCCAGAACCACAACCCAGCCCAGGGTCTGCCCAAGGGAAGAAAAACGTTTCCCTGTGGGGCTCTCTCCAGAAAACCCAGATGAGGATCAAGCTGCTCGGGCCTCGACGGTACCCGAACTGGATAGGCTGCTCTGGGCACTCATGCTCTGTCTGACACAGCCTGAAGCCAGACGTCCAGACAGACAAGGAGACAGCTGGCCGCACACCCAGCACTTCGGACACGCCATGGTCTTATGCCGTCACCTCTTCCTAACCTTGGTTTTCAGATATCTGAACCTAGACATTATATCAATTCTCCACACAGCTGGGTATCGCAAGCACAACACAGAACTCCTCCTTCCCCGTGGCTGTAAAGCTTGCTCTTGGCATGGAGTCACACCTTCAGGGTGGGAGAAACCTTCCTGGTCCCTGATGCCACGCCCAAACTTGAGTGCTGCTTGGGCACAAATTCACACTCTGACCCTCAGCATGAGCCCCATGTCAAAGAAAGGCCTGTCAGGGCCTGGGCCAAGAGCCCGCATATGGGGCTTGCCAAGCCCCTATGCACCCAATCCTCACCAGTGTTTGAGATTTCCAGTCGCCCCGCCCGTACCTGGGGCTCTGCTCTGGAATCCCTTTCTTGGAGAGACACGTGAGCCAGACAACACATTTCCACCCTTCCCACAAAATGACCCCAAACTCTTGGGAGCTGGGACAAATCCCCAGAGAGGGATACTCGTCCACAGTCCCTGAGGCCACCCCTCCAATCCACGGCTATCTCGGACACAACATCCAGAGACAAAAGCCTGAAGGAACACCTCCCACTCGCCCTTGTTTCAGAGGCCCAGGAGCTCCCTCTCGGGCTGTATATCCGGCCTGCCATACCCTAGGCGCCACTCATAAGCTGAGTTTGTGTTTTCAGACTTCTGTGCCCTCAGCCTGGACCCACACAACCGTCAGGCTAGGGCCTCTGGAGCCACAGCGAAAGATTGTGCCTGCCCTCTCCAAGGAAATTGTGCCCAATCCATTGACCACATCCCTACAGGTTAGGGAAAAGCTCCAAGGCCCCTGAGGCCATCAACAGTGTAGGCCACCCTGGACTAAGAGGGGCTCTCTGACACCAGCAGAGCAACTATCTCCCCAGAGACAGAAGGTTGAAATGGACAGGCCCCCAGGCCCTAATCTGAACCTTAGCTTTGGTTTCCATGTGTCCGTCCTCAGAGGTTTGTTTTCGTAGACCAGCACACGGGGCTTTTCTGAGGCACCAAACCAAACCTCTCTCGCCTCCACATGGGGAGCTTACTTACTGGGGATGTATCAAACCCTTCAGGTAGGAGAGTTCCACAGGGCCACTGAACAACCAGCACATTCCAAGGTTTCCATGGACCCAAACGCACATTATGACGCATCCTCAGGAGAGGCCATTTCAACTCAGCCCCCTGGTTAGCGTGCCCCAGAGGCAGCAGATCAAACATATCTTGTGGCTAATGGCCAATGGGAATGCGAGGCATGCTGTACAGGGATCCATCCTTCGAACCGTGTTCTCCCGTCCTTCCGTATGGTATGTCCTGGAGCCATGCAACAGGACTCGAATGTCCCACAGAAGGAAACCTGGTGGTTTGGGGCAACCTCCAAACTCAGCGTGGGAAAACTTCCTTGGCCTCATGAGGCCCCCGCTTCATGAAGGGGCCATCATGGACACATACTCCAGCCTCAGCCAACGTCTGATCCTCAGCCTGACTTCAGATGCAGGAGATTTTGATTCAGCCTCTGCCTAGTGGGCCTGCTCTGCCCTTGGTTCCAATCCTCACTTTAGCTTGTGTTCCTAGACTTCCGTCCTCACACTCCTGGCCCGCAAACCCTCCCTACTGGGAATTCTGGGGCCACAATGAAGCACTCCGCCTGCCTCCCAGGAGAAAAACTTTGTCTATGGTGCTGCCCAGAAACCCCAAATGAGGATCAAACTGCTTGGCCCTCGGCAACACCCCAATTGCATAGGCTACCTTAAACACTGATGCTCTGTCGCAAATAGCCTGAGCCCAGACCTTCCAACAGACACCGACACAGCTGGCTGCACACCCAGCACATTGGACCCGCCACTGCCTTAGGCCACCATCCATTCCCAACCTGGGTTTTCAGTCATCAGAACCTAGACCTTATCTCCAATCCCTGCACAGGGGGGAACCTGATGCACAAGTCAGAACCCCTCCTTCCCCATGGCAAGAAACCTTGCTGCTGGCAGTGAGTCAAACCTTCAGTGTAGGAGAAAACGGCATGGCCCATGAGGCCACGCCCATGTGTGAGGGCCGCCTTGGGCACAAACACACATTGTGACCCTCAGCGTGAGTACCTTATTCAAGTAACGCCTCTCAGTGATTGGACCAAGAGCCCGCATATGTGGCTTGCCATGCCCATAGGCACGCAGGACTAACTAGATGGTGTGTATTCCAGTTGAGGGAACCCACTGCTGTGCTCTAGAGTCCCTCTCCTGGGGGGTCCCCTGTGGCAGAAAACAGTACTCTTCCCTTCCCACAGAATGAACCCAAACACTTGGGAGCTTGGACAATCCCCCGAGAGGAAGGCTCTTCCTCGGTCCCTGAAGCAACCCCTACCCTGAACGGCCACTGTGAACGCAACACCCAGAGACAAAAGCCTGAGCGACTGCCTCCCACTTGCCCTCCTTTGATATCCCGAGGATCTCCCCTCTCGGACTGGAGATCAGGCCTGCCATTACCTTGGCCCCTACCTGAGCCAAGTTTGCTTTTTCAGACATCTGTCCCCACAGCCCTGGCAAACACAACCTCTAGGCTGGGTCCTCTGGAGCCATACCACAGGACCATGCCTGCTCTCTCCTGGGAAACTCTGTCCATTCCTTTGGCCACACACCTCCAGAATATGAGAAACCTCAAGGCCCCCAGGACATACCATTACCGGGAGCCTCCCTGCACACACAGGGGCCTTCGGACACAAGCTGAGCTGCTACCTCCATGAAGGCATGCACACAGATGTCAACAGAGATAGAAGGTTGAGCCGGACAGGCCCTTAGGCCCTAATCTCAACTCTTGCTTTGTTTTCCAGGTGTCACTCCTCAGAGGCTTTGGTTCGAAGAACAGGATATGGGGCTTTCCTGAGGCACTGAACAGAACTTCTCTCGTCTCCACATGGGAAGCTTCCTTGTTGGAGCCGTGTCAAACACCTCAGGTTGGAGAATCCTGCAGAGTCCCTGAGCCACCTCCACATTCCAAGGTCTCCCAGGCCACCAAGCCACAGTAGGACTCATCTTCAGGAGAGTCCATTTCAACTCTCCCCTCTGGGTAGCTCACCCAGGAGCCCGCAGATTGAGCCTGCCTTGTCCTGACTAAAGAGTGGGAATATGAGGTGGCGTTCCCAGGCATCCATGCTTAGACACCTGCTCTCGAGTCTTTCCGTATGGGGCCTCTTGGAACCATCCAATAGCACTCGACTTTCGTGCAGAAGGAAACCTTGAGGTTTGGAGTAGTTCACAAATCCCATCGTAGGCAAACCTTCCTGGCCTCATGAGGCCCCCACACCATTCAGGAAGAGGCCATGCTGGACAAAAACTGTAGCCTGAGGCACGTCTCAGAGTTGACATGACCTCTGTGCAGGAGATCTCGATTCAGCCTCTCAGAGTGGGCCTGCCGTGCCATCGGTCCCAAACCTCACGCTAGCTTGTGTTTTCAGACTTCCTTCCTCACACTCCTGGCAAACAAGCCCTCCGGACTAGGAACTCCAGAACCACAACCCAGCCCAGGGTCTGCCCAAGGGAAGAAAAACGTTTCCCTGTGGGGCTCTCTCCAGAAAACCCAGATGAGGATCAACCTGCTCGAGCCTCGACGGTACCCGAACTGGATAGGCTGCTCTGGGCACTCATGCTCTGTCTGACACAGCCTGAAGCCAGACGTCCAGACAGACAAGGAGAGAGCTGGCCGCACACCCAGCACTTCGGACACGCCATGGTCTTATGCCGTCACCTCTTCCTAACCTTGGTTTTCAGATATCTGAACCTAGACATTATATCAATTCTCCACACAGCTGGGTATCGCAAGCACAACACAGAACTCCTCCTTCCCCGTGGCTGTAAAGCTTGCTCTTGGCATGGAGTCACACCTTCAGGGTGGGAGAAACCTTCCTGGTCCCTGATGCCACGCCCAAACTTGAGTGCTGCTTGGGCACAAATTCACACTCTGACCCTCAGCATGAGCCCCATGTCAAAGAAAGGCCTGTCAGGGCCTGGGCCAAGAGCCCGCATATGGGGCTTGCCAAGCCCCTATGCACCCAATCCTCACCAGTGTTTGAGTTTTCCAGTCGCCCCGCCCGTACCTGGGGCTCTGCTCTGGAATCCCATTCTTGGAGAGACACGTGAGCCAGACAACACATTTCCACCCTTCCCACAAAATGACCCCAAACTCTTGGGAGCTGGGACAAATCCCCAGAGAGGGATACTCGTCCACAGTCCCTGAGGTCACCCCTCCAATCCACGGCTATCTCGGACACAACATCCAGAGACAAAAGCCTGAAGGAACGCCTCCCACTCGCCCTTGTTTCAGAGGCCGAGGAGCTCCCTCTCGGGCCGTACATCTGGCCTGCCATACCCTAGGCGCCACTCATAAGCTGAGTTTGTGTTTTCAGACTTCTGTGCCCTCAGCCTGGACCCACACAACCGCCAGGCTAGGGCCTCTGGAGCCACAGCGAAAGATTGTGCCTGCCCTCTCCAAGGAAATTGTGCCCAATCCATTGACCACAACCCTACAGGTTAGGGAAAAGCTCCAAGGCCCCTGAGGCCATCAATAGTGTAGGCCACCCTGGACTAAGAGGGGCTCTCTGACACCAGCGGAGCAACTATCTCCACTTAGACTCTCAGACAGTGTCCCCAGAGACAGAAGGTTGAAATGGACAGGCCCCCAGGCCCTAATCTGAACCTTAGCTTTGGTTTCCATGTGTCCGTCCTCAGAGGTCTGTTTTCGTAGACCAGCACACGGGGCTTTTCTGAGGCTCCAAACCAAACCTCTCTCGCCTCCACATGGGGAGCTTACTTACTGGGGATGTATCAAACCCTTCAGGTAGGAGAGTTCCGCAGGGCCACTGAACAACCAGCACATTCCAAGGTTTCCATGGACCCAAACGCACATTATGACGCATCCTCAGGAGAGGCCATTTCAACTCAGCCCCCTGGTTAGCGTGCCCCAGAGGCAGCAGATCAAACATATCTTGTGGCTAATGGCCAATGGGAATGCGAGGCATGCTGTACAGGGATCCATCCTTCGAACCGTGTTCTCCCGTCCTTCCGTATGGTATGTCCTGGAGCCATGCAACAGGACTCGAATGTCCCACAGAAGGAAACCTGGTGGTTTGGGGCAACCTCCAAACTCAGCGTGGGAAAACTTCCTTGGCCTCATGAGGCCCCCGCTTCATGAAGGGGCCATCATGGACACATACTCCAGCCTCAGCCAACGTCTGATCCTCAGCCTGACTTCAGATGCAGGAGATTTTGATTCAGCCTCTGCCTAGTGGGCCTGCTCTGCCCTTGGTTCCAATCCTCACTTTAGCTTGTGTTCCTAGACTTCCGTCCTCACACTCCTGGCCCGCAAACCCTCCCTACTGGGAATTCTGGGGCCACAATGAAGCACTCCGCCTGCCTCCCAGGAGAAAAACTTTGTCTATGGTGCTGCCCAGAAACCCCAAATGAGGATCAAACTGCTTGGCCCTCGGCAACACCCCAATTGCATAGGCTACCTTAAACACTGATGCTCTGTCGCAAATAGCCTGAGCCCAGACCTTCCAACAGACACCGACACAGCTGGCTGCACACCCAGCACATTGGACCCGCCACTGCCTTAGGCCACCATCCATTCCCAACCTGGGTTTTCAGTCATCAGAACCTAGACCTTATCTCCAATCCCTGCACAGGGGGGAACCTGATGCACAAGTCAGAACCCCTCCTTCCCCATGGCAAGAAACCTTGCTGCTGGCAGTGAGTCAAACCTTCAGTGTAGGAGAAAACGGCATGGCCCATGAGGCCACGCCCATGTGTGAGGGCCGCCTTGGGCACAAACACACATTGTGACCCTCAGCGTGAGGACCTTATTCAAGTAACGCCTCTCAGTGATTGGACCAAGAGCCCGCATATGTGGCTTGCCATGCCCATAGGCACGCAGGACTAACTAGATGGTGTGTATTCCAGTTGAGGGAACCCACTGCTGTGCTCTAGAGTCCCTCTCCTGGGGGGTCCCCTGTGGCAGAAAACAGTACTCTTCCCTTCCCACAGAATGAACCCAAACACTTGGGAGCTTGGACAATCCCCCGAGAGGAAGACTCTTCCTCGGTCCCTGAAGCAACCCCTACCCTGAACGGCCACTGTGAACGCAACACCCAGAGACAAAAGCCTGAGCGACTGCCTCCCACTTGCCCTCCTTTGATATCCCGAGGATCTCCCCTCTCGGACTGGAGATCAGGCCTGCCATTACCTTGGCCCCTACCTGAGCCAAGTTTGCTTTTTCAGACATCTGTCCCCACAGCCCTGGCAAACACAACCTCTAGGCTGGGTCCTCTGGAGCCATACCACAGGACCATGCCTGCTCTCTCCTGGGAAACTCTGTCCATTCCTTTGGCCACACACCTCCAGAATATGAGAAACCTCAAGGCCCCCAGGACATACCATTACCGGGAGCCTCCCTGCACACACAGGGGCCTTCGGACACAAGCTGAGCTGCTACCTCCATGAAGGCATGCACACAGATGTCAACAGAGATAGAAGGTTGAGCCGGACAGGCCCTTAGGCCCTAATCTCAACTCTTGCTTTGTTTTCCAGGTGTCACTCCTCAGAGGCTTTGGTTCGAAGAACAGGATATGGGGCTTTCCTGAGGCACTGAACAGAACTTCTCTCGTCTCCACATGGGAAGCTTCCTTGTTGGAGCCGTGTCAAACACCTCAGGTTGGAGAATCCTGCAGAGTCCCTGAGCCACCTCCACATTCCAAGGTCTCCCAGGCCACCAAGCCACAGTAGGACTCATCTTCAGGAGAGTCCATTTCAACTCTCCCCTCTGGGTAGCTCACCCAGGAGCCCGCAGATTGAGCCTGCCTTGTCCTGACTAAAGAGTGGGAATATGAGGTGGCGTTCCCAGGCATCCATGCTTAGACACCTGCTCTCGAGTCTTTCCGTATGGGGCCTCTTGGAACCATCCAATAGCACTCGACTTTCGTGCAGAAGGAAACCTTGAGGTTTGGAGTAGTTCACAAATCCCATCGTAGGCAAACCTTCCTGGCCTCATGAGGCCCCCACACCATTCAGGAAGAGGCCATGCTGGACAAAAACTGTAGCCTGAGGCACGTCTCAGAGTTGACATGACCTCTGTGCAGGAGATCTCGATTCAGCCTCTCAGAGTGGGCCTGCCGTGCCATCGGTCCCAAACCTCACGCTAGCTTGTGTTTTCAGACTTCCTTCCTCACACTCCTGGCAAACAAGCCCTCCGGACTAGGAACTCCAGAACCACAACCCAGCCCAGGGTCTGCCCAAGGGAAGAAAAACGTTTCCCTGTGGGGCTCTCTCCAGAAAACCCAGATGAGGATCAACCTGCTCGGGCCTCGACGGTACCCGAACTGGATAGGCTGCTCTGGGCACTCATGCTCTGTCTGACACAGCCTGAAGCCAGACGTCCAGACAGACAAGGAGAGAGCTGGCCGCACACCCAGCACTTCGGACACGCCATGGTCTTATGCCGTCACCTCTTCCTAACCTTGGTTTTCAGATATCTGAACCTAGACATTATATCAATTCTCCACACAGCTGGGTATCGCAAGCACAACACAGAACTCCTCCTTCCCCGTGGCTGTAAAGCTTGCTCTTGGCATGGAGTCACACCTTCAGGGTGGGAGAAACCTTCCTGGTCCCTGATGCCACGCCCAAACTTGAGTGCTGCTTGGGCACAAATTCACACTCTGACCCTCAGCATGAGCCCCATGTCAAAGAAAGGCCTGTCAGGGCCTGGGCCAAGAGCCCGCATATGGGGCTTGCCAAGCCCCTATGCACCCAATCCTCACCAGTGTTTGAGTTTTCCAGTCGCCCCGCCCGTACCTGGGGCTCTGCTCTGGAATCCCATTCTTGGAGAGACACGTGAGCCAGACAACACATTTCCACCCTTCCCACAAAATGACCCCAAACTCTTGGGAGCTGGGACAAATCCCCAGAGAGGGATACTCGTCCACAGTCCCTGAGGTCACCCCTCCAATCCACGGCTATCTCGGACACAACATCCAGAGACAAAAGCCTGAAGGAACGCCTCCCACTCGCCCTTGTTTCAGAGGCCGAGGAGCTCCCTCTCGGGCCGTACATCTGGCCTGCCATACCCTAGGCGCCACTCATAAGCTGAGTTTGTGTTTTCAGACTTCTGTGCCCTCAGCCTGGACCCACACAACCGCCAGGCTAGGGCCTCTGGAGCCACAGCGAAAGATTGTGCCTGCCCTCTCCAAGGAAATTGTGCCCAATCCATTGACCACAACCCTACAGGTTAGGGAAAAGCTCCAAGGCCCCTGAGGCCATCAATAGTGTAGGCCACCCTGGACTAAGAGGGGCTCTCTGACACCAGCGGAGCAACTATCTCCACTTAGACTCTCAGACAGTGTCCCCAGAGACAGAAGGTTGAAATGGACAGGCCCCCAGGCCCTAATCTGAACCTTAGCTTTGGTTTCCATGTGTCCGTCCTCAGAGGTCTGTTTTCGTAGACCAGCACACGGGGCTTTTCTGAGGCTCCAAACCAAACCTCTCTCGCCTCCACATGGGGAGCTTACTTACTGGGGATGTATCAAACCCTTCAGGTAGGAGAGTTCCGCAGGGCCACTGAACAACCAGCACATTCCAAGGTTTCCATGGACCCAAACGCACATTATGACGCATCCTCAGGAGAGGCCATTTCAACTCAGCCCCCTGGTTAGCGTGCCCCAGAGGCAGCAGATCAAACATATCTTGTGGCTAATGGCCAATGGGAATGCGAGGCATGCTGTACAGGGATCCATCCTTCGAACCGTGTTCTCCCGTCCTTCCGTATGGTATGTCCTGGAGCCATGCAACAGGACTCGAATGTCCCACAGAAGGAAACCTGGTGGTTTGGGGCAACCTCCAAACTCAGCGTGGGAAAACTTCCTTGGCCTCATGAGGCCCCCGCTTCATGAAGGGGCCATCATGGACACATACTCCAGCCTCAGCCAACGTCTGATCCTCAGCCTGACTTCAGATGCAGGAGATTTTGATTCAGCCTCTGCCTAGTGGGCCTGCTCTGCCCTTGGTTCCAATCCTCACTTTAGCTTGTGTTCCTAGACTTCCGTCCTCACACTCCTGGCCCGCAAACCCTCCCTACTGGGAATTCTGGGGCCACAATGAAGCACTCCGCCTGCCTCCCAGGAGAAAAACTTTGTCTATGGTGCTGCCCAGAAACCCCAAATGAGGATCAAACTGCTTGGCCCTCGGCAACACCCCAATTGCATAGGCTACCTTAAACACTGATGCTCTGTCGCAAATAGCCTGAGCCCAGACCTTCCAACAGACACCGACACAGCTGGCTGCACACCCAGCACATTGGACCCGCCACTGCCTTAGGCCACCATCCATTCCCAACCTGGGTTTTCAGTCATCAGAACCTAGACCTTATCTCCAATCCCTGCACAGGGGGGAACCTGATGCACAAGTCAGAACCCCTCCTTCCCCATGGCAAGAAACCTTGCTGCTGGCAGTGAGTCAAACCTTCAGTGTAGGAGAAAACGGCATGGCCCATGAGGCCACGCCCATGTGTGAGGGCCGCCTTGGGCACAAACACACATTGTGACCCTCAGTGTGAGTACCTTATTCAAGTAACGCCTCTCAGTGATTGGACCAAGAGCCCGCATATGTGGCTTGCCATGGCCATAGGCATGCAGGACTAACTAGATGGTGTGTATTCCAGTTGAGGGAACCCACTGCTGTGCTCTAGAGTCCCTCTCCTGGGGGGTCCCCTGTGGCAGAAAACAGTACTCTTCCCTTCCCACAGAATGAACCCAAACACTTGGGAGCTTGGACAATCCCCCGAGAGGAAAGCTCTTCCTCGGCCCCTCAAGCAACCCCTTCCCTGAACGGCCACTATGAACGCAACACCCAGAGACAAAAGCCTGATCGACTGCCTCCCACTTGCCCTCCTTTGATATCCAGAGGATCTCCCCTCTCGGACTGGAGATCAGGCCTGCCATTACCTTGGCCCCTACCTGAGCCAAGTTTGCTTTTTCAGACATCTGTCCCCACAGCCCTGGCAAACACAGCCTCTAGGCTGGGTCCTCTGGAGCCATACCACAGGACCATGCCTGCTCTCTCCTGGGAAACTCTGTCCATTCCTTTGGCCACACACCTCCAGAATATGAGAAACCTCAAGGCCCCCGAGGACATACCATTACCGGGAGCCTCCCTGCACACACAGGGGCCTTCGGACACAAGCGGAGCTGCTACCTCCATGAAGGCATGCACACAGATGTCAACAGAGATAGAAGTTTGAGCCCGACAGGCCCTTAGGCCCTAATCTCAACTCTTGCTTTGTTTTCCAGGTGTCACTCCTCAGAGGCTTTGGTTCGAAGAACAGCATATGGGGCTTTCCTGAGGCACTGAACAGAACTTCTCTCGTCTCCACATGGGAAGCTTCCTTGTTGGAGCGGTGTCTAACACCTCAGGTTGGAGAATCCTGCAGAGTCCCTGAGCCACCTCCACATTCCAAGGTCTCCCAGGCCACCAAGCCACAGTAGGACTCATCTTCAGGAGAGTCCATTTCAACTCTCCCCTCTGGGTAGCTCACCCAGGAGCCCGCAGATTGAGCCTGCCTTGTCCTGACTAAAGAGTGGGAATATGAGGTGGCGTTCCCAGGCATCCATGCTTAGACACCTGCTCTCGAGTCTTTCCGTATGGGGCCTCCTGGAACCATCCAATAGCACTCGACTTTCGTGCAGAAGGAAACCTTGAGGTTTGGAGTAGTTCACAAATCCCATCGTAGGCAAACCTTCCTGGCCTCATGAGGCCCCCACACCATTCAGGAAGAGGCCATGCTGGACAAAAACTCTAGCCTGAGGCACGTCTCAGAGTTGACATGACCTCAGTGCAGGAGATCTCGATTCAGCCTCTCAGAGTGGGCCTGCCGTGCCATCGGTCCCAAACCTCACGCTAGCTTGTGTTTTCAGACTTCCTTCCTCACACTCCTGGCAAACAAGCCCTCCGGACTAGAAACTCCAGAACCACAACCCAGCCCAGGGTCTGCCCAAGGGAACAAAAACGTTTCCCTGTGGGGCTCTCTCCAGAGAACCCAGATGAGGATCAACCTGCTCGGGCCTCGACGGTACCCGAACTGGATAGGCTGCTCTGGGCACTCATGCTCTGTCTGACACAGCCTGAAGCCAGACGTCCAGACAGACAAGGAGACAGCTGGCCGCACACCCAGCACTTCGGACACGCCATGGTCTTATGCCGTCACCTCTTCCTAACCTTGGTTTTCAGATATCTGAACCTAGACATTATATCAATTCTCCACACAGCTGGGTATCGCAAGCACAACACAGAACTCCTCCTTCCCCGTGGCTGTAAAGCTTGCTCTTGGCATGGAGTCACACCTTCAGGGTGGGAGAAACCTTCCTGGTCCCTGATGCCACGCCCAAACTTGAGTGCTGCTTGGGCACAAATTCACACTCTGACCCTCAGCATGAGCCCCATGTCAAAGAAAGGCCTGTCAGGGCCTGGGCCAAGAGCCCGCATATGGGGCTTGCCAAGCCCCTATGCACCCAATCCTCACCAGTGTTTGAGATTTCCAGTCGCCCCGCCCGTACCTGGGGCTCTGCTCTGGAATCCCTTTCTTGGAGAGACACGTGAGCCAGACAACACATTTCCACCCTTCCCACAAAATGACCCCAAACTCTTGGGAGCTGGGACAAATCCCCAGAGAGGGATACTCGTCCACAGTCCCTGAGGCCACCCCTCCAATCCACGGCTATCTCGGACACAACATCCAGAGACAAAAGCCTGAAGGAACGCCTCCCACTCGCCCTTGTTTCAGAGGCCCAGGAGCTCCCTCTCGGGCTGTATATCCGGCCTGCCATACCCTAGGCGCCACTCATAAGCTGAGTTTGTGTTTTCAGACTTCTGTGCCCTCAGCCTGGACCCACACAACCGTCAGGCTAGGGCCTCTGGAGCCACAGCGAAAGATTGTGCCTGCCCTCTCCAAGGAAATTGTGCCCAATCCATTGACCACATCCCTACAGGTTAGGGAAAAGCTCCAAGGCCCCTGAGGCCATCAACAGTGTAGGCCACCCTGGACTAAGAGGGGCTCTCTGACACCAGCAGAGCAACTATCTCCCCAGAGACAGAAGGTTGAAATGGACAGGCCCCCAGGCCCTAATCTGAACCTTAGCTTTGGTTTCCATGTGTCCGTTCTCAGAGGTTTGTTTTCGTAGACCAGCACACGGGGCTTTTCTGAGGCACCAAACCAAACCTCTCTCGCCTCCACATGGGGAGCTTACTTACTGGGGATGTATCAAACCCTTCAGGTAGGAGAGTTCCACAGGGCCACTGAACAACCAGCACATTCCAAGGTTTCCATGGACCCAAACGCACATTATGACGCATCCTCAGGAGAGGCCATTTCAACTCAGCCCCCTGGTTAGGTGCCCCAGAGGCAGCAGATCAAACATATCTTGTGGCTAATGGCCAATGGGAATGCGAGGCATGCTGTACAGGGATCCATCCTTCGAACCGTGCTCTCCAGTCCTTCCGTATGGTATGTCCTGGAGCCATGCAACAGGACTCGAATGTCCCACAGAAGGAAACCTGGTGGTTTGGGGCAACCACCAAACTCAGCGTGGGAAAACTTCCTTGGCCTCATGAGGCCCCCGCTTCATGAAGGGGCCATCATGGACACATACTCCAGCCTCAGCCAACGTCTGATCCTCAGCCTGACTTCAGATGCAGGAGATTTTGATTCAGCCTCTGCCTAGTGGGCCTGCTCTGCCCTTGGCTCCAATCCTCACTTTAGCTTGTGTTCCTAGACTTCCGTCCTCACACTCCTGGCCCACAAACCCTCCCTTCTGGGAATTCTGGGGCCACAATGAAGCACTCCGCCTGCCTCCCAGGAGAAAAACTTCGTCTAAAGTGCTCCCAGAAACCCCAAATGAGGATCAAACTGCTTGGCCCTCGGCAACACCCCAATTGCATAGGCTACCTTAAACACTGATGCTCTGTCGCAAATAGCCTGAGCCCAGACCTTCCAACAGACACCGACACAGCTGGCTGCACACCCAGCACATTGGACCCGCCACTGCCTTAGGCCACCATCCATTCCCAACCTGGGTTTTCAGTCATCAGAACCTAGACCTTATCTCCAATCCCTGCGCAGGGGGGAACCTGATGCACAAGTCAGAACCCCTCCTTCCCCATGGCAAGAAACCTTGCTGCTGGCAGTGAGTCAAACCTTCAGTGTAGGAGAAAACGGCATGGCCCATGAGGCCACGCCCATGTGTGAGGGCCGCCTTGGGCACAAACACACATTGTGACCCTCAGCGTGAGTACCTTATTCAAGTAACGCCTCTCAGTGATTGGACCAAGAGCCCGCATATGTGGCTTGCCATGCCCATAGGCACGCAGGACTAACTAGATGGTGTGTATTCCAGTTGAGGGAACCCACTGCTGTGCTCTAGAGTCCCTCTCCTGGGGGGTCCCCTGTGGCAGAAAACAGTACTCTTCCCTTCCCACAGAATGAACCCAAACACTTGGGAGCTTGGACAATCCCCCGAGAGGAAGGATCTTCCTCGGCCCCTGAAGCAACCCCTACCCTGAACGGCCACTGTGAACGCAACACCCAGAGACAAAAGCCTGAGCGACTGCCTCCCACTTGCCCTCCTTTGATATCCAGAGGATCTCCCCTCTCGGACTGGAGATCAGGCCTGCCATTACCTTGGCCCCTACCTGAGCCAAGTTTGCTTTTTCAGACATCTGTCCCCACAGCCCTGGCAAACACAGCCTCTAGGCTGGGTCCTCTGGAGCCATACCACAGGACCATGCCTGCTCTCTCCTGGGAAACTCTGTCCATTCCTTTGGCCACACACCTCCAGAATATGAGAAACCTCAAGGCCCCCGAGGACATACCATTACCGGGAGCCTCCCTGCACACACAGGGGCCTTCGGACACAAGCGGAGCTGCTACCTCCATGAAGGCATGCACACAGATGTCAACAGAGATAGAAGGTTGAGCCGGACAGGCCCTTAGGCCCTAATCTCAACTCTTGCTTTGTTTTCCAGGTGTCACTCCTCAGAGGCTTTGGTTCGAAGAACAGGATATGGGGCTTTCCTGAGGCACTGAACAGAACTTCTCTCGTCTCCACATGGGAAGCTTCCTTGTTGGAGCCGTGTCAAACACCTCAGGTTGGAGAATCCTGCAGAGTCCCTGAGCCACCTCCACATTCCAAGGTCTCCCAGGCCACCAAGCCACAGTAGGACTCATCTTCAGGAGAGTCCATTTCAACTCTCCCCTCTGGGTAGCTCACCCAGGAGCCCGCAGATTGAGCCTGCCTTGTCCTGACTAAAGAGTGGGAATATGAGGTGGCGTTCCCAGGCATCCATGCTTAGACACCTGCTCTCGAGTCTTTCCGTATGGGGCCTCCTGGAAGCATCCAATAGCACTCGACTTTCGTGCAGAAGGAAACCTTGAGGTTTGGAGTAGTTCACAAATCCCATCGTAGGCAAACCTTCCTGGCCTCATGAGGCCCCCACACCATTCAGGAAGAGGCCATGCTGGACAAAAACTGTAGCCTGAGGCACGTCTCAGAGTTGAAATGACCTCAGTGCAGGAGATCTCGATTCAGCCTCTCAGAGTGGGCCTGCCGTGCCATCGGTCCCAAACCTCACGCTAGCTTGTGTTTTCAGACTTCCTTCCTCACACTCCTGGCAAACAAGCCCTCCGGACTAGGAACTCCAGAACCACAACCCAGCCCAGGGTCTGCCCAAGGGAAGAAAAACGTTTCCCTCAGGGGCTCTCTCCAGAAAACCCAGATGAGGATCTAGCTGCTCGTGCCTCGACGGTACCCGAACTGGATAGGCTGCTCTGGGCACTCATGCTCTGTCTGACACAGCCTGAAGCCAGACGTCCAGACAGACAAGGAGACAGCTGGCCGCACACCCAGCACTTCGGACACGCCATGGTCTTATGCCGTCACCTCTTCCTAACCTTGGTTTTCAGATATCTGAACCTAGACATTATATCAATTCTCCACACAGCTGGGTATCGCAAGCACAACACAGAACTCCTCCTTCCCCGTGGCTGTAAAGCTTGCTCTTGGCATGGAGTCACACCTTCAGGGTGGGAGAAACCTTCCTGGTCCCTGATGCCACGCCCAAACTTGAGTGCTGCTTGGGCACAAATTCACACTCTGACCCTCAGCATGAGCCCCATGTCAAAGAAAGGCCTGTCAGGGCCTGGGCCAAGAGCCCGCATATGGGGCTTGCCAAGCCCCTATGCACCCAATCCTCACCAGTGTTTGAGATTTCCAGTCGCCCCGCCCGTACCTGGGGCTCTGCTCTGGAATCCCTTTCTTGGAGAGACACGTGAGCCAGACAACACATTTCCACCCTTCCCACAAAATGACCCCAAACTCTTGGGAGCTGGGACAAATCCCCAGAGAGGGATACTCGTCCACAGTCCCTGAGGCCACCCCTCCAATCCACGGCTATCTCGGACACAACATCCAGAGACAAAAGCCTGAAGGAACACCTCCCACTCGCCCTTGTTTCAGAGGCCCAGGAGCTCCCTCTCGGGCTGTATATCCGGCCTGCCATACCCTAGGCGCCACTCATAAGCTGAGTTTGTGTTTTCAGACTTCTGTGCCCTCAGCCTGGACCCACACAACCGTCAGGCTAGGGCCTCTGGAGCCACAGCCAAAGATTGTGCCTGCCCTCTCCAAGGAAATTGTGCCCAATCCATTGACCACATCCCTACAGGTTAGGGAAAAGCTCCAAGGCCCCTGAGGCCATCAACAGTGTAGGCCACCCTGGACTAAGAGGGGCTCTCTGACACCAGCAGAGCAACTATCTCCCCAGAGACAGAAGGTTGAAATGGACAGGCCCCCAGGCCCTAATCTGAACCTTAGCTTTGGTTTCCATGTGTCCGTCCTCAGAGGTTTGTTTTCGTAGACCAGCACACGGGGCTTTTCTGAGGCACCAAACCAAACCTCTCTCGCCTCCACATGGGGAGCTTACTTACTGGGGATGTATCAAACCCTTCAGGTAGGAGAGTTCCACAGGGCCACTGAACAACCAGCACATTCCAAGGTTTCCATGGACCCAAACGCACATTATGACGCATCCTCAGGAGAGGCCATTTCAACTCAGCCCCCTGGTTAGGTGCCCCAGAGGCAGCAGATCAAACATATCTTGTGGCTAATGGCCAATGGGAATGCGAGGCATGCTGTACAGGGATCCATCCTTCGAACCGTGCTCTCCAGTCCTTCCGTATGGTATGTCCTGGAGCCATGCAACAGGACTCGAATGTCCCACAGAAGGAAACCTGGTGGTTTGGGGCAACCTCCAAAATCAGCGTGGGAAAACTTCCTTGGCCTCATGAGGCCCCCGCTTCATGAAGGTGCCATCATGGACACATACTCCAGCCTCAGCCAACGTCTGATCCTCAGCCTGACTTCAGATGCAGGAGATTTTGATTCAGCCTCTGCCTAGTGGGCCTGCTCTGCCCTTGGCTCCAATCCTCACTTTAGCTTGTGTTCCTAGACTTCCGTCCTCACACTCCTGGCCCACAAACCCTCCCTTCTGGGAATTCTGGGGCCACAATGAAGCACTCCGCCTGCCTCCCAGGAGAAAAACTTCGTCTATGGTGCTGCCCAGAAACCCAGAATGAGGATCAAACTGCTTGGCCCTTGGCAACACCCCAATTGCAAAGGCTACCTTAAGCACTGATGCTCTGTCGCAAATAGCCTGAGCCCAGACCTTCCAACAGACACCGACACAGCTGGCTGCACACCCAGCACATTTGACCCGCCACTGCCTTAGGCCACCATCCATTCCCAACCTGGGTTTTCAGTCATCAGAACCTAGACCTTATCTCCAATCCCTGCACAGGGGGGAACCTGATGCACAAGTCAGAACCCCTCCTTCCCCATGGCAAGAAACCTTGCTGCTGGCAGTGAGTCAAACCTTCAGTGTAGGAGAAAACGGCATGGCCCATGAGGCCACGCCCATGTGTGAGGGCCGCCTTGGGCACAAACACACATTGTGACCCTCAGCGTGAGTACCTTATTCAAGTAACGCCTCTCAGTGATTGGACCAAGAGCCCGCATATGTGGCTTGCCATGCCCATAGGCACGCAGGACTAACTAGATGGTGTGTATTCCAGTTGAGGGAACCCACTGCTGTGCTCTAGAGTCCCTCTCCTGGGGGGTCCCCTGTGGCAGAAAACAGTACTCTTCCCTTCCCACAGAATGAACCCAAACACTTGGGAGCTTGGACAATCCCCCGACAGGAAGGCTCTTCCTCGGTCCCTGAAGCAACCCCTACCCTGAACGGCCACTGTGAACGCAACACCCAGAGACAAAAGCCTGAGCGACTGCCTCCCACTTGCCCTCCTTTGATATCCCGAGGATCTCCCCTCTCGGACTGGAGATCAGGCCTGCCATTACCTTGGCCCCTACCTGAGCCAAGTTTGCTTTTTCAGACATCTGTCCCCACAGCCCTGGCAAACACAACCTCTAGGCTGGGTCCTCTGGAGCCATACCACAGGACCATGCCTGCTCTCTCCTGGGAAACTCTGTCCATTCCTTTGGCCACACACCTCCAGAATATGAGAAACCTCAAGGCCCCCGAGGACATACCATTACCGGGAGCCTCCCTGCACACACAGGGGCCTTCGGACACAAGCTGAGCTGCTACCTCCATGAAGGCATGCACACAGATGTCAACAGAGATAGAAGGTTGAGCCGGACAGGCCCTTAGGCCCTAATCTCAACTCTTGCTTTGTTTTCCAGGTGTCACTCCTCAGAGGCTTTGGTTCGAAGAACAGGATATGGGGCTTTCCTGAGGCACTGAACAGAACTTCTCTCGTCTCCACATGGGAAGCTTCCTTGTTGGAGCCGTGTCAAACACCTCAGGTTGGAGAATCCTGCAGAGTCCCTGAGCCACCTCCACATTCCAAGGTCTCCCAGGCCACCAAGCCACAGTAGGACTCATCTTCAGGAGAGTCCATTTCAACTCTCCCCTCTGGGTAGCTCACCCAGGAGCCCGCAGATTGAGCCTGCCTTGTCCTGACTAAAGAGTGGGAATATGAGGTGGCGTTCCCAGGCATCCATGCTTAGACACCTGCTCTCGAGTCTTTCCGTATGGGGCCTCTTGGAACCATCCAATAGCACTCGACTTTCGTGCAGAAGGAAACCTTGAGGTTTGGAGTAGTTCACAAATCCCATCGTAGGCAAACCTTCCTGGCCTCATGAGGCCCCCACACCATTCAGGAAGAGGCCATGCTGGACAAAAACTCTAGCCTGAGGCACGTCTCAGAGTTGACATGACCTCTGTGCAGGAGATCTCGATTCAGCCTCTCAGAGTGGGCCTGCCGTGCCATCGGTCCCAAACCTCACGCTAGCTTGTGTTTTCAGACTTCCTTCCTCACACTCCTGGCAAACAAGCCCTCCGGACTAGGAACTCCAGAACCACAACCCAGCCCAGGGTCTGCCCAAGGGAAGAAAAACGTTTCCCTGTGGGGCTCTCTCCAGAAAACCCAGATGAGGATCAACCTGCTCGGGCCTCGACGGTACCCGAACTGGATAGGCTGCTCTGGGCACTCATGCTCTGTCTGACACAGCCTGAAGCCAGACGTCCAGACAGACAAGGAGAGAGCTGGCCGCACACCCAGCACTTCGGACACGCCATGGTCTTATGCCGTCACCTCTTCCTAACCTTGGTTTTCAGATATCTGAACCTAGACATTATATCAATTCTCCACACAGCTGGGTATCGCAAGCACAACACAGAACTCCTCCTTCCCCGTGGCTGTAAAGCTTGCTCTTGGCATGGAGTCACACCTTCAGGGTGGGAGAAACCTTCCTGGTCCCTGATGCCACGCCCAAACTTGAGTGCTGCTTGGGCACAAATTCACACTCTGACCCTCAGCATGAGCCCCATGTCAAAGAAAGGCCTGTCAGGGCCTGGGCCAAGAGCCCGCATATGGGGCTTGCCAAGCCCCTATGCACCCAATCCTCACCAGTGTTTGAGTTTTCCAGTCGCCCCGCCCGTACCTGGGGCTCTGCTCTGGAATCCCATTCTTGGAGAGACACGTGAGCCAGACAACACATTTCCACCCTTCCCACAAAATGACCCCAAACTCTTGGGAGCTGGGACAAATCCCCAGAGAGGGATACTCGTCCACAGTCCCTGAGGTCACCCCTCCAATCCACGGCTATCTCGGACACAACATCCAGAGACAAAAGCCTGAAGGAACGCCTCCCACTCGCCCTTGTTTCAGAGGCCCAGGAGCTCCCTCTCGGGCTGTACATCTGGCCTGCCATACCCTAGGCGCCACTCATAAGCTGAGTTTGTGTTTTCAGACTTCTGTGCCCTCAGCCTGGACCCACACAACCGCCAGGCTAGGGCCTCTGGAGCCACAGCGAAAGATTGTGCCTGCCCTCTCCAAGGAAATTGTGCCCAATCCATTGACCACAACCCTACAGGTTAGGGAAAAGCTCCAAGGCCCCTGAGGCCATCAATAGTGTAAGCCACCCTGGACTAAGAGGGGCTCTCTGACACCAGCGGAGCAACTATCTCCACTTAGACTCTCAGACAGTGTCCCCAGAGACAGAAGGTTGAAATGGACAGGCCCCCAGGCCCTAATCTGAACCTTAGCTTTGGTTTCCATGTGTCCGTCCTCAGAGGTCTGTTTTCGTAGACCAGCACACGGGGCTTTTCTGAGGCTCCAAACCAAACCTCTCTCGCCTCCACATGGGGAGCTTACTTACTGGGGATGTATCAAACCCTTCAGGTAGGAGAGTTCCGCAGGGCCACTGAACAACCAGCACATTCCAAGGTTTCCATGGACCCAAACGCACATTATGACGCATCCTCAGGAGAGGCCATTTCAACTCAGCCCCCTGGTTAGCGTGCCCCAGAGGCAGCAGATCAAACATATCTTGTGGCTAATGGCCAATGGGAATGCGAGGCATGCTGTACAGGGATCCATCCTTCGAACCGTGTTCTCCCGTCCTTCCGTATGGTATGTCCTGGAGCCATGCAACAGGACTCGAATGTCCCACAGAAGGAAACCTGGTGGTTTGGGGCAACCTCCAAACTCAGCGTGGGAAAACTTCCTTGGCCTCATGAGGCCCCCGCTTCATGAAGGGGCCATCATGGACACATACTCCAGCCTCAGCCAACGTCTGATCCTCAGCCTGACTTCAGATGCAGGAGATTTTGATTCAGCCTCTGCCTAGTGGGCCTGCTCTGCCCTTGGCTCCAATCCTCACTTTAGCTTGTGTTCCTAGACTTCCGTCCTCACACTCCTGGCCCGCAAACCCTCCCTACTGGGAATTCTGGGGCCACAATGAAGCACTCCGCCTGCCTCCCAGGAGAAAAACTTTGTCTATGGTGCTGCCCAGAAACCCCAAATGAGGATCAAACTGCTTGGCCCTCGGCAACACCCCAATTGCATAGGCTACCTTAAACACTGATGCTCTGTCGCAAATAGCCTGAGCCCAGACCTTCCAACAGACACCGACACAGCTGGCTGCACACCCAGCACATTGGACCCGCCACTGCCTTAGGCCACCATCCATTCCCAACCTGGGTTTTCAGTCATCAGAACCTAGACCTTATCTCCAATCCCTGCACAGGGGGGAACCTGATGCACAAGTCAGAACCCCTCCTTCCCCATGGCAAGAAACCTTGCTGCTGGCAGTGAGTCAAACCTTCAGTGTAGGAGAAAACGGCATGGCCCATGAGGCCACGCCCATGTGTGAGGGCCGCCTTGGGCACAAACACACATTGTGACCCTCAGTGTGAGTACCTTATTCAAGTAACGCCTCTCAGTGATTGGACCAAGAGCCCGCATATGTGGCTTGCCATGGCCATAGGCATGCAGGACTAACTAGATGGTGTGTATTCCAGTTGAGGGAACCCACTGCTGTGCTCTAGAGTCCCTCTCCTGGGGGGTCCCCTGTGGCAGAAAACAGTACTCTTCCCTTCCCACAGAATGAACCCAAACACTTGGGAGCTTGGACAATCCCCCGAGAGGAAAGCTCTTCCTCGGCCCCTCAAGCAACCCCTTCCCTGAACGGCCACTGTGAACGCAACACCCAGAGACAAAAGCCTGATCGACTGCCTCCCACTTGCCCTCCTTTGATATCCAGAGGATCTCCCCTCTCGGACTGGAGATCAGGCCTGCAATTACCTTGGCCCCTACCTGAGCCAAGTTTGCTTTTTCAGACATCTGTCCCCACAGCCCTGGCAAACACAGCCTCTAGGCTGGGTCCTCTGGAGCCATACCACAGGACCATGCCTGCTCTCTCCTGGGAAACTCTGTCCATTCCTTTGGCCACACACCTCCAGAATATGAGAAACCTCAAGGCCCCCGAGGACATACCATTACCGGGAGCCTCCCTGCACACACAGGGGCCTTCGGACACAAGCGGAGCTGCTACCTCCATGAAGGCATGCACACAGATGTCAACAGAGATAGAAGTTTGAGCCCGACAGGCCCTTAGGCCCTAATCTCAACTCTTGCTTTGTTTTCCAGGTGTCACTCCTCAGAGGCTTTGGTTCGAAGAACAGCATATGGGGCTTTCCTGAGGCACTGAACAGAACTTCTCTCGTCTCCACATGGGAAGCTTCCTTGTTGGAGCCGTGTCTAACACCTCAGGTTGGAGAATCCTGCAGAGTCCCTGAGCCACCTCCACATTCCAAGGTCTCCCAGGCCACCAAGCCACAGTAGGACTCATCTTCAGGAGAGTCCATTTCAACTCTCCCCTCTGGGTAGCTCACCCAGGAGCCCGCAGATTGAGCCTGCCTTGTCCTGACTAAAGAGTGGGAATATGAGGTGGCGTTCCCAGGCATCCATGCTTAGACACCTGCTCTCGAGTCTTTCCGTATGGGGCCTCCTGGAACCATCCAATAGCACTCGACTTTCGTGCAGAAGGAAACCTTGAGGTTTGGAGTAGTTCACAAATCCCATCGTAGGCAAACCTTCCTGGCCTCATGAGGCCCCCACACCATTCAGGAAGAGGCTATGCTGGACAAAAACTCTAGCCTGAGGCACGTCTCAGAGTTGACATGACCTCAGTGCAGGAGATCTCGATTCAGCCTCTCAGAGTGGGCCTGCCGTGCCATCGGTCCCAAACCTCACGCTAGCTTGTGTTTTCAGACTTCCTTCCTCACACTCCTGGCAAACAAGCCCTCCGGACTAGAAACTCCAGATAACAACAACCCAGCCCAGGGTCTGCCCAAGGGTAGAAAAACGTTTCCCTGTGGGGCTCTCTCCAGAAAACCCAGATGAGGATCAACCTGCTCGGGCCTCGACGGTACCCGAATTGGATAGGCTGCTCTGGGCACTCATGCTCTGTCTGACACAGCCTGAAGCCAGACGTCCAGACAGACAAGGAGACAGCTGGCCGCACACCCAGCACTTTGGACACGCCATGGTCTTATGCCGTCACCTCTTCCTAACCTTGGTTTTCAGATATCTGAACCTAGACATTATATCAATTCTCCACACAGCTGGGTATCGCAAGCACAACACAGAACTCCTCCTTCCCCGTGGCTGTAATGCTTGCTCTTGGCATGGAGTCACACCTTCAGGGTGGGAGAAACCTTCCTGGTCCCTGATGCCACGCCCAAACTTGAGTGCTGCTTGGGCACAAATTCACACTCTGACCCTCATCATGAGCCCCATGTCAAAGAAAGGCCTGTCAGGGCCTGGGCGAAGAGCCCGCATATGGGGCTTGCCAAGCCGCTATGCACCCAATCCTCACCAGTGTTTGAGTTTTCCAGTCGCCCCGCCCGTACCTGGGGCTCTGCTCTGGAATCCCTTTCTTGGAGAGACACGTGAGCCAGACAACACTTTTCCACCCTTCCCACAAAATGACCCCAAACTCTTGGGAGCTGGGACAAATCCCCAGAGAGGGATACTCGTCCACAGTCCCTGAGGCCACCCCTCCAATCCACGGCTATCTCGGACACAACATCCAGAGACAAAAGCCTGAAGGAACGCCTCCCACTCGCCCTTGTTTCAGAGGCCCAGGAGCTCCCTCTCGGGCTGTACATCCAGCCTGCCATACCCTAGGCGCCACTCATAAGCTGAGTTTGTGTTTTCAGACTTCTGTGCCCTCAGCCTGGACCCACACAACCGCCAGGCTAGGGCCTCTGGAGCCACAGCGAAAGATTGTGCCTGCCCTCTCCAAGGAAATTGTGCCCAATCCATTGACCACAACCCTACAGGTTAGGGAAAAGCTCCAAGGCCCCTGAGGCCATCAATAGTGTAGGCCACCCTGGACAAAGAGGGGCTCCCTGACACCAGCGGAGCAACTATCTCCACTTAGACTCTCAGACAGTGTCCCCAGAGACAGAAGGTTGAAATGGACAGGCCCCCAGGCCCTAATCTGAACCTTAGCTTTGGTTTCCATGTGTCCGTCCTCAGAGGTCTGTTTTCGTAGACCAGCACACGGGGCTTTTCTGAGGCTCCAAAACAAACCTCTCTCGCCTCCACATGGGGAGCTTACTTACTGGGGATGTATCAAACCCTTCAGGTAGGAGAGTTCCGCAGGGCCACTGAACAACCAGCACATTCCAAGGTTTCCATGGACCCAAACGCACATTATGACGCATCCTCAGGAGAGGCCATTTCAACTCAGCCCCCTGGTCAGCGTGCCCCAGAGGCAGCAGATCAAACATATCTTGTGGCTAATGGCCAATGGGAATGCGAGGCATGCTGTACAGGGATCCATCCTTCGAACCGTGCTCTCCAGTCCTTCCGTATGGTATGTCCTGGAGCCATGCAACAGGACTCGAATGTCCCACAGAAGGAAACCTGGTGGTTTGGGGCAACCTCCAAACTCAGCGTGGGAAAACTTCCTTGGCCTCATGAGGCCCCCGCTTCATGAAGGGGCCATCATGGACACATACTCCAGCCTCAGCCAACGTCTGATCCTCAGCCTGACTTCAGATGCAGGAGATTTTGATTCAGCCTCTGCCTAGTGGGCCTGCTCTGCCCTTGGCTCCAATCCTCACTTTAGCTTGTGTTCCTAGACTTCCGTCCTCACACTCCTGGCCCGCAAACCCTCCCTACTGGGAATTCTGGGGCCACAATGAAGCACTCCGCCTGCCTCCCAGGAGAAAAACTTTGTCTATGGTGCTGCCCAGAAACCCCAAATGAGGATCAAACTGCTTGGCCCTCGGCAACACCCCAATTGCATAGGCTACCTTAAACACTGATGCTCTGTCGCAAATAGCCTGAGCCCAGACCTTCCAACAGACACCGACACAGCTGGCTGCACACCCAGCACATTGGACCCGCCACTGCCTTAGGCCACCATCCATTCCCAACCTGGGTTTTCAGTCATCAGAACCTAGACCTTATCTCCAATCCCTGCACAGGGGGGAACCTGATGCACAAGTCAGAACCCCTCCTTCCCCATGGCAAGAAACCTTGCTGCTGGCAGTGAGTCAAACCTTCAGTGTAGGAGAAAACGGCATGGCCCATGAGGCCACGCCCATGTGTGAGGGCCGCCTTGGGCACAAACACACATTGTGACCCTCAGTGTGAGTACCTTATTCAAGTAACGCCTCTCAGTGATTGGACCAAGAGCCCGCATATGTGGCTTGCCATGCCCATAGGCATGCAGGACTAACTAGATGGTGTGTATTCCAGTTGAGGGAACCCACTGCTGTGCTCTAGAGTCCGTCTTCTGGGGGGTCCCCTGTGGCAGAAAACAGTACTCTTCCCTTCCCACAGAATGAACCCAAACACTTGGGAGCTTGGACAATCCCCCGAGAGGAAGGCTCTTCCTCGGTCCCTGAAGCAACCCCTACCCTGAACGGCCACTGTGAACGCAACACCCAGAGACAAAAGCCTGAGCGACTGCCTCCCACTTGCCCTCCTTTGATATCTAGAGGATCTCCCCTCTCGGACTGGAGATCAGGCCTACCATTTCCTTGGCCCCTACCTGAGCCAAGTTTGCTTTTTCAGACATCTGTCCCCACAGCCCTGGCAAACACAGCCTCTAGGCTGGGTCCTCTGGAGCCATACCACAGGACCATGCCTGCTCTCTCCTGGGAAACTCTGTCCATTCCTTTGGCCACACACCTCCAGAATATGAGAAACCTCAAGGCCCCGGAGGACATACCATTACCGGGAGCCTCCCTGCACACACAGGGGCCTTCGGACACAAGCTGAGCTGCTACCTCCATGAAGGCATGCACACAGATGTCAACAGAGATAGAAGGTTGAGCCGGACAGGCCCTTAGGCCCTAATCTCAACTCTTGCTTTGTTTTCCAGGTGTCACTCCTCAGAGGCTTTGGTTCGAAGAACAGGATATGGGGCTTTCCTGAGGCACTGAACAGAACTTCTCTCGTCTCCACATGGGAAGCTTCCTTGTTGGAGCCGTGTCAAACACCTCAGGTTGGAGAATCCTGCAGAGTCCCTGAGCCACCTCCACATTCCAAGGTCTCCCAGGCCACCAAGCCACAGTAGGACTCATCTTCAGGAGAGTCCATTTCAACTCTCCCCTCTGGGTAGCTCACCCAGGAGCCCGCAGATTGAGCCTGCCTTGTCCTGACTAAAGAGTGGGAATATGAGGTGGCGTTCCCAGGCATCCATGCTTAGACACCTGCTCTCGAGTCTTTCCGTATGGGGCCTCTTGGAACCATCCAATAGCACTCGACTTTCGTGCAGAAGGAAACCTTGAGGTTTGGAGTAGTTCACAAATCCCATCGTAGGCAAACATTCCTGGCCTCATGAGGCCCCCACACCATTCAGGAAGAGGCCATGCTGGACAAAAACTCTAGCCTGAGGCACGTCTCAGAGTTGACATGACCTCTGTGCAGGAGATCTCGATTCAGCCTCTCAGAGTGGGCCTGCCGTGCCATCGGTCCCAAACCTCACGCTAGCTTGTGTTTTCAGACTTCCTTCCTCACACTCCTGGCAAACAAGCCCTCCGGACTAGGAACTCCAGAACCACAACCCAGCCCAGGGTCTGCCCAAGGGAAGAAAAACGTTTCCCTGTGGGGCTCTCTCCAGAAAACCCAGATGAGGATCAACCTGCTCGGGCCTCGACGGTACCCGAACTGGATAGGCTGCTCTGGGCACTCATGCTCTGTCTGACACAGCCTGAAGCCAGACGTCCAGACAGACAAGGAGAGAGCTGGCCGCACACCCAGCACTTCGGACACGCCATGGTCTTATGCCGTCACCTCTTCCTAACCTTGGTTTTCAGATATCTGAACCTAGACATTATATCAATTCTCCACACAGCTGGGTATCGCAAGCACAACACAGAACTCCTCCTTCCCCGTGGCTGTAAAGCTTGCTCTTGGCATGGAGTCACACCTTCAGGGTGGGAGAAACCTTCCTGGTCCCTGATGCCACGCCCAAACTTGAGTGCTGCTTGGGCACAAATTCACACTCTGACCCTCAGCATGAGCCCCATGTCAAAGAAAGGCCTGTCAGGGCCTGGGCCAAGAGCCCGCATATGGGGCTTGCCAAGCCCCTATGCACCCAATCCTCACCAGTGTTTGAGTTTTCCAGTCGCCCCGCCCGTACCTGGGGCTCTGCTCTGGAATCCCATTCTTGGAGAGACACGTGAGCCAGACAACACATTTCCACCCTTCCCACAAAATGACCCCAAACTCTTGGGAGCTGGGACAAATCCCCAGAGAGGGATACTCGTCCACAGTCCCTGAGGTCACCCCTCCAATCCACGGCTATCTCGGACACAACATCCAGAGACAAAAGCCTGAAGGAACGCCTCCCACTCGCCCTTGTTTCAGAGGCCCAGGAGCTCCCTCTCGGGCTGTACATCTGGCCTGCCATACCCTAGGCGCCACTCATAAGCTGAGTTTGTGTTTTCAGACTTCTGTGCCCTCAGCCTGGACCCACACAACCGCCAGGCTAGGGCCTCTGGAGCCACAGCGAAAGATTGTGCCTGCCCTCTCCAAGGAAATTGTGCCCAATCCATTGACCACAACCCTACAGGTTAGGGAAAAGCTCCAAGGCCCCTGAGGCCATCAATAGTGTAGGCCACCCTGGACTAAGAGGGGCACTCTGACACCAGCGGAGCAACTATCTCCACTTAAACTCTCAGACAGTGTCCCCAGAGACAGAAGGTTGAAATGGACAGGCCCCCAGGCCCTAATCTGAACCTTAGCTTTGGTTTCCATGTGTCCGTCCTCAGAGGTCTGTTTTCGTAGACCAGCTCACGGGGCTTTTCTGAGGCTCCAAACCAAACCTCTCTCGCCTCCACATGGGGAGCTTACTTACTGGGGATGTATCAAACCCTTCAGGTAGGAGAGTTCCGCAGGGCCACTGAACAACCAGCACATTCCAAGGTTTCCATGGACCCAAACGCACATTATGACGCATCCTCAGGAGAGGCCATTTCAACTCAGCCCCCTGGTTAGCGTGCCCCAGAGGCAGCAGATCAAACATATCTTGTGGCTAATGGCCAATGGGAATGCGAGGCATGCTGTACAGGGATCCATCCTTCGAACCGTGCTCTCCCGTCCTTCCGTATGGTATGTCCTGGAGCCATGCAACAGGACTCGAATGTCCCACAGAAGGAAACCTGGTGGTTTGGGGCAACCTCCAAACTCAGCGTGGGAAAACTTCCTTGGCCTCATGAGGCCCCCGCTTCATGAAGGGGCCATCATGGACACATACTCCAGCCTCAGCCAACGTCTGATCCTCAGCCTGACTTCAGATGCAGGAGATTTTGATTCAGCCTCTGCCTAGTGGGCCTGCTCTGCCCTTGGCTCCAATCCTCACTTTAGCTTGTGTTCCTAGACTTCCGTCCTCACACTCCTGGCCCGCAAACCCTCCCTACTGGGAATTCTGGGGCCACAATGAAGCACTCCGCATGCCTCCCAGGAGAAAAACTTTGTCTATGGTGCTGCCCAGAAACCCCAAATGAGGATCAAACTGCTTGGCCCTCGGCAACACCCCAATTGCATAGGCTACCTTAAACACTGATGCTCTGTCGCAAATAGCCTGAGCCCAGACCTTCCAACAGACACCGACACAGCTGGCTGCACACCCAGCACATTGGACCCGCCACTGCCTTAGGCCACCATCCATTCCCAACCTGGGTTTTCAGTCATCAGAACCTAGACCTTATCTCCAATCCCTGCACAGGGGGGAACCTGATGCACAAGTCAGAACCCCTCCTTCCCCATGGCAAGAAACCTTGCTGCTGGCAGTGAGTCAAACCTTCAGTGTAGGAGAAAACGGCATGGCCCATGAGGCCACGCCCATGTGTGAGGGCCGCCTTGGGCACAAACACACATTGTGACCCTCAGTGTGAGTACCTTATTCAAGTAACGCCTCTCAGTGATTGGACCAAGAGCCCGCATATGTGGCTTGCCATGGCCATAGGCATGCAGGACTAACTAGATGGTGTGTATTCCAGTTGAGGGAACCCACTGCTGTGCTCTAGAGTCCCTCTCCTGGGGGGTCCCCTGTGGCAGAAAACAGTATTCTTCCCTTCCCACAGAATGAACCCAAACACTTGGGAGCTTGGACAATCCCCCGAGAGGAAAGCTCTTCCTCGGCCCCTCAAGCAACCCCTTCCCTGAACGGCCACTGTGAACGCAACACCCAGAGACAAAAGCCTGATCGACTGCCTCCCACTTGCCCTCCTTTGATATCCAGAGGATCTCCCCTCTCGGACTGGAGATCAGGCCTGCCATTACCTTGGCCCCTACCTGAGCCAAGTTTGCTTTTTCAGACATCTGTCCCCACAGCCCTGGCAAACACAGCCTCTAGGCTGGGTCCTCTGGAGCCATACCACAGGACCATGCCTGCTCTCTCCTGGGAAACTCTGTCCATTCCTTTGGCCACACACCTCCAGAATATGAGAAACCTCAAGGCCCCCGAGGACATACCATTACCGGGAGCCTCCCTGCACACACAGGGGCCTTCGGACACAAGCGGAGCTGCTACCTCCATGAAGGCATGCACACAGATGTCAACAGAGATAGAAGTTTGAGCCCGACAGGCCCTTAGGCCCTAATCTCAACTCTT
The DNA here is from genome assembly GCF_964662115.1 of Mustela nivalis. Lineage (NCBI taxonomy): Eukaryota > Metazoa > Chordata > Mammalia > Carnivora > Mustelidae > Mustela > Mustela nivalis. Next base: position 1,004,814 of record NW_028136380.1, read on the forward strand.
GCTTTGTTTTCCAGGTGTCACTCCTCAGAGGCTTTGGTTCGAAGAACAGCATATGGGGCTTTCCTGAGGCACTGAACAGAACTTCTCTCGTCTCCACATGGGAAGCTTCCTTGTTGGAGCCGTGTCTAACACCTCAGGTTGGAGAATCCTGCAGAGTCCCTGAGCCACCTCCACATTCCAAGGTCTCCCAGGCCACCAAGCCACAGTAGGACTCATCTTCAGGAGAGTCCATTTCAACTCTCCCCTCTGGGTAGCTCACCCAGGAGCCCGCAGATTGAGCCTGCCTTGTCCTGACTAAAGAGTGGGAATATGAGGTGGCGTTCCCAGGCATCCATGCTTAGACACCTGCTCTCGAGTCTTTCCGTATGGGGCCTCCTGGAACCATCCAATAGCACTCGACTTTCGTGCAGAAGGAAACCTTGAGGTTTGGAGTAGTTCACAAATCCCATCGTAGGCAAACCTTCCTGGCCTCATGAGGCCCCCACACCATTCAGGAAGAGGCCATGCTGGACAAAAACTCTAGCCTGAGGCACGTCTCAGAGTTGAAATGACCTCAGCGCAGGAGATCTCGATTCAGCCTCTCAGAGTGGGCCTGCCGTGCCATCGGTCCCAAACCTCACGCTAGCTTGTGTTTTCAGACATCCTTCCTCACACTCCTGGCAAACAAGCCCTCCGGACTAGGAACTCCAGAACCACAACCCAGCCCAGGGTCTGCCCAAGGGAAGAAAAACGTTTCCCTGTGGGGCTCTCTCCAGAGAACCCAGATGAGGATCAACCTGCTCGGGCCTCGACGGTACCTGAACTGGATAGGCTGCTCTGGGCACTCATGCTCTGTCTGACACAGCCTGAAGCCAGATGTCCAGACAGACAAGGAGACAGCTGGCCGCACACCCAGCACTTCGGACACGCCATGGTCTTATGCCGTCACCTCTTCCTAACCTTGGTTTTCAGATATCTGAACCTAGACATTATATCAATTCTCCACACAGCTGGGTATCGCAAGCACAACACAGAACTCCTCCTTCCCCGTGGCTGTAAAGCTTGCTCTTGGCATGGAGTCACACCTTCAGGGTGGGAGAAACCTTCCTGGTCCCTGATGCCACGCCCAAACTTGAGTGCTGCTTGGGCACAATTTCACACTCTGACCCTCAGCATGAGCCCCATGTCAAAGAAAGGCCTGTCAGGGCCTGGGCGAAGAGCCCGCATATGGGGCTTGCCAAGCCGCTATGCACCCAATCCTCACCAGTGTTTGAGTTTTCCAGTCGCCCCGCCCGTACCTGGGGCTCTGCTCTGGAATCCCTTTCTTGGAGAGACACGTGAGCCAGACAACACTTTTCCACCCTTCCCACAAAATGACCCCAAACTCTTGGGAGCTGGGACAAATCCCCGGAGAGAGATACTAGTCCACAGTCCCTGAGGCCACCCCTCCAATCCACGGCTATCTCGGACACAACATCCAGAGACAAAAGCCTGAAGGAACGCCTCCCACTCGCCCTTGTTTCAGAGGCCCAGGAGCTCCCTCTCGGGCTGTACATCCGGCCTGCCATACCCTAGGCGCCACTCATAAGCTGAGTTTGTGTTTTCAGACTTCTGTGCCCTCAGCCTGGACCCACACAACCGCCAGGCTAGGGCCTCTGGAGCCACAGCGAAAGATTGTGCCTGCCCTCTCCAAGGAAATTGTGCCCAATCCATTGACCACAACCCTACAGGTTAGGGAAAAGCTCCAAGGCCCCTGAGGCCATCAATAGTGTAGGCCACCCTGGACAAAGAGGGGCTCCCTGACACCAGCGGAGCAACTATCTCCACTTAGACTCTCAGACAGTGTCCCCAGAGACAGAAGGTTGAAATGGACAGGCCCCCAGGCCCTAATCTGAACCTTAGCTTTGGTTTCCATGTGTCCGTCCTCAGAGGTCTGTTTTCGTAGACCAGCACACGGGGCTTTTCTGAGGCTCCAAACCAAACCTCTCTCGCCTCCACATGGGGAGCTTACTTACTGGGGATGTATCAAACCCTTCAGGTAGGAGAGTTCCGCAGGGCCACTGAACAACCAGCACATTCCAAGGTTTCCATGGACCCAAACGCACATTATGACGCATCCTCAGGAGAGGCCATTTCAACTCAGCCCCCTGGTCAGCGTGCCCCAGAGGCAGCAGATCAAACATATCTTGTGGCTAATGGCCAATGGGAATGCGAGGCATGCTGTACAGGGATCCATCCTTCGAACCGTGCTCTCCAGTCCTTCCGTATGGTATGTCCTGGAGCCATGCAACAGGACTCGAATGTCCCACAGAAGGAAACCTGGTGGTTTGGGGCAACCTCCAAACTCAGCGTGGGAAAACTTCCTTGGCCTCATGAGGCCCCCGCTTCATGAAGGGGCCATCATGGACACATACTCCAGCCTCAGCCAACGTCTGATCCTCAGCCTGACTTCAGATGCAGGAGATTTTGATTCAGCCTCTGCCTAGTGGGCCTGCTCTGCCCTTGGCTCCAATCCTCACTTTAGCTTGTGTTCCTAGACTTCCGTCCTCACACTCCTGGCCCACAAACCCTCCCTTCTGGGAATTCTGGGGCCACAATGAAGCACTCCGCCTGCCTCCCAGGAGAAAAACTTTGTCTATGGTGCTGCCCAGAAACCCCAAATGAGGATCAAACTGCTTGGCCCTCGGCAACACCCCAATTGCATAGGCTACCTTAAACACTGATGCTCTGTCGCAAATAGCCTGAGCCCAGACCTTCCAACAGACACCGACACAGCTGGCTGCACACCCAGCACATTGGACCCGCCACTGCCTTAGGCCACCATCCATTCCCAACCTGGGTTTTCAGTCATCAGAACCTAGACCTTATCTCCAATCCCTGCACAGGGGGGAACCTGATGCACAAGTCAGAACCCCTCCTTCCCCATGGCAAGAAACCTTGCTGCTGGCAGTGAGTCAAACCTTCAGTGTAGGAGAAAACGGCATGGCCCATGAGGCCACGCCCATGTGTGAGGGCCGCCTTGGGCACAAACACACATTGTGACCCTCAGCGTGAGTACCTTATTCAAGTAACGCCTCTCAGTGATTGGACCAAGAGCCCGCATATGTGGCTTGCCATGCCCATAGGCACGCAGGACTAAATAGATGGTGTGTATTCCAGTTGAGGGAACCCACTGCTGTGCTCTAGAGTCCCTCATCTGGGGGGTCCCCTGTGGCAGAAAACAGTACTCTTCCCTTCCCACAGAATGAACCCAAACACTTGGGAGCTTGGACAATCCCCCGAGAGGAAGGCTCTTCCTCGGTCCCTGAAGCAACCCCTACCCTGAACGGCCACTGTGAACGCAACACCCAGAGACAAAAGCCTGAGCGACTGCCTCCCACTTGCCCTCCTTTGATATCCAGAGGATCTCCCCTCTCGGACTGGAGATCAGGCCTACCATTTCCTTGGCCCCTACCTGAGCCAAGTTTGCTTTTTCAGACATCTGTCCCCACAGCCCTGGCAAACACAGCCTCTAGGCTGGGTCCTCTGGAGCCATACCACAGGACCATGCCTGCTCTCTCCTGGGAAACTCTGTCCATTCCTTTGGCCACACACCTCCAGAATATGAGAAACCTCAAGGCCCCCGAGGACATACCATTACCGGGAGCCTCCCTGCACACACAGGGGCCTTCGGACACAAGCTGAGCTGCTACCTCCATGAAGGCATGCACACAGATGTCAACAGAGATAGAAGGTTGAGCCCGACAGGCGCTTAGGCCCTAATCTCAACTCTTGCTTTGTTTTCCAGGTGTCACTCCTCAGAGGCTTTGGTTCGAAGAACAGGATATGGGGCTTTCCTGAGGCACTGAACAGAACTTCTCTCGTCTCCACATGGGAAGCTTCCTTGTTGGAGCCGTGTCAAACACCTCAGGTTGGAGAATCCTGCAGAGTCCCTGAGCCACCTCCACATTCCAAGGTCTCCCAGGCCACCAAGCCACAGTAGGACTCATCTTCAGGAGAGTCCATTTCAACTCTCCCCTCTGGGTGGCTCACCCAGGAGCCCGCAGATTGAGCCTGCCTTGTCCTGACTAAAGAGTGGGAATATGAGGTGGCGTTCCCAGGCATCCATGCTTAGACACCTGCTCTCGAGTCTTTCCGTATGGGGCCTCTTGGAACCATCCAATAGCACTCGACTTTCGTGCAGAAGGAAACCTTGAGGTTTGGAGTAGTTCACAAATCCCATCGTAGGCAAACCTTCCTGGCCTCATGAGGCCCCCACACTATTCAGGAAGAGGCCATGCTGGACAAAAACTCTAGCCTGAGGCACGTCTCAGAGTTGAAATGACCTCAGTGCAGGAGATCTCGATTCAGCCTCTCAGAGTGGGCCTGCCGTGCCATCGGTCCCAAACCTCACGCTAGCTTGTGTTTTCAGACTTCCTTCCTCACACTCCTGGCAAACAAGCCCTCCGGAATAGGAACTCCAGAACCACAACCCAGCCCAGGGTCTGCCCAAGGGAACAAAAACGTTTCCCTGTGGGGCTCTCTCCAGAGAACCCAGATGAGGATCAACCTGCTCGGGCCTCGACGGTACCTGAACTGGATAGGCTGCTCTGGGCACTCATGCTCTGTCTGACACAGCCTGAAGCCAGATGTCCAGACAGACAAGGAGACAGCTGGCCGCACACCCAGCACTTCGGACACGCCATGGTCTTATGCCGTCACCTCTTCCTAACCTTGGTTTTCAGATATCTGAACCTAGACATTATATCAATTCTCCACACAGCTGGGTATCGCAAGCACAACACAGAACTCCTCCTTCCCCGTGGCTGTAAAGCTTGCTCTTGGCATGGAGTCACACCTTCAGGGTGGGAGAAACCTTCCTGGTCCCTGATGCCACGCCCAAACTTGAGTGCTGCTTGGGCACAAATTCACACTCTGACCCTCAGCATGAGCCCCATGTCAAAGAAAGGCCTGTCAGGGCCTGGGCGAAGAGCCCGCATATGGGGCTTGCCAAGCCCCTATGCACCCAATCCTCACCAGTGTTTGAGTTTTCCAGTCGCCCCGCCCGTACCTGGGGCTCTGCTCTGGAATCCCTTTCTTGGAGAGACACGTGAGCCAGACAACACTTTTCCACCCTTCCCACAAAATGACCCCAAACTCTTGGGAGCTGGGACAAATCCCCAGAGAGGGATACTCGTCCACAGTCCCTGAGGCCACCCCTCCAATCCACGGCTATCTCGGACACAACATCCAGAGACAAAAGCCTGAAGGAACGCCTCCCACTCGCCCTTGTTTCAGAGGCCGAGGAGCTCCCTCTCGGGCTGTACATCCGGCCTGCCATACCCTAGGCGCCACTCATAAGCTGAGTTTGTGGTTTCAGACTTCTGTGCCCTCAGCCTGGACCCACACAACCGCCAGGCTAGGGCCTCTGGAGCCACAGCGAAAGATTGTGCCTGCCCTCTCCAAGGAAATTGTGCCCAATCCATTGACCACAACCCTACAGGTTAGGGAAAAGCTCCAAGGCCCCTGAGGCCATCAATAGTGTAGGCCACCCTGGACTAAGAGGGGCTCTCTGACACCAGCGGAGCAACTATCTCCACTTAGACTCTCAGACAGTGTCCCCAGAGACAGAAGGTTGAAATGGACAGGCCCCCAGGCCCTAATCTGAACCTTAGGTTTGGTTTCCATGTGTCCGTCCTCAGAGGTCTGTTTTCGTAGACCAGCACACGGGGCTTTTCTGAGGCTCCAAACCAAACCTCTCTCGCCTCCACATGGGGAGCTTACTTACTGGGGATGTATCAAACCCTTCAGGTAGGAGAGTTCCGCAGGGCCACTGAACAACCAGCACATTCCAAGGTTTCCATGGACCCAAACGCACATTATGACGCATCCTCAGGAGAGGCCATTTCAACTCAGCCCCCTGGTCAGCGTGCCCCAGAGGCAGCAGATCAAACATATCTTGTGGCTAATGGCCAATGGGAATGCGAGGCATGCTGTACAGGGATCCATCCTTCGAACCGTGCTCTCCAGTCCTTCCGTATGGTATGTCCTGGAGCCATGCAACAGGACTCGAATGTCCCACAGAAGGAAACCTGGTGGTTTGGGGCAACCTCCAAACTCAGCGTGGGAAAACTTCCTTGGCCTCATGAGGCCCCCGCTTCATGAAGGTGCCATCATGGACACATACTCCAGCCTCAGCCAACGTCTGATCCTCAGCCTGACTTCAGATGCAGGAGATTTTGATTCAGCCTCTGCCTAGTGGGCCTGCTCTGCCCTTGGCTCCAATCCTCACTTTAGCTTGTGTTCCTAGACTTCCGTCCTCACACTCCTGGCCCGCAAACCCTCCCTACTGGGAAATCTGGGGCCACAGTGAAGCACTCCGCCTGCCTCCCAGGAGAAAAACTTTGTCTATGGTGCTGCCCAGAAACCCCAAATGAGGATCAAACTGCTTGGCCCTCGGCAACACCCCAATTGCATAGGCTACCTTAAACACTGATGCTCTGTCGCAAATAGCCTGAGCCCAGACCTTCCAACAGACACCGACACAGCTGGCTGCACACCCAGCACATTGGACCCGCCACTGCCTTAGGCCACCATCCATTCCCAACCTGGGTTTTCAGTCATCAGAACCTAGACCTTATGTCCACTCCCTGCACAGGGGGGAACCTGATGCACAAGTCAGAACCCCTCCTTCCCCATGGCAAGAAACCTTGCTGCTGGCAGTGAGTCAAACCTTCAGTGTAGGAGAAAACGGCATGGCCCTTGAGGCCACGCCCATGTGTGAGGGCCGCCTTGGGCACAAACACACATTGTGACCCTCAGCGTGAGTACCTTATTCAAGTAACGCCTCTCAGTGATTGGACCAAGAGCCCGCATATGTGGCTTGCCATGCCATAGGCACGCAGGACTAAATAGATGGTGTGTATTCCAGTTGAGGGAACCCACTGCTGTGCTCTAGAGTCCTCTTCTGGGGGGTCCCCTGTGGCAGAAAACAGTACTCTTCCCTTCCCACAGAATAAACCCAAACACTTGGGAGCTTGGACAATCCCCCGAGAGGAAGGCTCTTCCTCGGTCCCTGAAGCAACCCCTATTCTGAACGGCCACTGTGAACGCAACACCCAGAGACAAAAGCCTGAGCGACTGCCTCCCACTTGCCCTCCTTTGATATCTAGAGGATCTCCCCTCTCGGACTGGAGATCAGGCCTACCATTTCCTTGGCCCCTACCTGAGCCAAGTTTGCTTTTTCAGACATCTGTCCCCACAGCCCTGGCAAACACAGCCTCTAGGCTGGGTCCTCTGGAGCCATACCACAGGACCATGCCTGCTCTCTCCTGGGAAACTCTGTCCATTCCTTTGGCCACACACCTCCAGAATATGAGAAACCTCAAGGCCCCCGAGGACATACCATTACCGGGAGCCTCCCTGCACACACAGGGGCCTTCGGACACAAGCTGAGCTGCTACCTCCATGAAGGCATGCACACAGATGTCAACAAAGATAGAAGGTTGAGCCCGACAGGCGCTTAGGCCCTAATCTCAACTCTTGCTTTGTTTTCCAGGTGTCACTCCTCAGAGGCTTTGGTTCGAAGAACAGGATATGGGGCTTTCCTGAGGCACTGAACAGAACTTCTCTCGTCTCCACATGGGAAGCTTCCTTGTTGGAGCCGTGTCAAACACCTCAGGTTGGAGAATCCTGCAGAGTCCCTGAGCCACCTCCACATTCCAAGGTCTCCCAGGCCACCAAGCCACAGTAGGACTCATCTTCAGGAGAGTCCATTTCAACTCTCCCCTCTGGGTGCTCACCCAGGAGCCCGCAGATTGAGCCTGCCTTGTCCTGACTAAAGAGTGGGAATATGAGGTGGCGTTCCCAGGCATCCATGCTTAGACACCTGCTCTCGAGTCTTTCCGTATGGGGCCTCTTGGAACCATCCAATAGCACTCGACTTTCGTGCAGAAGGAAACCTTGAGGTTTGGAGTAGTTCACAAATCCCATCGTAGGCAAACCTTCCTGGCCTCATGAGGCCCCCACACCATTCAGGAAGAGGCCATGCTGGACAAAAACTCTAGCCTGAGGCACGTCTCAGAGTTGAAATGACCTCAGTGCAGGAGATCTCGATTCAGCCTCTCAGAGTGGGCCTGCCGTGCCATCGGTCCCAAACCTCACGCTAGCTTGTGTTTTCAGACTTCCTTCCTCACACTCCTGGCAAACAAGCCCTCCGGAATAGGAACTCCAGAACCACAACCCAGCCCAGGGTCTGCCCAAGGGAACAAAAACGTTTCCCTGTGGGGCTCTCTCCAGAGAACCCAGATGAGGATCAACCTGCTCGGGCCTCGACGGTACCTGAACTGGATAGGCTGCTCTGGGCACTCATGCTCTGTCTGACACAGCCTGAAGCCAGATGTCCAGACAGACAAGGAGACAGCTGGCCGCACACCCAGCACTTCGGACACGCCATGGTCTTATGCCGTCACCTCTTCCTAACCTTGGTTTTCAGATATCTGAACCTAGACATTATATCAATTCTCCACACAGCTGGGTATCGCAAGCACAACACAGAACTCCTCCTTCCCCGTGGCTGTAAAGCTTGCTCTTGGCATGGAGTCACACCTTCAGGGTGGGAGAAACCTTCCTGGTCCCTGATGCCACGCCCAAACTTGAGTGCTGCTTGGGCACAAATTCACACTCTGACCCTCAGCATGAGCCCCATGTCAAAGAAAGGCCTGTCAGGGCCTGGGCGAAGAGCCCGCATATGGGGCTTGCCAAGCCCCTATGCACCCAATCCTCACCAGTGTTTGAGTTTTCCAGTCGCCCCGCCCGTACCTGGGGCTCTGCTCTGGAATCCCTTTCTTGGAGAGACACGTGAGCCAGACAACACTTTTCCACCCTTCCCACAAAATGACCCCAAACTCTTGGGAGCTGGGACAAATCCCCAGAGAGGGATACTCGTCCACAGTCCCTGAGGCCACCCCTCCAATCCACGGCTATCTCGGACACAACATCCAGAGACAAAAGCCTGAAGGAACGCCTCCCACTCGCCCTTGTTTCAGAGGCCGAGGAGCTCCCTCTCGGGCTGTACATCCGGCCTGCCATACCCTAGGCGCCACTCATAAGCTGAGTTTGTGGTTTCAGACTTCTGTGCCCTCAGCCTGGACCCACACAACCGCCAGGCTAGGGCCTCTGGAGCCACAGCGAAAGATTGTGCCTGCCCTCTCCAAGGAAATTGTGCCCAATCCATTGACCACAACCCTACAGGTTAGGGAAAAGCTCCAAGGCCCCTGAGGCCATCAATAGTGTAGGCCACCCTGGACTAAGAGGGGCTCTCTGACACCAGCGGAGCAACTATCTCCACTTAGACTCTCAGACAGTGTCCCCAGAGACAGAAGGTTGAAATGGACAGGCCCCCAGGCCCTAATCTGAACCTTAGCTTTGGTTTCCATGTGTCCGTCCTCAGAGGTCTGTTTTCGTAGACCAGCACACGGGGCTTTTCTGAGGCTCCAAACCAAACCTCTCTCGCCTCCACATGGGGAGCTTACTTACTGGGGATGTATCAAACCCTTCAGGTAGGAGAGTTCCGCAGGGCCACTGAACAACCAGCACATTCCAAGGTTTCCATGGACCCAAACGCACATTATGACGCATCCTCAGGAGAGGCCATTTCAACTCAGCCCCCTGGTCAGCGTGCCCCAGAGGCAGCAGATCAAACATATCTTGTGGCTAATGGCCAATGGGAATGCGAGGCATGCTGTACAGGGATCCATCCTTCGAACCGTGCTCTCCAGTCCTTCCGTATGGTATGTCCTGGAGCCATGCAACAGGACTCGAATGTCCCACAGAAGGAAACCTGGTGGTTTGGGGCAACCTCCAAACTCAGCGTGGGAAAACTTCCTTGGCCTCATGAGGCCCCCGCTTCATGAAGGTGCCATCATGGACACATACTCCAGCCTCAGCCAACGTCTGATCCTCAGCCTGACTTCAGATGCAGGAGATTTTGATTCAGCCTCTGCCTAGTGGGCCTGCTCTGCCCTTGGCTCCAATCCTCACTTTAGCTTGTGTTCCTAGACTTCCGTCCTCACACTCCTGGCCCGCAAACCCTCCCTACTGGGAATTCTGGGGCCACAATGAAGCACTCCGCCTGCCTCCCAGGAGAAAAACTTTGTCTATGGTGCTGCCCAGAAACCCCAAATGAGGATCAAACTGCTTGGCCCTCGGCAACACCCCAATTGCATAGGCTACCTTAAACACTGATGCTCTGTCGCAAATAGCCTGAGCCCAGACCTTCCAACAGACACCGACACAGCTGGCTGCACACCCAGCACATTGGACCCGCCACTGCCTTAGGCCACCATCCATTCCCAACCTGGGTTTTCAGTCATCAGAACCTAGACCTTATGTCCACTCCCTGCACAGGGGGGAACCTGATGCACAAGTCAGAACCCCTCCTTCCCCATGGCAAGAAACCTTGCTGCTGGCAGTGAGTCAAACCTTCAGTGTAGGAGAAAACGGCATGGCCCTTGAGGCCACGCCCATGTGTGAGGGCCGCCTTGGGCACAAACACACATTGTGACCCTCAGCGTGAGTACCTTATTCAAGTAACGCCTCTCAGTGATTGGACCAAGAGCCCGCATATGTGGCTTGCCATGCCATAGGCACGCAGGACTAAATAGATGGTGTGTATTCCAGTTGAGGGAACCCACTGCTGTGCTCTAGAGTCCTCTTCTGGGGGGTCCCCTGTGGCAGAAAACAGTACTCTTCCCTTCCCACAGAATGAACCCAAACACTTGGGAGCTTGGACAATCCCCCGAGAGGAAGGCTCTTCCTCGGTCCCTGAAGCAACCCCTACCCTGAACGGCCACTGTGAACGCAACACCCAGAGACAAAAGCCTGAGCGACTGCCTCCCACTTGCCCTCCTTTGATATCTAGAGGATCTCCCCTCTCGGACTGGAGATCAGGCCTACCATTTCCTTGGCCCCTACCTGAGCCAAGTTTGCTTTTTCAGACATCTGTCCCCACAGCCCTGGCAAACACAGCCTCTAGGCTGGGTCCTCTGGAGCCATACCACAGGACCATGCCTGCTCTCTCCTGGGAAACTCTGTCCATTCCTTTGGCCACACACCTCCAGAATATGAGAAACCTCAAGGCCCCCGAGGACATACCATTACCGGGAGCCTCCCTGCACACACAGGGGCCTTCGGACACAAGCTGAGCTGCTACCTCCATGAAGGCATGCACACAGATGTCAACAGAGATAGAAGGTTGAGCCCGACAGGCCCTTAGGCCCTAATCTCAACTCTTGCTTTGTTTTCCAGGTGTCACTCCTCAGAGGCTTTGGTTCGAAGAACAGGATATGGGGCTTTCCTGAGGCACTGAACAGAACTTCTCTCGTCTCCACATGGGAAGCTTCCTTGTTGGAGCCGTGTCAAACACCTCAGGTTGGAGAATCCTGCAGAGTCCCTGAGCCACCTCCACATTCCAAGGTCTCCCAGGCCACCAAGCCACAGTAGGACTCATCTTCAGGAGAGTCCATTTCAACTCTCCCCTCTGGGTGCTCACCCAGGAGCCCGCAGATTGAGCCTGCCTTGTCCTGACTAAAGAGTGGGAATATGAGGTGGCGTTCCCAGGCATCCATGCTTAGACACCTGCTCTCGAGTCTTTCCGTATGGGGCCTCTTGGAACCATCCAATAGCACTCGACTTTCGTGCAGAAGGAAACCTTGAGGTTTGGAGTAGTTCACAAATCCCATCGTAGGCAAACCTTCCTGGCCTCATGAGGCCCCCACACCATTCAGGAAGAGGCCATGCTGGACAAAAACTCTAGCCTGAGGCACGTCTCAGAGTTGAAATGACCTCAGTGCAGGAGATCTCGATTCAGCCTCTCAGAGTGGGCCTGCCGTGCCATCGGTCCCAAACCTCACGCTAGCTTGTGTTTTCAGACTTCCTTCCTCACACTCCTGGCAAACAAGCCCTCCGGACTAGGAACTCCAGAACCACAACCCAGCCCAGGGTCTGCCCAAGGGAACAAAAACGTTTCCCTGTGGGGCTCTCTCCAGAGAACCCAGATGAGGATCAACCTGCTCGGGCCTCGATGGTACCTGAACTGGATAGGCTGCTCTTGGCACTCATGCTCTGTCTGACACAGCCTGAAGCCAGATGTCCAGACAGACAAGGAGACAGCTGGCCGCACACCCAGCACTTCGGACACGCCATGGTCTTATGCCGTCACCTCTTCCTAACCTTGGTTTTCAGATATCTGAACCTAGACATTATATCAATTCTCCACACAGCTGGGTATCGCAAGCACAACACAGAACTCCTCCTTCCCCGTGGCTGTAAAGCTTGCTCTTGGCATGGAGTCACACCTTCAGGGTGGGAGAAACCTTCCTGGTCCCTGATGCCACGCCCAAACTTGAGTGCTGCTTGGGCACAAATTCACACTCTGACCCTCAGCATGAGCCCCATGTCAAAGAAAGGCCTGTCAGGGCCTGGGCGAAGAGCCCGCATATGGGGCTTGCCAAGCCCCTATGCACCCAATCCTCACCAGTGTTTGAGTTTTCCAGTCGCCCCGCCCGTACCTGGGGCTCTGCTCTGGAATCCCTTTCTTGGAGAGACACGTGAGCCAGACAACACTTTTCCACCCTTCCCACAAAATGACCCCAAACTCTTGGGAGCTGGGACAAATCCCCAGAGAGGGATACTCGTCCACAGTCCCTGAGGCCACCCCTCCAATCCACGGCTATCTCGGACACAACATCCAGAGACAAAAGCCTGAAGGAACGCCTCCCACTCGCCCTTGTTTCAGAGGCCGAGGAGCTCCCTCTCGGGCTGTACATCCGGCCTGCCATACCCTAGGCGCCACTCATAAGCTGAGTTTGTGGTTTCAGACTTCTGTGCCCTCAGCCTGGACCCACACAACCGCCAGGCTAGGGCCTCTGGAGCCACAGCGAAAGATTGTGCCTGCCCTCTCCAAGGAAATTGTGCCCAATCCATTGACCACAACCCTACAGGTTAGGGAAAAGCTCCAAGGCCCCTGAGGCCATCAATAGTGTAGGCCACCCTGGACTAAGAGGGGCTCTCTGACACCAGCGGAGCAACTATCTCCACTTAGACTCTCAGACAGTGTCCCCAGAGACAGAAGGTTGAAATGGACAGGCCCCCAGGCCCTAATCTGAACCTTAGCGTTGGTTTCCATGTGTCCGTCCTCAGAGGTCTGTTTTCGTAGAACAGCACACGGGGCTTTTCTGAGGCTCCAAACCAAACCTCTCTCGCCTCCACATGGGGAGCTTACTTACTGGGGATGTATCAAACCCTTCAGGTAGGAGAGTTCCGCAGGGCCACTGAACAACCAGCACATTCCAAGGTTTCCATGGACCCAAACGCACATTATGACGCATCCTCAGGAGAGGCCATTTCAACTCAGCCCCCTGGTTAGCGTGCCCCAGAGGCAGCAGATCAAACATATCTTGTGGCTAATGGCCAATGGGAATGCGAGGCATGCTGTACAGGGATCCATCCTTCGAACCGTGCTCTCCAGTCCTTCCGTATGGTATGTCCTGGAGCCATGCAACAGGACTCGAATGTCCCACAGAAGGAAACCTGGTGGTTTGGGGCAACCTCCAAACTCAGCGTGGGAAAACTTCCTTGGCCTCATGAGGCCCCCGCTTCATGAAGGTGCCATCATGGACACATACTCCAGCCTCAGCCAACGTCTGATCCTCAGCCTGACTTCAGATGCAGGAGATTTTGATTCAGCCTCTGCCTAGTGGGCCTGCTCTGCCCTTGGCTCCAATCCTCACTTTAGCTTGTGTTCCTAGACTTCCGTCCTCACACTCCTGGCCCGCAAACCCTCCCTACTGGGAATTCTGGGGCCACAATGAAGCACTCCGCCTGCCTCCCAGGAGAAAAACTTTGTCTATGGTGCTGCCCAGAAACCCCAAATGAGGATCAAACTGCTTGGCCCTCGGCAACACCCCAATTGCATAGGCTACCTTAAACACTGATGCTCTGTCGCAAATAGCCTGAGCCCAGACCTTCCAACAGACACCGACACAGCTGGCTGCACACCCAGCACATTGGACCCGCCACTGCCTTAGGCCACCATCCATTCCCAACCTGGGTTTTCAGTCATCAGAACCTAGACCTTATGTCCAATCCATGCACAGGGGGGAACCTGATGCACAAGTCAGAACCCCTCCTTCCCCATGGCAAGAAACCTTGCTGCTGGCAGTGAGTCAAACCTTCAGTGTAGGAGAAAACGGCATGGCCCATGAGGCCACGCCCATGTGTGAGGGCCGCCTTGGGCACAAACACACATTGTGACCCTCAGCGTGAGTACCTTATTCAAGTAACGCCTCTCAGTGATTGGACCAAGAGCCCGCATATGTGGCTTGCCATGCCCATAGGCACGCAGGACTAAATAGATGGTGTGTATTCCAGTTGAGGGAACCCACTGCTGTGCTCTAGAGTCCCTCTTCTGGGGGGTCCCCTGTGGCAGAAAACAGTACTCTTCCCTTCCCACAGAATGAACCCAAACACTTGGGAGCTTGGACAATCCCCCGAGAGGAAGGCTCTTCCTCGGTCCCTGAAGCAACCCCTACCCTGAACGGCCACTGTGAACGCAACACCCAGAGACAAAAGCCTGAGCGACTGCCTCCCACTTGCCCTCCTTTGATATCTAGAGGATCTCCCCTCTCGGACTGGAGATCAGGCCTACCATTTCCTTGGCCCCTACCTGAGCCAAGTTTGCTTTTTCAGACATCTGTCCCCACAGCCCTGGCAAACACAGCCTCTAGGCTGGGTCCTCTGGAGCCATACCACAGGACCATGCCTGCTCTCTCCTGGGAAACTCTGTCCATTCCTTTGGCCACACACCTCCAGAATATGAGAAAACTCAAGGCCCCCGAGGACATACCATTACCGGGAGCCTCCCTGCACACACAGGGGCCTTCGGACACAAGCTGAGCTGCTACCTCCATGAAGGCATGCACACAGATGTCAACAGAGATAGAAGGTTGAGCCCGACAGGCGCTTAGGCCCTAATCTCAACTCTTGCTTTGTTTTCCAGGTGTCACTCCTCAGAGGCTTTGGTTCGAAGAACAGGATATGGGGCTTTCCTGAGGCACTGAACAGAACTTCTCTCGTCTCCACATGGGAAGCTTCCTTGTTGGAGCCGTGTCAAACACTTCAGGTTGGAGAATCCTGCAGAGTCCCTGAGCCACCTCCACATTCCAAGGTCTCCCAGGCCACCAAGCCACAGTAGGACTCATCTTCAGGAGAGTCCATTTCAACTCTCCCCTCTGGGTAGCTCACCCAGGAGCCCGCAGATTGAGCCTGCCTTGTCCTGACTAAAGAGTGGGAATATGAGGTGGCGTTCCCAGGCATCCATGCTTAGACACCTGCTCTCGAGTCTTTCCGTATGGGGCCTCTTGGAACCATCCAATAGCACTCGACTTTCGTGCAGAAGGAAACCTTGAGGTTTGGAGTAGTTCACAAATCCCATCGTAGGCAAACCTTCCTGGCCTCATGAGGCCCCCACACTATTCAGGAAGAGGCCATGCTGGACAAAAACTCTAGCCTGAGGCACGTCTCAGAGTTGAAATGACCTCAGTGCAGGAGATCTCGATTCAGCCTCTCAGAGTGGGCCTGCCGTGCCATCGGTCCCAAACCTCACGCTAGCTTGTGTTTTCAGACTTCCTTCCTCACACTCCTGGCAAACAAGCCCTCCGGACTAGGAACTCCAGAACCACAACCCAGCCCAGGGTCTGCCCAAGGGAACAAAAACGTTTCCCTGTGGGGCTCTCTCCAGAGAACCCAGATGAGGATCAACCTGCTCGGGCCTCGACGGTACCTGAACTGGATAGGCTGCTCTTGGCACTCATGCTCTGTCTGACACAGCCTGAAGCCAGATGTCCAGACAGACAAGGAGACAGCTGGCCGCACACCCAGCACTTCGGACACGCCATGGTCTTATGCCGTCACCTCTTCCTAACCTTGGTTTTCAGATATCTGAACCTAGACATTATATCAATTCTCCACACAGCTGGGTATCGCAAGCACAACACAGAACTCCTCCTTCCCCGTGGCTGTAAAGCTTGCTCTTGGCATGGAGTCACACCTTCAGGGTGGGAGAAACCTTCCTGGTCCCTGATGCCACGCCCAAACTTGAGTGCTGCTTGGGCACAAATTCACACTCTGACCCTCAGCATGAGCCCCATGTCAAAGAAAGGCCTGTCAGGGCCTGGGCGAAGAGCCCGCATATGGGGCTTGCCAAGCCCCTATGCACCCAATCCTCACCAGTGTTTGAGTTTTCCAGTCGCCCCGCCCGTACCTGGGGCTCTGCTCTGGAATCCCTTTCTTGGAGAGACACGTGAGCCAGACAACACTTTTCCACCCTTCCCACAAAATGACCCCAAACTCTTGGGAGCTGGGACAAATCCCCAGAGAGGGATACTCGTCCACAGTCCCTGAGGCCACCCCTCCAATCCACGGCTATCTCGGACACAACATCCAGAGACAAAAGCCTGAAGGAACGCCTCCCACTCGCCCTTGTTTCAGAGGCCGAGGAGCTCCCTCTCGGGCTGTACATCCGGCCTGCCATACCCTAGGCGCCACTCATAAGCTGAGTTTGTGGTTTCAGACTTCTGTGCCCTCAGCCTGGACCCACACAACCGCCAGGCTAGGGCCTCTGGAGCCACAGCGAAAGATTGTGCCTGCCCTCTCCAAGGAAATTGTGCCCAATCCATTGACCACAACCCTACAGGTTAGGGAAAAGCTCCAAGGCCCCTGAGGCCATCAATAGTGTAGGCCACCCTGGACTAAGAGGGGCTCTCTGACACCAGCGGAGCAACTATCTCCACTTAGACTCTCAGACAGTGTCCCCAGAGACAGAAGGTTGAAATGGACAGGCCCCAGGCCCTAATCTGAACCTTAGCGTTGGTTTCCATGTGTCCGTCCTCAGAGGTCTGTTTTCGTAGAACAGCACACGGGGCTTTTCTGAGGCTCCAAACCAAACCTCTCTCGCCTCCACATGGGGAGCTTACTTACTGGGGATGTATCAAACCCTTCAGGTAGGAGAGTTCCGCAGGGCCACTGAACAACCAGCACATTCCAAGGTTTCCATGGACCCAAACGCACATTATGACGCATCCTCAGGAGAGGCCATTTCAACTCAGCCCCCTGGTCAGCGTGCCCCAGAGGCAGCAGATCAAACATATCTTGTGGCTAATGGCCAATGGGAATGCGAGGCATGCTGTACAGGGATCCATCCTTCGAACCGTGCTCTCCAGTCCTTCCGTATGGTATGTCCTGGAGCCATGCAACAGGACTCGAATGTCCCACAGAAGGAAACCTGGTGGTTTGGGGCAACCTCCAAACTCAGCGTGGGAAAACTTCCTTGGCCTCATGAGGCCCCCGCTTCATGAAGGTGCCATCATGGACACATACTCCAGCCTCAGCCAACGTCTGATCCTCAGCCTGACTTCAGATGCAGGAGATTTTGATTCAGCCTCTGCCTAGTGGGCCTGCTCTGCCCTTGGCTCCAATCCTCACTTTAGCTTGTGTTCCTAGACTTCCGTCCTCACACTCCTGGCCCGCAAACCCTCCCTACTGGGAATTCTGGGGCCACAATGAAGCACTCCGCCTGCCTCCCAGGAGAAAAACTTTGTCTATGGTGCTGCCCAGAAACCCCAAATGAGGATCAAACTGCTTGGCCCTCGGCAACACCCCAATTGCATAGGCTACCTTAAACACTGATGCTCTGTCGCAAATAGCCTGAGCCCAGACCTTCCAACAGACACCGACACAGCTGGCTGCACACCCAGCACATTGGACCCGCCACTGCCTTAGGCCACCATCCATTCCCAACCTGGGTTTTCAGTCATCAGAACCTAGACCTTATGTCCAATCCATGCACAGGGGGGAACCTGATGCACAAGTCAGAACCCCTCCTTCCCCATGGCAAGAAACCTTGCTGCTGGCAGTGAGTCAAACCTTCAGTGTAGGAGAAAACGGCATGGCCCATGAGGCCACGCCCATGTGTGAGGGCCGCCTTGGGCACAAACACACATTGTGACCCTCAGCGTGAGTACCTTATTCAAGTAACGCCTCTCAGTGATTGGACCAAGAGCCCGCATATGTGGCTTGCCATGCCCATAGGCACGCAGGACTAAATAGATGGTGTGTATTCCAGTTGAGGGAACCCACTGCTGTGCTCTAGAGTCCCTCTTCTGGGGGGTCCCCTGTGGCAGAAAACAGTACTCTTCCCTTCCCACAGAATGAACCCAAACACTTGGGAGCTTGGACAATCCCCCGAGAGGAAGGCTCTTCCTCGGTCCCTGAAGCAACCCCTACCCTGAACGGCCACTGTGAACGCAACACCCAGAGACAAAAGCCTGAGCGACTGCCTCCCACTTGCCCTCCTTTGATATCTAGAGGATCTCCCCTCTCGGACTGGAGATCAGGCCTACCATTTCCTTGGCCCCTACCTGAGCCAAGTTTGCTTTTTCAGACATCTGTCCCCACAGCCCTGGCAAACACAGCCTCTAGGCTGGGTCCTCTGGAGCCATACCACAGGACCATGCCTGCTCTCTCCTGGGAAACTCTGTCCATTCCTTTGGCCACACACCTCCAGAATATGAGAAAACTCAAGGCCCCCGAGGACATACCATTACCGGGAGCCTCCCTGCACACACAGGGGCCTTCGGACACAAGCTGAGCTGCTACCTCCATGAAGGCATGCACACAGATGTCAACAGAGATAGAAGGTTGAGCCCGACAGGCGCTTAGGCCCTAATCTCAACTCTTGCTTTGTTTTCCAGGTGTCACTCCTCAGAGGCTTTGGTTCGAAGAACAGGATATGGGGCTTTCCTGAGGCACTGAACAGAACTTCTCTCGTCTCCACATGGGAAGCTTCCTTGTTGGAGCCGTGTCAAACACTTCAGGTTGGAGAATCCTGCAGAGTCCCTGAGCCACCTCCACATTCCAAGGTCTCCCAGGCCACCAAGCCACAGTAGGACTCATCTTCAGGAGAGTCCATTTCAACTCTCCCCTCTGGGTAGCTCACCCAGGAGCCCGCAGATTGAGCCTGCCTTGTCCTGACTAAAGAGTGGGAATATGAGGTGGCGTTCCCAGGCATCCATGCTTAGACACCTGCTCTCGAGTCTTTCCGTATGGGGCCTCTTGGAACCATCCAATAGCACTCGACTTTCGTGCAGAAGGAAACCTTGAGGTTTGGAGTAGTTCACAAATCCCATCGTAGGCAAACCTTCCTGGCCTCATGAGGCCCCCACACTATTCAGGAAGAGGCCATGCTGGACAAAAACTCTAGCCTGAGGCACGTCTCAGAGTTGAAATGACCTCAGTGCAGGAGATCTCGATTCAGCCTCTCAGAGTGGGCCTGCCGTGCCATCGGTCCCAAACCTCACGCTAGCTTGTGTTTTCAGACTTCCTTCCTCACACTCCTGGCAAACAAGCCCTCCGGACTAGGAACTCCAGAACCACAACCCAGCCCAGGGTCTGCCCAAGGGAACAAAAACGTTTCCCTGTGGGGCTCTCTCCAGAGAACCCAGATGAGGATCAACCTGCTCGGGCCTCGACGGTACCTGAACTGGATAGGCTGCTCTTGGCACTCATGCTCTGTCTGACACAGCCTGAAGCCAGATGTCCAGACAGACAAGGAGACAGCTGGCCGCACACCCAGCACTTCGGACACGCCATGGTCTTATGCCGTCACCTCTTCCTAACCTTGGTTTTCAGATATCTGAACCTAGACATTATATCAATTCTCCACACAGCTGGGTATCGCAAGCACAACACAGAACTCCTCCTTCCCCGTGGCTGTAAAGCTTGCTCTTGGCATGGAGTCACACCTTCAGGGTGGGAGAAACCTTCCTGGTCCCTGATGCCACGCCCAAACTTGAGTGCTGCTTGGGCACAAATTCACACTCTGACCCTCAGCATGAGCCCCATGTCAAAGAAAGGCCTGTCAGGGCCTGGGCGAAGAGCCCGCATATGGGGCTTGCCAAGCCCCTATGCACCCAATCCTCACCAGTGTTTGAGTTTTCCAGTCGCCCCGCCCGTACCTGGGGCTCTGCTCTGGAATCCCTTTCTTGGAGAGACACGTGAGCCAGACAACACTTTTCCACCCTTCCCACAAAATGACCCCAAACTCTTGGGAGCTGGGACAAATCCCCAGAGAGGGATACTCGTCCACAGTCCCTGAGGCCACCCCTCCAATCCACGGCTATCTCGGACACAACATCCAGAGACAAAAGCCTGAAGGAACGCCTCCCACTCGCCCTTGTTTCAGAGGCCGAGGAGCTCCCTCTCGGGCTGTACATCCGGCCTGCCATACCCTAGGCGCCACTCATAAGCTGAGTTTGTGGTTTCAGACTTCTGTGCCCTCAGCCTGGACCCACACAACCGCCAGGCTAGGGCCTCTGGAGCCACAGCGAAAGATTGTGCCTGCCCTCTCCAAGGAAATTGTGCCCAATCCATTGACCACAACCCTACAGGTTAGGGAAAAGCTCCAAGGCCCCTGAGGCCATCAATAGTGTAGGCCACCCTGGACTAAGAGGGGCTCTCTGACACCAGCGGAGCAACTATCTCCACTTAGACTCTCAGACAGTGTCCCCAGAGACAGAAGGTTGAAATGGACAGGCCCCCAGGCCCTAATCTGAACCTTAGCTTTGGTTTCCATGTGTCCGTCCTCAGAGGTCTGTTTTCGTAGACCAGCACACGGGGCTTTTCTGAGGCTCCAAACCAAACCTCTCTCGCCTCCACATGGGGAGCTTACTTACTGGGGATGTATCAAACCCTTCAGGTAGGAGAGTTCCGCAGGGCCACTGAACAACCAGCACATTCCAAGGTTTCCATGGACCCAAACGCACATTATGACGCATCCTCAGGAGAGGCCATTTCAACTCAGCCCCCTGGTCAGCGTACCCCAGAGGCAGCAGATCAAACATATCTTGTGGCTAATGGCCAATGGGAATGCGAGGCATGCTGTACAGGGATCCATCCTTCGAACCGTGCTCTCCAGTCCTTCCGTATGGTATGTCCTGGAGCCATGCAACAGGACTCGAATGTCCCACAGAAGGAAACCTGGTGGTTTGGGGCAACCTCCAAACTCAGCGTGGGAAAACTTCCTTGGCCTCATGAGGCCCCCGCTTCATGAAGGTGCCATCATGGACACATACTCCAGCCTCAGCCAACGTCTGATCCTCAGCCTGACTTCAGATGCAGGAGATTTTGATTCAGCCTCTGCCTAGTGGGCCTGCTCTGCCCTTGGCTCCAATCCTCACTTTAGCTTGTGTTCCTAGACTTCCGTCCTCACACTCCTGGCCCGCAAACCCTCCCTACTGGGAATTCTGGGGCCACAATGAAGCACTCCGCCTGCCTCCCAGGAGAAAACCTTTGTCTATGGTGCTGCCCAGAAACCCCAAATGAGGATCAAACTGCTTGGCCCTCGGCAACACCCCAATTGCATAGGCTACCTTAAACACTGATGCTCTGTCGCAAATAGCCTGAGCCCAGACCTTCCAACAGACACCGACACAGCTGGCTGCACACCCAGCACATTGGACCCGCCACTGCCTTAGGCCATTCCCAACCTGGGTTTTCAGTCATCAGAACCTAGACCTTATGTCCAATCCCTGCACAGGGGGGAACCTGATGCACAAGTCAGAACCCCTCCTTCCCCATGGCAAGAAACCTTGCTGCTGGCAGTGAGTCAAACCTTCAGTGTAGGAGAAAACGGCATGGCCCATGAGGCCACGCCCATGTGTGAGGGCCGCCTTGGGCACAAACACACATTGTGACCCTCAGCGTGAGTACCTTATTCAAGTAATGCCTCTCAGTGATTGGACCAAGAGCCCGCATATGTGGCTTGCCATGCCCATAGGCACGCAGGACTAACTAGATGGTGTGTATTCCAGTTGAGGGAACCCACTGCTGTGCTCTAGAGTCCCTCTCCTGGGGGGTCCCCTGTGGCAGAAAACAGTACTCTTCCCTTCCCACAGAATGAACCCAAACACTTGGGAGCTTGGACAATCCCCCGAGAGGAAGGCTCTTCCTCGGCCCCTGAAGCAACCCCTACCCTGAACGGCCACTGTGAACGCAACACCCAGAGACAAAAGCCTGAGCGACTGCCTCCCACTTGCCCTCCTTTGATATCCAGAGGATCTCCCCTCTCGGACTGGAGATCAGGCCTGCCATTACCTTGGCCCCTACCTGAGCCAAGTTTGCTTTTTCAGACATCTGTCCCCACAGCCCTGGAAAACACAGCCTCTAGGCTGGGTCCTCTGGAGCCATACCACAGGACCATGCCTGCTCTCTCCTGGGAAACTCTGTCCATTCCTTTGGCCACACACCTCCAGAATATGAGAAACCTCAAGGCCCCCGAGGACATACCATTACCAGGAGCCTCCCTGCACACACAGGGGCCTTCGGACACAAGCTGAGCTGCTACCTCCATGAAGGCATGCACACAGATGTCAACAGAGATAGAAGGTTGAGCCCGACAGGCCCTTAGGCCCTAATCTCAACTCTTGCTTTGTTTTCCAGGTGTCACTCCTCAGAGGCTTTGGTTCGAAGAACAGGATATGGGGCTTTCCTGAGGCACTGAACAGAACTTCTCTCGTCTCCACATGGGAAGCTTCCTTGTTGGAGCCGTGTCAAACACCTCAGGTTGGAGAATCCTGCAGAGTCCCTGAGCCACCTCCACATTCCAAGGTCTCCTAGGCCACCAAGCCACAGTAGGACTCATCTTCAGGAGAGTCCATTTCAACTCTCCCCTCTGGGTAGCTCACCCAGGAGCCCGCAGATTGAGCCTGCCTTGTCCTGACTAAAGAGTGGGATTATGAGGTGGCGTTCCAGGCATCCATGCTTAGACACCTGCTCTCGAGTCTTTCCGTATGGGGCCTCCTGGAACCATCCAATAGCACTCGAATTTCGTGCAGAAGGAAACCTTGAGGTTTGGAGAAGTTCAAAAATCCCATCGTAGGCAAACCTTCCTGGCCTCATGAGGCCCCCACACCATTCAGGAAGAGGCCATGCTGGACAAAAACTCTAGCCTGAGGCACGTCTCAGAGTTGACATGACCTCAGTGCAGGAGATCTCGATTCAGCCTCTCAGAGTGGGCCTGCCGTGCCATCGGTCCCAAACCTCACGCTAGCTTGTGTTTTCAGACTTCCTTCCTCACACTCCTGGCAAACAAGCCCTCCGGACTAGGAACTCCAGAACCACAACCCAGCCCAGGGTCTGCCCAAGGGTAGAAAAACGTTTCCCTGTGGGGCTCTCTCCAGAAAACCCAGATGAGGATCAACTTGCTCGGGCCTCGACGGTACCCGAACTGGATAGGCTGCTCTGGGCACTCATGCTCTGTCTGACACAGCCTGAAGCCAGACGTCCAGACAGACAAGGAGACAGCTGGCCGCACACCCAGCACTTTGGACACGCCATGGTCTTATGCCGTCACCTCTTCCTAACCTTGGTTTTCAGATATCTGAACCTAGACATTATATCAATTCTCCACACAGCTGGGTATCGCAAGCACAACACAGAACTCCTCCTTCCCCGTGGCTGTAAAGCTTGCTCTTGGCATGGAGTCACACCTTCAGGATGGGAGAAACCTTCCTGGTCCCTGATGCCACGCCCAAACTTGAGTGCTGCTTGGGCACAAATTCACACTCTGACCCTCAGCATGAGCCCCATGTCAAAGAAAGGCCTGTCAGGGCCTGGGCAAAGAGCCTGCATATGGGGCTTACCAAGCCCCTATGCACCCAATCCTCACCAGTGTTTGAGTTTTCCAGTCGCCCCGTTCGTACCTGGGGCTCTGCTCTGGAATCCCTTTCTTGGAGAGACACGTGAGCCAGACAACACTTTTCCACCCTTCCCACAAAATGACCCCAAACTCTTGGGAGCTGGGACAAATCCCCAGAGAGGGATACTCGTCCACAGTCCCTGAGGCCACCCCTCCAATACACGGCTATCTCGGACACAACATCCAGGGACAAAAGCCTGAAGGAACGCCTCCCACTCGCCCTTGTTTCAGAGGCCCAGGAGCTCCCTCTCGGGCTGTACATCCGGCCTGCCATACCCTAGGCGCCACTCATAAGCTGAGTTTGTGTTTTCAGACTTCTGTGCCCTCAGCCTGGACCCACACAACCGCCAGGCTAGGGCCTCTGGAGCCACAGCGAAAGATTGTGCCTGCCCTCTCCAAGGAAATTGTGCCCAATCCATTGACCACAACCCTACAGGTTAGGGAAAAGCTCCAAGGCCCCTGAGGCCATCAATAGTGTAGGCCACCCTGGACTAAGAGGGGCTCTCTGACACCAGCGGAGCAACTATCTCCACTTAGACTCTCAGACAGTGTCCCCAGAGACAGAAGGTTGAAATGGACAGGCCCCCAGGCCCTAATCTGAACCTTAGCTTTGGTTTCCATGTGTCCGTCCTCAGAGGTCTGTTTTCGTAGACCAGCACACGGGGCTTTTCTGAGGCTCCAAACCAAACCTCTCTCGCCTCCACATGGGGAGCTTACTTACTGCGGATGTATCAAACCCTTCAGGTAGGAGAGTTCCGCAGGGCCACTGAACAACCAGCACATTCCAAGGTTTCCATGGACCCAAACGCACATTATGACGCATCCACAGGAGAGGCCATTTCAACTGAGCCCCCTGGTTAGCGTGCCCCAGAGGCAGCAGATCAAACATATCTTGTGGCTAATGGCCAATGGGAATGCGAGGCATGCTGTACAGGGATCCATCCTTCGAACCGTGCTCTCCAGTCCTTCCGTATGGTATGTCCTGGAGCCATGCAACAGGACTCGAATGTCCCACAGAAGGAAACCTGGTGGTTTGGGGCAACCTCCAAACTCAGCGTGGGAAAACTTCCTTGGCCTCATGAGGCCCCCGCTTCATGAAGGTGCCATCATGGACACATACTCCAGCCTCAGCCAACGTCTGATCCTCAGCCTGACTTCAGATGCAGGAGATTTTGTTTCAGCCTCTGCCTAGTGGGCCTGCTCTGCCCTTGGCTCCAATCCTCACTTTAGCTTGTGTTCCTAGACTTCCGTCCTCACACTCCTGGCCCACAAACCCTCCCTACTGAGAATTCTGGGGCTACAATGAAGCACTCCGCCTGCCTCCCAGGAGAAAAACTTTGTCTATGGTGCTGCCCAGAAACCCCAAATGAGGATCAAACTGCTTGGCCCTCGGCAACACCCCAATTGCATAGGCTACCTTAAACACTGATGCTCTGTCGCAAATAGCCTGAGCCCAGACCTTCCAACAGACACCGACACAGCTGGCTGCACACCCAGCACATTGGACCCGCCACTGCCTTAGGCCACCATCCATTCCCAACCTGGGTTTTCAGTCATCAGAACCTAGACCTTATCTCCAATCCCTGCACAGGGGGGAACCTGATGCACAAGTCAGAACCCCTCCTTCCCCATGGCAAGAAACCTTGCTGCTGGCAGTGAGTCAAACCTTCAGTGTAGGAGAAAACGGCATGGCCCATGAGGCCACGCCCATGTGTGAGGGCCGCCTTGGGCACAAACACACATTGTGACCCTCAGCGTGAGTACCTTATTCAAGTAATGCCTCTCAGTGATTGGACCAAGAGCCCGCATATGTGGCTTGCCATGCCCATAGGCACGCAGGACTAACTAGATGGTGTGTATTCCAGTTGAGGGAACCCACTGCTGTGCTCTAGAGTCCCTCTCCTGGGGGGTCCCCTGTGGCAGAAAACAGTACTCTTCCCTTCCCACAGAATGAACCCAAACACTTGGGAGCTTGGACAATCCCCCGAGAGGAAGGCTCTTCCTCGGCCCCTGAAGCAACCCCTACCCTGAACGGCCACTGTGAACGCAACACCCAGAGACAAAAGCCTGAGCGACTGCCTCCCACTTGCCCTCCTTTGATATCCAGAGGATCTCCCCTCTCGGACTGGAGATCAGGCCTGCCATTACCTTGGCCCCTACCTGAGCCAAGTTTGCTTTTTCAGACATCTGTCCCCACAGCCCTGGAAAACACAGCCTCTAGGCTGGGTCCTCTGGAGCCATACCACAGGACCATGCCTGCTCTCTCCTGGGAAACTCTGTCCATTCCTTTGGCCACACACCTCCAGAATATGAGAAACCTCAAGGCCCCCGAGGACATACCATTACCAGGAGCCTCCCTGCACACACAGGGGCCTTCGGACACAAGCTGAGCTGCTACCTCCATGAAGGCATGCACACAGATGTCAACAGAGATAGAAGGTTGAGCCCGACAGGCCCTTAGGCCCTAATCTCAACTCTTGCTTTGTTTTCCAGGTGTCACTCCTCAGAGGCTTTGGTTCGAAGAACAGGATATGGGGCTTTCCTGAGGCACTGAACAGAACTTCTCTCGTCTCACATGGGAAGCTTCCTTGTTGGAGCCGTGTCAAACACCTCAGGTTGGAGAATCCTGCAGAGTCCCTGAGCCACCTCCACATTCCAAGGTCTCCTAGGCCACCAAGCCACAGTAGGACTCATCTTCAGGAGAGTCCATTTCAACTCTCCCCTCTGGGTAGCTCACCCAGGAGCCCGCAGATTGAGCCTGCCTTGTCCTGACTAAAGAGTGGGATTATGAGGTGGCGTTCCAGGCATCCATGCTTAGACACCTGCTCTCGAGTCTTTCCGTATGGGGCCTCCTGGAACCATCCAATAGCACTCGAATTTCGTGCAGAAGGAAACCTTGAGGTTTGGAGAAGTTCAAAAATCCCATCGTAGGCAAACCTTCCTGGCCTCATGAGGCCCCCACACCATTCAGGAAGAGGCCATGCTGGACAAAAACTCTAGCCTGAGGCACGTCTCAGAGTTGACATGACCTCAGTGCAGGAGATCTCGATTCAGCCTCTCAGAGTGGGCCTGCCGTGCCATCGGTCCCAAACCTCACGCTAGCTTGTGTTTTCAGACTTCCTTCCTCACACTCCTGGCAAACAAGCCCTCCGGACTAGGAACTCCAGAACCACAACCCAGCCCAGGGTCTGCCCAAGGGTAGAAAAACGTTTCCCTGTGGGGCTCTCTCCAGAAAACCCAGATGAGGATCAACTTGCTCGGGCCTCGACGGTACCCGAACTGGATAGGCTGCTCTGGGCACTCATGCTCTGTCTGACACAGCCTGAAGCCAGACGTCCAGACAGACAAGGAGACAGCTGGCCGCACACCCAGCACTTTGGACACGCCATGGTCTTATGCCGTCACCTCTTCCTAACCTTGGTTTTCAGATATCTGAACCTAGACATTATATCAATTCTCCACACAGCTGGGTATCGCAAGCACAACACAGAACTCCTCCTTCCCCGTGGCTGTAAAGCTTGCTCTTGGCATGGAGTCACACCTTCAGGATGGGAGAAACCTTCCTGGTCCCTGATGCCACGCCCAAACTTGAGTGCTGCTTGGGCACAAATTCACACTCTGACCCTCAGCATGAGCCCCATGTCAAAGAAAGGCCTGTCAGGGCCTGGGCAAAGAGCCTGCATATGGGGCTTACCAAGCCCCTATGCACCCAATCCTCACCAGTGTTTGAGTTTTCCAGTCGCCCCGTTCGTACCTGGGGCTCTGCTCTGGAATCCCTTTCTTGGAGAGACACGTGAGCCAGACAACACTTTTCCACCCTTCCCACAAAATGACCCCAAACTCTTGGGAGCTGGGACAAATCCCCAGAGAGGGATACTCGTCCACAGTCCCTGAGGCCACCCCTCCAATACACGGCTATCTCGGACACAACATCCAGGGACAAAAGCCTGAAGGAACGCCTCCCACTCGCCCTTGTTTCAGAGGCCCAGGAGCTCCCTCTCGGGCTGTACATCCGGCCTGCCATACCCTAGGCGCCACTCATAAGCTGAGTTTGTGTTTTCAGACTTCTGTGCCCTCAGCCTGGACCCACACAACCGCCAGGCTAGGGCCTCTGGAGCCACAGCGAAAGATTGTGCCTGCCCTCTCCAAGGAAATTGTGCCCAATCCATTGACCACAACCCTACAGGTTAGGGAAAAGCTCCAAGGCCCCTGAGGCCATCAATAGTGTAGGCCACCCTGGACTAAGAGGGGCTCTCTGACACCAGCGGAGCAACTATCTCCACTTAGACTCTCAGACAGTGTCCCCAGAGACAGAAGGTTGAAATGGACAGGCCCCCAGGCCCTAATCTGAACCTTAGCTTTGGTTTCCATGTGTCCGTCCTCAGAGGTCTGTTTTCGTAGACCAGCACACGGGGCTTTTCTGAGGCTCCAAACCAAACCTCTCTCGCCTCCACATGGGGAGCTTACTTACTGCGGATGTATCAAACCCTTCAGGTAGGAGAGTTCCGCAGGGCCACTGAACAACCAGCACATTCCAAGGTTTCCATGGACCCAAACGCACATTATGACGCATCCACAGGAGAGGCCATTTCAACTGAGCCCCCTGGTTAGCGTGCCCCAGAGGCAGCAGATCAAACATATCTTGTGGCTAATGGCCAATGGGAATGCGAGGCATGCTGTACAGGGATCCATCCTTCGAACCGTGCTCTCCAGTCCTTCCGTATGGTATGTCCTGGAGCCATGCAACAGGACTCGAATGTCCCACAGTAGGAAACCTGGTGGTTTGGGGCAACCTCCAAACTCAGCGTGGGAAAACTTCCTTGGCCTCATGAGGCCCCCGCTTCATGAAGGTGCCATCATGGACACATACTCCAGCCTCAGCCAACGTCTGATCCTCAGCCTGACTTCAGATGCAGGAGATTTTGTTTCAGCCTCTGCCTAGTGGGCCTGCTCTGCCCTTGGCTCCAATCCTCACTTTAGCTTGTGTTCCTAGACTTCCGTCCTCACACTCCTGGCCCACAAACCCTCCCTACTGGGAATTCTGGGGCTACAATGAAGCACTCCGCCTGCCTCCCAGGAGAAAAACTTTGTCTATGGTGCTGCCCAGAAACCCCAAATAAGGATCAAACTGCTTGGCCCTCGGCAACACCCCAATTGCATAGGCTACCTTAAACACTGATGCTCTGTCGCAAATAGCCTGAGCCCAGACCTTCCAACAGACACCGACACAGCTGGCTGCACACCCAGCACATTGGACCCGCCACTGCCTTAGGCCACCATCCATTCCCAACCTGGGTTTTCAGTCATCAGAACCTAGACCTTATGTCCAATCCCTGCACAGGGGGTAACCTGATGCACAAGTCAGAACCCCTCCTTCCCCATGGCAAGAAACCTTGCAGCTGGCAGTGAGTCAAACCTTCAGTGTAGGAGAAAACGGCATGGCCCATGAGGCCACGCCCATGTGTGAGGGCCGCCTTGGGCACAAACACACATTGTGACCCTCAGCGTGAGTACCTTATTCAAGTAACGCCTCTCAGTGATTGGACCAAGAGCCCGCATATGTGGCTTGCCATGGCCATAGGCACGCAGGACTAACTAGATGGTGTGTATTCCAGTAGAGGGAACCCACTGCTGTGCTCTAGAGTCCCTTTCCTGGGGGGGTCCCCTGTGGCAGAAAACAGTACTCTTCCCTTCCCACAGAATGAACCCAAACACTTGGGAGCTTGGACAATCCCCCGAGAGGAAGGCTCTTCCTCGGCCCCTGAAGCAACCCCTACCCTGAACGGCCACTGTGAACGCAACACCCAGAGACAAAAGCCTGAGCGACTGCCTCCCACTTGCCCTCCTTTGATATCCAGAGGATCTCCCCTCTCGGACTGGAGATCAGGCCTGCCATTACCTTGGCCCCTACCTGAGCCAAGTTTGCTTTTTCAGACATCTGTCCCCACAGCCCTGGAAAACACAGCCTCTAGGCTGGGTCCTCTGGAGCCATACCACAGGACCATGCCTGCTCTCTCCTGGGAAACTCTGTCCATTCCTTTGGCCACACACCTCCAGAATATGAGAAACCTCAAGGCCCCCGAGGACATACCATTACTGGGAGCCTCCCTGCACACACAGGGGCCTTCGGACACAAGCTGAGCTGCTACCTCCATGAAGGCATGCACACAGATGTCAACAGAGATAGAAGGTTGAGCCCGACAGGCCCTTAGGCCCTAATCTCAACTCTTGCTTTGTTTTCCAGGTGTCACTCCTCAGAGGCTTTGGTTCGAAGAACAGGATATGGGGCTTTCCTGAGGCACTGAACAGAACTTCTCTCGTCTCCACATGGGAAGCTTCCTTGTTGGAGCCGTGTCAAACACCTCAGGTTGGAGAATCCTGCAGAGTCCCTGAGCCACCTCCACATTCCAAGGTCTCCCAGGCCACCAAGCCACAGTAGGACTCATCTTCAGGAGAGTCCATTTCAACTCTCCCCTCTGGGTAGCTCACCCAGGAGCCCACAGATTGAGCCTGCCTTGTCCTGACTAAAGAGTGGGAATATGAGGTGGCGTTCCCAGGCATCCATGCTTAGACACCTGCTCTCGAGTCTTTCCGTATGGGGCCTCCTGGAACCATCCAATAGCACTCGACTTTCGTGCAGAAGGAAACCTTGAAGTTTGGAGAAGTTCACAAATCTCATCGTAGGCAAACCTTCCTGGCCTCATGAGGCCCCCACACCATTCAGGAATAGGCCATGCTGGACAAAAACTCTAGCCTGAGGCACGTCTCAGAGTTGACATGACCTCAGAGCAGGAGATCTCGATTCAGCCTCTCAGAGTGGGCCTGCCGTGCCATCGGTCCCAAACCTCACGCTAGCTTGTGTTTTCAGACTTCCTTCCTCACACTCCTGGCAAACAAGCCCTCCGGACTAGGAACTCCAGAACCACAACCCAGCCCAGGGTCTGCCCAAGGGTAGAAAAATGTTTCCCTGTGGGGCTCTCTCCAGAAAACCCAGATGAGGATCAACCTGCTCGGGCCTCGACGGTACCCGAACTGGATAGGCTGCTCTGGGCACTCATGCTCTGTCTGACACAGCCTGAAGCCAGACGTCCAGACAGACAAGGAGACAGCTGGCCGCACACCCAGCACTTTGGACACGCCATGGTCTTATGCCGTCACCTCTTCCTAACCTTGGTTTTCAGATATCTGAACCTAGACATTATATCAATTCTCCACACAGCTGGGTATCGCAAGCACAACACAGAACTCCTCCTTCCCCGTGGCTGTAAAGCTTGCTCTTGGCATGGAGTCACACCTTCAGGGTGGGAGAAACCTTCCTGGTCCCTGATGCCACGCCCAAACTTGAGTGCTGCTTGGGCACAGATTCACACTCTGACCCTCAGCATGAGCCCCATGTCAAAGAAAGGCCTGTCAGGGCCTGGGCGAAGAGCTCGCATATGGGGCTTGCCAAGCCCCTATGCACCCAATCCTCACCAGTGTTTGAGTTTTCCAGTCGCCCCGCCCGTACCTGGGGCTCTGCTCTGGAATCCCTTTCTTGGAGAGACACGTGAGCCAGACAACACTTTTCCACCCTTCCCACAAAATGACCCCAAACTCTTGGGAGCTGGGACAAATCCCCAGAGAGGGATACTCGTCCACAGTCCCTGAGGCCACCCCTCCAATCCACGGCTATCTCGGACACAACATCCAGAGACAAAAGCCTGAAGGAACGCCTCCCACTCGCCCTTGTTTCAGAGGCCGAGGAGCTCCCTCTCGGGCTATACATCCGGCCTGCCATACCCTAGGCGCCACTCATAAGCTGAGTTTGTGGTTTCAGACTTCTGTGCCCTCAGCCTGGACCCACACAACCGCCAGGCTAGGGCCTCTGGAGCCACAGCGAAAGATTGTGCCTGCCCTCTCCAAGGAAATTGTGCCCAATCCATTGACCACAACTCTACAGGTTAGGGAAAAGCTCCAAGGCCCCTGAGGCCATCAATAGTGTAGGCCACCCTGGACTAAGAGGGGCTCTCTGACACCAGCGGAGCAACTATCTACACTTAGACTCTCAGACAGTGTCCCCAGAGACAGAAGGTTGAAATGGACAGGCCCCCAGGCCCTAATCTGAACCTTAGCTTTGGTTTCCATGTGTCCGTCCTCAGAGGTCTGTTTTCGTAGAACAGCACACGGGGCTTTTCTGAGGCTCCAAACCAAACCTCTCTCGCCTCCACATGGGGAGCTTACTTACTGGGGATGTATCAAACCCTTCAGGTAGGAGAGTTCCGCAGGGCCACTGAACAACCAGCACATTCCAAGGTTTCCATGGACCCAAACGCACATTATGACGCATCCTCAGGAGAGGCCATTTCAACTCAGCCCCCTGGTTAGCGTGCCCCAGAGGCAGCAGATCAAACATATCTTGTGGCTAATGGCCAATGGGAATGCGAGGCATGCTGTACAGGGATCCATCCTTCGAACCGTGCTCTCCAGTCCTTCCGTATGGTATGTCCTGGAGCCATGCAACAGGACTCGAATGTCCCACAGAAGGAAACCTGGTGGTTTGGGGCAACCTCCAAACTCAGCGTGGGAAAACTTCCTTGGCC
Source organism: Mustela nivalis (assembly GCF_964662115.1). Lineage (NCBI taxonomy): Eukaryota > Metazoa > Chordata > Mammalia > Carnivora > Mustelidae > Mustela > Mustela nivalis. The sequence continues at coordinate 1,037,163 of NW_028136380.1, forward strand.
TCATGAGGCCCCCGCTTCATGAAGGTGCCATCATGGACACATACTCCAGCCTCAGCCAACGTCTGATCCTCAGCCTGACTTCAGATGCAGGAGATTTTGTTTCAGCCTCTGCCTCGTGGGCCTGCTCTGCCCTTGGCTCCAATCCTCACTTAAGCTTGTGTTCCTAGACTTCCGTCCTCACACTCCTGGCCCACAAACACTCCCTACTGGGAAATCTGGGGCCACAATGAAGCACTCCGCCTGCCTCCCATGAGAAAAACTTTGTCTATGGTGCTGCCCAGAAACCCCAAATGAGGATCAAACTGCTTGGCCCTTGGCAACACCCCAATTGCATAGGCTACCTTAAACACTGATGCTCTGTCGCAAATAGCCTGAGCCCAGACCTTCCAACAGACACCGACACAGCTGGCTGCACACCCAGCACATTGGACCCGCCACTGCCTTAGGCCACCATCCATTCCCAACCTGGGTTATCAGTCATCAGAACCTAGACCTTATCTCCAATCCCTGCACAGGGGGGAACCTGATGCACAAGTCAGAACCCCTCCTTCCCCATGGCAAGAAACCTTGCTGCTGGCAGTGAGTCAAACCTTCAGTGTAGGAGAAAACGGCATGGCCCATGAGGCCACGCCCATGTGTGAGGGCCGCCTTGGGCACAAACACACATTGTGACCCTCAGCGTGAGTACCTTATTCAAGTAACGCCTCTCAGTGATTGGACCAAGAGCCCGCATATGTGGCTTGCCATGGCCATAGGCACGCAGGACTATCTAGATGGTGTGTATTCCAGTTGAGGGAACCCACTGCTGTGCTCTAGAGTCCCTCTCCTGGGGGGTCCCCTGTGGCAGAAAACAGTACTCTTCCCTTCCCACAGAATGAACCCAAACACTTGGGAGCTTGGACAATCCCCCGAGAGGAAGGCTCTTCCTCGGCCCCTGAAGCCACCCCTACCCTGAACGGCCACTGTGAACGCAACACCCAGAGACAAAAGCCTGAGCGACTGCCTCCCACTTGCCCTCCTTTGATATCCAGAGGATCTCCCCTCTCGGACTGGAGATCAGGCCTGCCATTACCTTGGCCCCTACCTGAGCCAAGTTTGCTTTTTCAGACATCTGTCCCCACAGCCCTGGCAAACACAGCCTCTAGGCTGGGTCCTCTGGAGCCATACCACAGGACCATGCCTGCTCTCTCCTGGGAAACTCTGTCCATTCCTTTGGCCACACACCTCCAGAATATGAGAAACCTCAAGGCCCCCGAGGACATACCATTACCGGGAGCCTCCCTGCACACACAGGGGCCTTCGGACACAAGCGGAGCTGCTACCTCCATGAAGGCATGCACACAGATGTCAACAGAGATAGAAGGTTGAGCCCGACAGGCCCTTAGGCCCTAATCTCAACTCTTGCTTTGTTTTCCAGGTGTCACTCCTCAGAGGCTTTGGTTCGAAGAACAGGATATGGGGCTTTCCTGAGGCACTGAACAGAACTTCTCTCGTCTCCACATGGGAAGCTTCCTTGTTGGAGCCGTGTCAAACACCTCAGGTTGGAGAATCCTGCAGAGTCCCTGAGCCACCTCCACATTCCAAGGTCTCCCAGGCCACCAAGCCACAGTAGGAGTCATCTTCAGGAGAGTCCATTTCAACTCTCCCCTCTGGGTAGCTCACCCAGGAGCCCGCAGATTGAGCCTGCCTTGTCCTGACTAAAGAGTGGGAATATGAGGTGGCGTTCCCAGGCATCCATGCTTAGACACCTGCTCTCGAGTCTTTCCGTATGGGGCCTCCTGGAACCATCCAATAGCACTCGACTTTCGTGCAGAAGGAAACCTTGAGGTTTGGAGTAGTTCACAAATCCCATCGTAGGCAAACCTTCCTGGCCTCATGAGGCCCCCACACCATTCAGGAAGAGGCCATGCTGAGAAAAACTCTAGCCTGAGGCACGTCTCAGAGTTGAAATGACCTCAGTGCAGGAGATCTCGATTCAGCCTCTCAGAGTGGGCCTGCCGTGCCATCGGTCCCAAACATCACGCTAGCTTGTGTTTTCAGACTTCCTTCCTCACACTCCTGGCAAACAAGCCCTCCGGACTAGGAACTCCAGAACCACAACCCAGCCCAGGGTCTGCCCAAGGGAAGAAAAACGTTTCCCTGTGGGGCTCTCTCCAGAAAACCCAGATGAGGATCAACCTGCTCGGGCCTCGACGGTACCCGAACTGGATAGGCTGCTCTGGGCACTCATGCTCTGTCTGACACAGCCTGAAGCCAGACGTCCAGACAGACAAGAAGACAGCTGGCTGCACACCCAGCACTTTGGACACGCCATGGTCTTATGCCGTCACCTCTTCCTAACCTTGGTTTTCAGATATCTGAACCTAGACATTATATCAATTCTCCACACAGCTGGGTATCGCAAGCACAACAGAGTCTCCTCCTTCCCCGTGGCTGTAAAGCTTGCTCTTGGCATGGAGTCACACCTTCAGGGTGGGAGAAACCTTCCTGGTCCCTGATGCCACGCCCAAACTTGAGTGCTGCTTGGGCACAAATTCACACTCTGACCCTCAGCATGAGCCCCATGTCAAAGAAAGGCCTGTCAGGGCCTGGGCCAAGAGCCCGCATATGGGGCTTGCCAAGCCCCTATGCACCCAATCCTCACCAGTGTTTGAGTTTTCCAGTCGCCCCGCCCGTACCTGGGGCTCTGCTCTGGAATCCCTTTCTTGGAGAGACACGTGAGCCAGACAACACTTTTCCACCCTTCCCACAAAATGACCCCAAACTCTTGGGAGCTGGGACAAATCCCCAGAGAGGGATACTCGTCCACAGTCCCTGAGGCCACCCCTCCAATCCACGGCTATCTCGGACACAACATCCAGAGACAAAAGCCTGAAGGAACGCCTCCCACTCGCCCTTGTTTCAGAGGCCCAGGAGCTCCCTCTCGGGCAGTACATCTGGCCTGCCATACCCTAGGCGCCACTCATAAGCTGAGTTTGTGTTTTCAGACTTCTGTGCCCTCAGCCTGGACCCACACAACCGCCAGGCTAGGGCCTCTGGAGCCACAGCGAAAGATTGTGCCTGCCCTCTCCAAGGAAATTGTGCCCAATCCATTGACCACAACCCTACAGGTTAGGGAAAAGCTCAAGGCCCCTGAGGCCATCAATAGTGTAGGCCACCCTGGACTAACAGGGGCTCTCTGACACCAGCGGAGCAACTATCTCCACTTAGACTCTCAGACAGTGTCCCCAGAGACAGAAGGTTGAAATGGACAGGCCCCCAGGCCCTAATCTGAACCTTAGCTTTGGTTTCCATGTGTCCGTCCTCAGAGGTCTGTTTTCGTAGAACAGCACACGGGGCTTTTCTGAGGCTCCAAACCAAACCTCTCTCGCCTCCACATGGGGAGCTTACTTACTGGGGATGTATCAAACCCTTCAGGTAGGAGAGTTCTGCAGGGCCACTGAACAACCAGCACATTCCAAGGTTTCCATGGACCCAAACGCACATTATGACGCATCCTCAGGAGAGGCCATTTCAACTCAGCCCCCTGGTTAGCGTGCCCCAGAGGCAGCAGATCAAACATATCTTGTGGCTAATGGCCAATGGGAATGCGAGGCATGCTGTACAGGGATCCATCCTTCGAACCGTGCTCTCCAGTCCTTCCGTATGGTATGTCCTGGAGCCATGCAACAGGACTCGAATGTCCCACAGAAGGAAACCTGGTGGTTTGGGGCAACCTCCAAACTCAGCGTGGGAAAACTTCCTTGGCCTCATGAGGCCCCCGCTTCATGAAGGTGCCATCATGGACACATACTCCAGCCTCAGCCAACGTCTGATCCTCAGCCTGACTTCAGATGCAGGAGATTTTGTTTCAGCCTCTGCCTAGTGGGCCTGCTCTGCCCTTGGCTCCAATCCTCACTTTAGCTTGTGTTCCTAGACTTCCGTCCTCACACTCCTGGCCCACAAACCCTCCCTACTGGGAATTCTGGGGCCACAATGAAGCACTCCGCCTGCCTCCCAGGAGAAAAACTTTGTCTATGGTGCTGCCCAGAAACCCCAAATGAGGATCAAACTGCTTGGCCCTCGGCAACACCCCAATTGCATAGGCTACCTTAAACACTGATGCTCTGTCGCAAATAGCCTGAGCCCAGACCTTCCAACAGACACCGACACAGCTGGCTGCACACCCAGCACATTGGACCCGCCACTGCCTTAGGCCACCATCCATTCCCAACCTGGGTTTTCAGTCATCAGAACCTAGACCTTATCTCCAATCCCTGCACAGGGGGGAACCTGATGCACAAGTCAGAACCCCTCCTTCCCCATGGCAAGAAACCTTGCTGCTGGCAGTGAGTCAAACCTTCAGTGTAGGAGAAAACGGCATGGCCCATGAGGCCACGCCCATGTGTGAGGGCCGCTTTGGGCACAAACACACATTGTGACCCTCAGCGTGAGTACCTTATTCAAGTAACGCCTCTCAGTGATTGGACCAAGAGCCCGCATATGTGGCTTGCCATGGCCATAGGCACGCAGGACTAACTAGATGGTGTGTATTCCAGTTGAGGGAACCCACTGCTGTGCTCTAGAGTCCCTCTCCTGGGGGGTCCCCTGTGGCAGAAAACAGTACTCTTCCCTTCCCACAGAATGAACCCAAACACTTGGGAGCTTGGACAATCCCCCGAGAGGAAGGCTCTTCCTCGGCCCCTGAAGCAACCCCTACCCTGAACGGCCACTGTGAATGCAACACCCAGAGACAAAAGCCTGAGCGACTGCCTCCCACTTGCCCTCCTTTGATATCCAGAGGATCTCCCCTCTCGGACTGGAGATCAGGCCTGCCATTACCTTGGCCCCTACCTGAGCCAAGTTTGCTTTTTCAGACATCTGTCCCCACAGCCCTGGCAAACACAGCCTCTAGGCTGGGTCCTCTGGAGCCATACCACAGGACCATGCCTGCTCTCTCCTGGGAAACTCTGTCCATTCCTTTGGCCACACACCTCCAGAATATGAGAAACCTCAAGGCCCCCGAGGACATACCATTACCGGGAGCCTCCCTGCACACACAGGGGCCTTCGGACACAAGCTGAGCTGCTACCTCCATGAAGGCATGCACACAGATGTCAACAGAGATAGAAGGTTGAGCCCGACAGGCCCTTAGGCCCTAATCTCAACTCTTGCTTTGTTTTCCAGGTGTCACTCCTCAGAGACTTTGGTTCGAAGAACAGGATATGGGGCTTTCCTGAGGCACTGAACAGAACTTCTCTCGTCTCCACATGGGAAGCTTCCTTGTTGGAGCCGTGTCAAACACCTCAGGTTGGAGAATCCTGCAGAGTCCCTGAGCCACCTCCACATTCCAAGGTTTCCCAGGCCACCAAGCCACAGTAGGACTCATCTTCAGGAGAGTCCATTTCAACTCTCCCCTCTGGGTAGCTCACCCAGGAGTCCGCAGATTGAGCCTGCCTTGTCCTGACTAAAGAGTGGGAATATGAGGTGGCGTTCCCAGGCATCCATGCTTAGACACCTGCTCTCGAGTCTTTCCGTATGGGGCCTCCTGGAACCATCCAATAGCACTCGACTTTCGTGCAGAAGGAAACCTTGAGGTTTGGAGTAGTTCACAAATCCCATCGTAGGCAAACCTTCCTGGCCTCATGAGGCCCCCACACCATTCAGGAAGAGGCCATGCTGGACAAAAACTCTAGCCTGAGGCACGTCTCAGAGTTGACATGACCTCAGAGCAGGAGATCTCGATTCAGCCTCTCAGAGTGGGCCTGCCGTGCCATCGGTCCCAAACCTCACGCTAGCTTGTGTATTCAGACTTCCTTCCTCACATTCCTGGCAAACAAGCCCTCCGGACTAGGAACTCCAGAACCACAACCCAGCCCAGGGTCTGCCCAAGGGAAGAAAAACGTTTCCCTGTGGGGCTCTCTCCAGAAAACCCAGATGAGGATCAACTTGCTCGGGCCTCGACGGTACCCGAACTGGATAGGCTGCTCTGGGCACTCATGCTCTGTCTGACACAGCCTGAAGCCAGACGTCCAGACAGACAAGGATACAGCTGGCTGCACACCCAGCACTTTGGACACGCCATGGTCTTATGCCGTCACCTCTTCCTAACCTTGGTTTTCAGATATCTGAACCTAGACATTATATCAATTCTCCACACAGCTGGGTATCGCAAGCACAACACAGAACTCCTCCTTCCCCGTGGCTGTAAAGCTTGCTCTTGGCATGGAGTCACACCTTCAGGGTGGGAGAAACCTTCCTGGTCCCTGATGCCACGCCCAAACTTGAGTGCTGCTTGGGCACAAATTCACACTCTGACCCTCAGCATGAGCCCCATGTCAAAGAAAGGCCTGTCAGGGCCTGGGCCAAGAGCCCGCATATGGGGCTTACCAAGCCCCTATGCACCCAATCCTCACCAGTGTTTGAGTTTTCCAGTCGCCCCGCTCCTACCTGGGGCTCTGCTCTGGAATCCCTTTCTTGGAGAGACACGTGAGCCAGACAACACTTTTCCACCCTTCCCACAAAATGACCCCAAATTCTTGGGAGCTGGGACAAATCCCCAGAGAGGGATACTCGTCCACAGTCCCTGAGGCCACCCCTCCAATCCACGGCTATCTCGGACACAACATCCAGAGACAAAAGCCTGAAGGAACGCCTCCCACTCGCCCTTGTTTCAGAGGCCCAGGAGCTCCCTCTCGGGCTGTACATCCGGCCTGCCATACCCTAGGCGCCACTCATAAGCTGAGTTTGTGTTTTCAGACTTCTGTGCCCTCAGCCTGGACCCACACAACCGCCAGGCTAGGGCCTCTGGAGCCACAGCGAAAGATTGTGCCTGCCCTCTCCAAGGAAATTGTGCCCAATCCATTGACCACAACCCTACAGGTTAGGGAAAAGCTCCAAGGCCCCTGAGGCCATCAATAGTGTAGGCCACCCTGGACTAAGAGGGGCTCTCTGACACCAGCGGAGCAACTATCTCCACTTAGACTCTCAGACAGTGTCCCCAGAGACAGAAGGTTGAAATGGACAGGCCCCCAGGCCCTTATCAGAACCTTAGCTTTGGTTTCCATGTGTCCGTCCTCAGAGGTCTGTTTTCGTAGACCAGCACACGGGGCTTTTCTGAGGCTCCAAACCAAACCTCTCTCGTCTCCACATGGGGAGCTTACTTACTGCGGATGTATCAAACCCTTCAGGTAGGAGAGTTCCGCAGGGCCACTGAACAACCAGCACATTCCAAGGTTTCCATGGACCCAAACGCACATTATGACGCATCCTCAGGAGAGGCCATTTCAACTCAGCCCCCTGGTTAGCGTGCCCCAGAGGCAGCAGATCAAACATATCTTGTGGCTAATGGCCAATGGGAATGCGAGGCATGCTGTACAGGGATCCATCCTTCGAACCGTGCTCTCCAGTCCTTCCGTATGGTATGTCCTGGAGCCATGCAACAGGACTCGAATGTCCCACAGAAGGAAACCTGGTGGTTTGGGGCAACCTCCAAACTCAGCGTGGGAAAACTTCCTTGGCCTCATGAGGCCCTTGCTTCATGAAGGTGCCATCATGGACACATACTCCAGCCTCAGCCAACGTCTGATCCTCAGCCTGAGTTCAGATGCAGGAGATTTTGTTTCAGCCTCTGCCTAGTGGGCCTGCTCTGCCCTTGGCCCCAATCCTCACTTTAACTTGTGTTCCTAGACTTTCGTCCTCACACTCCTGGCCCACAAACCCTCCCTACTGGGAAATCTGGGTCCACAATGAAGCACTCCGCCTGCCTCCCAGGAGAAAAACTTTGTCTATGGTGCTGCCCAGAATCCCCAAATAAGGATCAAACTGCTTGGCCCTCGGCAACACCCCAATTGCATAGGCTACCTTAAACACTGATGCTCTGTCGCAAATAGCCTGAGCCCAGACCTTCCAACAGACACCGACACAGCTGGCTGCACACCCAGCACATTGGACCCGCCACTGCCTTAGGCCACCATCCATTCCCAACCTGGGTTTTCAGTCATCAGAACCTAGACCTTATCTCCAATCCCTGCACAGGGGGGAACCTGATGCACAAGTCAGAACCCCTCCTTCCCCATGGCAAGAAACCTTGCTGCTGGCAGTGAGTCAAACCTTCAGTGTAGGAGAAAACGGCATGGCCCATGAGGCCACGCCCATGTGTGAGGGCCGCCTTGGGCACAAACACACATTGTGACCCTCAGCGTGAGTACCTTATTCAAGTAATGCCTCTCAGTGATTGGACCAAGAGCCCGCATATGTGGCTTGCCATGCCCATAGGCACGCAGGACTAACTAGATGGTGTGTATTCCAGTTGAGGGAACCCACTGCTGTGCTCTAGAGTCCCTCTCCTGGGGGGTCCCCTGTGGCAGAAAACAGTACTCTTCCCTTCCCACAGAATGAACCCAAACACTTGGGAGCTTGGACAATCCCCCGAGAGGAAGGCTCTTCCTCGGCCCCTGAAGCAACCCCTACCCTGAACGGCCACTGTAAACGCAACACCCAGAGACAAAAGCCTGAGCGACTGCCTCCCACTTGCCCTCCTTTGATATCCAGAGGATCTCCCCTCTCGGACTGGAGATCAGGCCTGCCATTACCTTGGCCCCTACCTGAGCCAAGTTTGCTTTTTCAGACATCTGTCCCCACAGCCCTGGCAAACACAGCCTCTAGGCTGGGTCCTCTGGAGCCATACCACAGGACCATGCCTGCTCTCTCCTGGGAAACTCTGTCCATTCCTTTGGCCACACACCTCCAGAATATGAGAAACCTCAAGGCCCCCGAGGACATACCATTACCGGGAGCCTCCCTGCACACACAGGGGCCTTCGGACACAAGCTGAGCTGCTACCTCCATGAAGGCATGCACACAGATGTCAACAGAGATAGAAGGTTGAGCCCGACAGGCCCTTAGGCCCTAATCTCAACTCTTGCTTTGTTTTCCAGGTGTCACTCCTCAGAGGCTTTGGTTCGAAGAACAGGATATGGGGCTTTCCTGAGGCACTGAACAGAACTTCTCTCGTCTCCACATGGGAAGCTTCCTTGTTGGAGCCGTGTCAAACACCTCAGGTTGGAGAATCCTGCAGAGTCCCTGAGCCACCTCCACATTCCAAGGTCTCCCAGGCCACCAAGCCACAGTAGGACTCATCTTCAGGAGAGTCCATTTCAACTCTCCCCTCTGGGTAGCTCACCCAGGAGCCCTCAGATTGAGCCTGCCTTGTCCTGACTAAAGAGTGGGAATATGAGGTGGCGTTCCCAGGCATCCATGCTTAGACACCTGCTCTCGAGTCTTTCCGTATGGGGCCTCCTGGAACCATCCAATAGCACTCGACTTTCGTGCAGAAGGAAACCTTGAGGTTTGGAGTAGTTCACAAATCCCATCGTAGGCAAACCTTCCTGGCCTCATGAGGCCCCCACACCATTCAGGAAGAGGCCATGCTGGACAAAAACTCTAGCCTGAGGCACGTCTCAGAGTTGACATGACCTCAGAGCAGGAGATCTCGATTCAGCCTCTCAGAGTGGGCCTGCAGTGCCATCGGTCCCAAACCTCACGCTAGCTTGTGTTTTCAGACTTCCTTCCTCACACTCCTGGCAAACAAGCCCTCCGGACTAGGAACTCCAGAACCACAACCCAGCCCAGGGTCTGCCCAAGGGTAGAAAAACGTTTCCCTGTGGGGCTCTCTCCAGAAAACCCAGATGAGGATCAACTTGCTCGGGCCTCGACGGTACCCGAACTGGATAGGCTGCTCTGGGCACTCATGCTCTGTCTGACACAGCCTGAAGCCAGACGTCCAGACAGACAAGGAGACAGCTGGCTGCACACCTAGCACTTTGGACACGCCATGGTCTTATGCCGTCACCTCTTCCTAACCTTGGTTTTCAGATATCTGAACCTAGACATTATATCAATTCTCCACACAGCTGGGTATCGCAAGCACAACACAGAACTCCTCCTTCCCCGTGGCTGTAAAGCTTGCTCTTGGCATGGAGTCACACGTTCAGGGTGGGAGAAACCTTCCTGGTCCCTGATGCCACGCCCAAACTTGAGTGCTGCTTGGGCACAAATTCACACTCTGACCCTCAGCATGAGCCCCATGTCAAAGAAAGGCCTGTCAGGGCCTGGGCCAAGAGCCCGCATATGGGGCTTACCAAGCCCCTATGCACCCAATCCTCACCAGTGTTTGAGTTTTCCAGTCGCCCCGCTCCTACCTGGGGCTCTGCTCTGGAATCCCTTTCTTGGAGAGACACGTGAGCCAGACAACACTTTTCCACCCTTCCCACAAAATGACCCCAAACTCTTGGGAGCTGGGACAAATCCCCAGAGAGGGATACTCGTCCACAGTCCCTGAGGCCACCCCTCCAATCCACGGCTATCTCGGACACAACATCCAGAGACAAAAGCCTAAAGGAACGCCTCCCACTCGCCCTTGTTTCAGAGGTTCAGGAGCTCCCTCTCGGGCTGTACATCCGGCCTGCCATACCCTAGGCGCCACTCATAAGCTGAGTTTGTGTTTTCAGACTTCTGTGCCCTCAGCCTGGACCCACACAACCGCCAGGCTAGGGCCTCTGGAGCCACAGCGAAAGATTGTGCCTGCCCTCTCCAAGGAAATTGTGCCCAATCCATTGACCACAACCCTACAGGTTAGGGAAAAGCTCCAAGGCCCCTGAAACCATCAATAGTGTAGGCCACCCTGGACTAACAGGGGCTCTCTGACACCAGCGGAGCAACTATCTCCACTTAGACTCTCAGACAGTGTCCCCAGAGACAGAAGGTTGAAATGGACAGGCCCCCAGGCCCTTATCAGAACCTTAGCTTTGGTTTCCATGTGTCCGTCCTCAGAGGTCTGTTTTCGTAGACCAGCACACGGGGCTTTTCTGAGGCTCCAAACCAAACCTCTCTCGCCTCCACATGGGGAGCTTACTTACTGGGGATGTATCAAACCCTTCAGGTAGGAGAGTTCCGCAGGGCCACTGAACAACCAGCACATTCCAAGGTTTCCATGGACCCAAACGCACATTATGACGCATCCTCAGGAGAGGCCATTTCAACTCAGCCCCCTGGTTAGCGTGCCCCAGAGGCAGCAGATCAAACATATCTTGTGGCTAATGGCCAATGGGAATGCGAGGCATGCTGTACAGGGATCCATCCTTCGAACCGTGCTCTCCAGTCCTTCCGTATGGTATGTCCTGGAGCCATGCAACAGGACTCGAATGTCCCACAGAAGGAAACCTGGTGGTTTGGGGCAACCTCCAAACTCAGCGTGGGAAAACTTCCTTGGCCTCATGAGGCCCCCGCTTCATGAAGGTGCCATCATGGACACATACTCCAGCCTCAGCCAACGTCTGATCCTCAGCCTGACTTCAGATGCAGGAGATTTTGTTTCAGCCTCTGCCTAGTGGGCCTGCTCTGCCCTTGGCTCCAATCCTCACTTTAGCTTGTGTTCCTAGACTTCCGTCCTCACACTCCTGGCCCACAAACCCTCCCTACTGGGAAATCTGGGTCCACAATGAAGCACTCCGCCTGCCTCCCAGGAGAAAAACTTTGTCTATGGTGCTGCCCAGAATCCCCAAATGAGGATCAAACTGCTTGGCCCTCGGCAACACCCCAATTGCATAGGCTACCTTAAACACTGATGCTCTGTCGCAAATAGTCTGAGCCCAGACCTTTCCAACAGACACCGACACAGCTGGCTGCACACCCAGCACATTGGACCCGCCACTGCCTTAGGCCACCATCCATTCCCAACCTGGGTTTTCAGTCATCAGAACCTAGACCTTATCTCCAATCCCTGCACAGGGGGGAACCTGATGCACAAGTCAGAACCCCTCCTTCCCCATGGCAAGAAACCTTGCTGCTGGCAGTGAGTCAAACCTTCAGTGTAGGAGAAAACGGCATGGCCCATGAGGCCACGCCCATGTGTGAGGGCCGCCTTGGGCACAAACACACATTGTGACCCTCAGCGTGAGTACCTTATTCAAGTAACGCCTCTCAGTGATTGGACCAAGAGCCCGCATATGTGGCTTGCCATGCCCATAGGCACGCAGGACTAACTAGATGGTGTGTATTCCAGTTGAGGGAACCCACTGCTGTGCTCTAGAGTCCCTCTCCTGGGGGGTCCCTTGTGGCAGAAAACAGTACTCTTCCCTTCCCACAGAATGAACCCAAACACTTGGGAGCTTGGACAATCCCCCGAGAGGAAGGCTCTTCCTCGGCCCCTGAAGCAACCCCTACCCTGAACGGCCACTGTGAACGCAACACCCAGAGACAAAAGCCTGAGCGACTGCCTCCCACTTGCCCTCCTTTGATATCCAGAGGATCTCCCCTCTCGGACTGGAGATCAGGCCTGCCATTACCTTGGCCCCTACCTGAGCCAAGTTTGCTTTTTCAGACATCTGTCCCCACAGCCCTGGCAAACACAGCCTCTAGGCTGGGTCCTCTGGAGCCATACCACAGGACCATGCCTGCTCTCTCCTGGGAAACTCTGTCCATTCCTTTAGCCACACACCTCCAGAATATGAGAAACCTCAAGGCCCCGGAGGACATACCATTACCGGGAGCCTCCCTGCACACACAGGGGCCTTCGGACACAAGCGGAGCTGCTACCTCCATGAAGGCATGCACACAGATGTCAACAGAGATAGAAGGTTGAGCCGGACAGGCCCTTAGGCCCTAATCTCAACTCTTGCTTTGTTTTCCAGGTGTCACTCCTCAGAGGCTTTGGTTCGAAGAACAGGATATGGGGCTTTCCTGAGGCACTGAACAGAACTTCTCTCGTCTCCACATGGGAAGCTTCCTTGTTGGAGCCGTGTCAAACACCTCAGGTTGGAGAATCCTGCAGAGTCCCTGAGCCACCTCCACATTCCAAGGTCTCCCAGGCCACCAAGCCACAGTAGGACTCATCTTCAGGAGAGTCCATTTCAACTCTCCCCTCTGGGTGGCTCACCCAGGAGCCCGCAGATTGAGCCTGCCTTGTCCTGACTAAAGAGTGGGAATATGAGGTGGCGTTCCCAGGCATCCATGCTTAGACACCTGCTCTCGAGTCTTTCCGTATGGGGCCTCCTGGAACCATCCAATAGCACTCGACTTTCGTGCAGAAGGAAACCTTGAGGTTTGGAGTAGTTCACAAATCCCATCGTAGGCAAACCTTCCTGGCCTCATGAGGCCCCCACACCATTCAGGAAGAGGCCATGCTGGACAAAAACTCTAGCCTGAGGCACGTCTCAGAGTTGAAATGACCTCAGTGCAGGAGATCTCGATTCAGCCTCTCAGAGTGGGCCTGCCGTGCCATCGGTCCCAAACCTCACGCTAGCTTGTGTTTTCAGACTTCCTTCCTCACACTCCTGGCAAACAAGCCCTCCGGACTAGGAACTCCAGAACCACAACCCAGCCCAGGGTCTGCCGAAGGGTAGAAAAACGTTTCCCTGTGGGGCTCTCTCCAGAAAACCCAGATGAGGATCAACCTGCTCGGGCCTCGACGGTACCCGAACTGGATAGGCTATTCTGGGCACTCATGCTCTGTCTGACACAGCCTGAAGCCAGACGTCCAGACAGACAAGGAGACAGCTGGCTGCACACCTAGCACTTTGGACACGCCATGGTCTTATGCCGTCACCTCTTCCTAACCTTGGTTTTCAGATATCTGAACCTAGACATTATATCAATTCTCCACACAGCTGGGTATCGCAAGCACAACACAGAACTCCTCCTTCCCCGTGGCTGTAAAGCTTGCTCTTGGCATGGAGTCACACCTTCAGGGTGGGAGAAACCTTCCTGGTCCCTGATGCCACGCCCAAACTTGAGTGCTGCTTGGGCACAAATTCACACTCTGACCCTCAGCATGAGCCCCATGTCAAAGAAAGGCCTGTCAGGGCCTGGGCCAAGAGCCCGCATATGGGGCTTACCAAGCCCCTATGCACCCAATCCTCACCAGTGTTTGAGTTTTCCAGTCGCCCCGCTCCTACCTGGGGCTCTGCTCTGGAATCCCTTTCTTGGAGAGACACGTGAGCCAGACAACACTTTTCCACCCTTCCCACAAAATGACCCCAAACTCTTGGGAGCTGGGACAAATCCCCAGAGAGGGATACTCGTCCACAGTCCCTGAGGCCACCCCTCCAATCCACGGCTATCTCGGACTCAACATCCAGAGACAAAAGCCTGAAGGAACGCCTCCCACTCGCCCTTGTTTCAGAGGTTCAGGAGCTCCCTCTCGGGCTGTACATCCGGCCTGCCATACCCTAGGCGCCACTCATAAGCTGAGTTTGTGTTTTCAGACTTCTGTGCCCTCAGCCTGGACCCACACAACCGCCAGGCTAGGGCCTCTGGAGCCACAGCGAAAGATTGTGCCTGCCCTCTCCAAGGAAATTGTGCCCAATCCATTGACCACAACCCTACAGGTTAGGGAAAAGCTCCAAGGCCCCTGAGGCCATCAATAGTGTAGGCCACCCTGGACTAAGAGGGGCTCTCTGACACCAGCGGAGCAACTATCTCCACTTAGACTCTCAGACAGTGTCCCCAGAGACAGAAGGTTGAAATGGACAGGCCCCCAGGCCCTAATCTGAACCTTAGCTTTGGTTTCCATGTGTCCGTCCTCAGAGGTCTGTTTTCGTAGACCAGCACACGGGGCTTTTCTGAGGCTCCAAACCAAACCTCTCTCGCCTCCACATGGGGAGCTTACTTACTGGGGATGTATCAAACCCTTCAGGTAGGAGAGTTCCGCAGGGCCACTGAACAACCAGCACATTCCAAGGTTTCCATGGACCCAAACGCACATTATGACGCATCCTCAGGAGAGGCCATTTCAACTCAGCCCCCTGGTTAGCGTGCCCCAGAGGCAGCAGATCAAACATATCTTGTGGCTAATGGCCAATGGGAATGCGAGGCATGCTGTACAGGGATCCATCCTTCGAACCGTGCTCTCCAGTCCTTCCGTATGGTATGTCCTGGAGCCATGCAACAGGACTCGAATGTCCCACAGAAGGAAACCTGGTGGTTTGGGGCAACCTCCAAACTCAGCGTGGGAAAACTTCCTTGGCCTCATGAGGCCCCCGCTTCATGAAGGTGCCATCATGGACACATACTCCAGCCTCAGCCAACGTCTGATCCTCAGCCTGACTTCAGATGCAGGAGATTTTGTTTCAGCCTCTGCCTAGTGGGCCTGCTCTGCCCTTGGCTCCAATCCTCACTTTAGCTTGTGTTCCTAGACTTCCGTCCTCACACTCCTGGCCCACAAACCCTCCCTACTGGGAATTCTGGGGCCACAATGAAGCACTCCGCCTGCCTCCCAGGAGAAAAACTTTGTCTATGGTGCTGCCCAGAAACCCCAAATGAGGATCAAACTGCTTGGCCCTCGGCAACACCCCAATTGCATAGGCTACCTTAAACACTGATGCTCTGTCGCAAATAGCCTGAGCCCAGACCTTCCAACAGACACCGACACAGCTGGCTGCACACCCAGCACATTGGACCCGCCACTGCCTTAGGCCACCATCCATTCCCAACCTGGGTTTTCAGTCATCAGAACCTAGACCTTATCTCCAATCCCTGCACAGGGGGGAACCTGATGCACAAGTCAGAACCCCTCCTTCCCCATGGCAAGAAACCTTGCTGCTGGCAGTGAGTCAAACCTTCAGTGTAGGAGAAAACGGCATGGCCCATGAGGCCACGCCCATGTGTGAGGGCCGCCTTGGGCACAAACACACATTGTGACCCTCAGCGTGAGTACCTTATTCAAGTAACGCCTCTCAGTGATTGGACCAAGAGCCCGCATATGTGGCTTGCCATGCCCATAGGCACGCAGGACTAACTAGATGGTGTGTATTCCAGTTGAGGGAACCCACTGCTGTGCTCTAGAGTCCCTCTCCTGGGGGGTCCCTTGTGGCAGAAAACAGTACTCTTCCCTTCCCACAGAATGAACCCAAACACTTGGGAGCTTGGACAATCCCCCGAGAGGAAGGCTCTTCCTCGGCCCCTGAAGCAACCCCTACCCTGAACGGCCACTGTGAACGCAACACCCAGAGACAAAAGCCTGAGCGACTGCCTCCCACTTGCCCTCCTTTGATATCCAGAGGATCTCCCCTCTCGGACTGGAGATCAGGCCTGCCATTACCTTGGCCCCTACCTGAGCCAAGTTTGCTTTTTCAGACATCTGTCCCCACAGCCCTGGCAAACACAGCCTCTAGGCTGGGTCCTCTGGAGCCATACCACAGGACCATGCCTGCTCTCTCCTGGGAAACTCTGTCCATTCCTTTGGCCACACACCTCCAGAATATGAGAAACCTCAAGGCCCCCGAGGACATACCATTACCGGGAGCCTCCCTGCACACACAGGGGCCTTCGGACACAAGCGGAGCTGCTACCTCCATGAAGGCATGCACACAGATGTCAACAGAGATAGAAGGTTGAGCCCGACAGGCCCTTAGGCCCTAATCTCAACTCTTGCTTTGTTTTCCAGGTGTCACTCCTCAGAGGCTTTGGTTCGAAGAACAGGATATGGGGCTTTCCTGAGGCACTGAACAGAACTTCTCTCGTCTCCACATGGGAAGCTTCCTTGTTGGAGCCGTGTCAAACACCTCAGGTTGGAGAATCCTGCAGAGTCCCTGAGCCACCTCCACATTCCAAGGTCTCCCAGGCCACCAAGCCACAGTAGGACTCATCTTCAGGAGAGTCCATTTCAACTCTCCCCTCTGGGTAGCTCACCCAGGAGCCCGCAGATTGAGCCTGCCTTGTCCTGACTAAAGAGTGGGAATATGAGGTGGCGTTCCCAGGCATCCATGCTTAGACACCTGCTCTCGAGTCTTTCCGTATGGGGCCTCCTGGAACCATCCAATAGCACTCGACTTTCGTGCAGAAGGAAACCTTGAGGTTTGGAGTAGTTCACAAATCCCATCGTAGGCAAACCTTCCTGGCCTCATGAGGCCCCCACACCATTCAGGAAGAGGCCATGCTGGACAAAAACTCTAGCCTGAGGCACGTCTCAGAGTTGAAATGACCTCAGTGCAGGAGATCTCGATTCAGCCTCTCAGAGTGGGCCTGCCGTGCCATCGGTCCCAAACCTCACGCTAGCTTGTGTTTTCAGACTTCCTTCCTCACACTCCTGGCAAACAAGCCCTCCGGACTAGGAACTCCAGAACCACAACCCAGCCCAGGGTCTGCCCAAGGGAAGAAAAACGTTTCCCTGTGGGGCTGTCTCCAGAAAACCCAGATGAGGATCAACCTGCTCGGGCCTCGACGGTACCCGAACTGGATAGGCTGCTCTGGGCACTCATGCTCTGTCTGACACAGCCTGAAGCCAGACGTCCAG
Source organism: Mustela nivalis (assembly GCF_964662115.1). Taxonomy (NCBI): domain Eukaryota; kingdom Metazoa; phylum Chordata; class Mammalia; order Carnivora; family Mustelidae; genus Mustela; species Mustela nivalis. Next base: position 1,054,435 of record NW_028136380.1, read on the forward strand.
ACAGACAAGGAGACAGCTGGCCGCACACCCAGCACTTCGGACACGCCATGGTCTTATGCCGTCACCTCTTCCTAACCTTGGTTTTCAGATATCTGAACCTAGACATTATATCAATTCTCCACACAGCTGGGTATCGCAAGCACAACACAGAACTCCTCCTTCCCCGTGGCTGTAAAGCTTGCTCTTGGCATGGAGTCACACCTTCAGGGTGGGAGAAACCTTCCTGGTCCCTGATGCCACGCCCAAACTTGAGTGCTGCTTGGGCACAAATTCACACTCTGACCCTCAGCATGAGCCCCATGTCAAAGAAAGGCCTGTCAGGGCCTTGGCCAAGAGCCCGCATATGGGGCTTGCCAAGCCCCTATGCACCCAATCCTCAACAGTGTTTGAGTTTTCCAGTCGCCCCGCCCGTACCTGGGGCTCTGCTCTGGAATCCCTTTCTTGGAGAGACACGTGAGCCAGACAACACTTTTCCACCCTTCCCACAAAATGACCCCAAACTCTTGGGACCTGGGACAAATCCCCAGAGAGGGATACTCGTCCACAGTCCCTGAGGCCACCCCTCCAATCCACGGCTATCTCGGACACAACATCCAGAGACAAAAGCCTGAAGGAACGCCTCCCACTCGCCCTTGTTTCAGAGGCCCAGGAGCTCCCTCTCGGTCTGTACATCCGGCCTGCCATACCCTAGGCGCCACTCATAAGCTGAGTTTGTGTTTTCAGACTTCTGTGCCCTCAGCCTGGACCCACACAACCGCCAGGCTAGGGCCTCTGGAGCCACAGCGAAAGATTGTGCCTGCCCTCTCCAAGGAAATTGTGCCCAATCCATTGACCACAACCCTACAGGTTAGGGAAAAGCTCCAAGGCCCCTGAGGCCATCAATAGTGTAGGCCACCCTGGACTAAGAGGGGCTCTCTGACACCAGCGGAGCAACTATCTCCACTTAGACTCTCAGACAGTGTCCCCAGAGACAGAAGGTTGAAATGGACAGGCCCCCAGGCCCTTAACTGAACCTTAGCTTTGGTTTCCATGTGTCCGTCCTCAGAGGTCTGTTTTCGTAGACCAGCACACGGGGCTTTTCTGAGGCTCCAAACCAAACCTCTCTCGCCTCCACATGGGGAGCTTACTTACTGGGGATGTATCAAACCCTTCAGGTAGGAGAGTTCCGCAGGGCCACTGAACAACCAGCACATTCCAAGGTTTCCATGGACCCAAACGCACATTATGACGCATCCTCAGGAGAGGCCATTTCAACTCAGCCCCCTGGTTAGCGTGCCCCAGAGGCAGCAGATCAAACATATCTTGTGGCTAATGGCCAATGGGAATGCGAGGCATGCTGTACAGGGATCCATCCTTCGAACCGTGCTCTCCAGTCCTTCCGTATGGTATGTCCTGGAGCCATGCAACAGGACTCGAATGTCCCACAGAAGGAAACCTGGTGGTTTGGGGCAACCTCCAAACTCAGCGTGGGAAAACTTCCTTGGCCTCATGAGGCCCCCGCTTCATGAAGGTGCCATCATGGACACATACTCCAGCCTCAGCCAACGTCTGATCCTCAGCCTGACTTCAGATGCAGGAGATTTTGTTTCAGCCTCTGCCTAGTGGGCCTGCTCTGCCCTTGGCTCCAATCCTCACTTTAGCTTGTGTTCCTAGACTTCCGTCCTCACACTCCTGGCCCACAAACCCTCCCTACTGGGAATTCTGGGGCCACAATGAAGCACTCCGCCTGCCTCCCAGGAGAAAAACTTTGTCTATGGTGCTGCCCAGAAACCCCAAATGAGGATCAAACTGCTTGGCCCTCGGCAACACCCCAATTGCATAGGCTACCTTAAACACTGATGCTCTGTCGCAAATAGCCTGAGCCCAGACCTTCCAACAGACACCGACACAGCTGGCTGCACACCCAGCACATTGGACCCGCCACTGCCTTAGGCCACCATCCATTCCCAACCTGGGTTTTCAGTCATCAGAACCTAGACCTTATCTCCAATCCCTGCACAGGGGGGAACCTGATGCACAAGTCAGAACCCCTCCTTCCCCATGGCAAGAAACCTTGCTGCTGGCAGTGAGTCAAACCTTCAGTGTAGGAGAAAACGGCATGGCCCATGAGGCCACGCCCATGTGTGAGGGCCGCCTTGGGCACAAACACACATTGTGACCCTCAGCGTGAGTACCTTATTCAAGTAACGCCTCTCAGTGATTGGACCAAGAGCCCGCATATGTGGCTTGCCATGCCCATAGGCACGCAGGACTAACTAGATGGTGTGTATTCCAGTTGAGGGAACCCACTGCTGTGCTCTAGAGTCCCTCTCCTGGGGGGTCCCTTGTGGCAGAAAACAGTACTCTTCCCTTCCCACAGAATGAACCCAAACACTTGGGAGCTTGGACAATCCCCCGAGAGGAAGGCTCTTCCTCGGCCCCTGAAGCAACCCCTACCCTGAACGGCCACTGTGAACGCAACACCCAGAGACAAAAGCCTGAGCGACTGCCTCCCACTTGCCCTCCTTTGATATCCAGAGGATCTCCCCTCTCGGACTGGAGATCAGGCCTGCCATTACCTTGGCCCCTACCTGAGCCAAGTTTGCTTTTTCAGACATCTGTCCCCACAGCCCTGGCAAACACAGCCTCTAGGCTGGGTCCTCTGGAGCCATACCACAGGACCATGCCTGCTCTCTCCTGGGAAACTCTGTCCATTCCTTTGGCCACACACCTCCAGAATATGAGAAACCTCAAGGCCCCCGAGGACATACCATTACCGGGAGCCTCCCTGCACACACAGGGGCCTTCGGACACAAGCGGAGCTGCTACCTCCATGAAGGCATGCACACAGATGTCAACAGAGATAGAAGGTTGAGCCCGACAGGCCCTTAGGCCCTAATCTCAACTCTTGCTTTGTTTTCCAGGTGTCACTCCTCAGAGGCTTTGGTTCGAAGAACAGGATATGGGGCTTTCCTGAGGCACTGAACAGAACTTCTCTCGTCTCCACATGGGAAGCTTCCTTGTTGGAGCCGTGTCAAACACCTCAGGTTGGAGAATCCTGCAGAGTCCCTGAGCCACCTCCACATTCCAAGGTCTCCCAGGCCACCAAGCCACAGTAGGACTCATCTTCAGGAGAGTCCATTTCAACTCTCCCCTCTGGGTAGCTCACCCAGGAGCCTGCAGATTGAGCCTGCCTTGTCCTGACTAAAGAGTGGGAATATGAGGTGGCGTTCCCAGGCATCCATGCTTAGACACCTGCTCTCGAGTCTTTCCGTATGGGGCCTCCTGGAACCATCCAATAGCACTCGAATTTCGTGCAGAAGGAAACCTTGAGGTTTGGAGTAGTTCACAAATCCCATCGTAGGCAAACCTTCCTGGCCTCATGAGGCCCCCACACCATTCAGGAAGAGGCCATGCTGGACAAAAACTCTAGCCTGAGGCACGTCTCAGAGTTGAAATGACCTCAGTGCAGGAGATCTCGATTCAGCCTCTCAGAGTGGGCCTGCCGTGCCATCGGTCCCAAACCTCACGCTAGCTTGTGTTTTCAGACTTCCTTCCTCACACTCCTGGCAAACAAGCCCTCCGGACTAGGAACTCCAGAACCACAACCCAGCCCAGGGTCTGCCCAAGGGAAGAAAAACGTTTCCCTGTGGGGCTCTCTCCAGAAAACCCAGATGAGGATCAACCTGCTCGGGCCTCGACGGTACCCGAACTGGATAGGCTGCTCTGGGCACTCATGCTCTGTCTGACACAGCCTGAAGCCAGACGTCCAGACAGACAAGGAGACAGCTGGCCGCACACCCAGCACTTCGGACACGCCATGGTCTTATGCCGTCACCTCTTCCTAACCTTGGTTTTCAGATATCTGAACCTAGACATTATATCAATTCTCCACAGCTGGGTATCGCAAGCACAACACAGAACTCCTCCTTCCCCGTGGCTGTAAAGCTTGCTCTTGGCATGGAGTCACACCTTCAGGGTGGGAGAAACCTTCTTTGTCCCTGATGCCACGCCCAAACTTGAGTGCTGCTTGGGCACAAATTCACACTCTGACCCTCAGCATGAGCCCCATGTCAAAGAAAGGCCTGTCAGGGCCTGGACCAAGAGCCCGCATATGGGGCTTGCCAAGCCCCTATGCACCCAATCCTCACCAGTGTTTGAGTTTTCCAGTCGCCCCGCCCGTACCTGGGGTCTGCTCTGGAATCCCTTTCTTGGAGAGACACGTGAGCCAGACAACACTTTTCCACCCTTCCCACAAAATGACCCCAAACTCTTGGGAGCTGGGACAAATCCCCAGAGAGGGATACTCGTCCACAGTCCCTGAGGCCACCCCTCCAATCCACGGCTATCTCGGACACAACATCCAGAGACAAAAGCCTGAAGGAACGCCTCCCACTCGCCCTTGTTTCAGAGGCCCAGGAGCTCCCTCTCGGGCTGTACATCCGGCCTGCCATACCCTAGGCGCCACTCATAAGCTGAGTTTGTGTTTTCAGACTTCTGTGCCCTCAGCCTGGACCCACACAACCGCCAGGCTAGGGCCTCTGGAGCCACAGCGAAAGATTGTGCCTGCCCTCTCCAAGGAAATTGTGCCCAATCCATTGACCACAACCCTACAGGTTAGGGAAAAGCTCCAAGGCCCCTGAGGCCATCAATAGTGTAGGCCACCCTGGACTAAGAGGGGCTCTCTGACACCAGCGGAGCAACTATCTCCACTTAGACTCTCAGACAGTGTCCCCAGAGACAGAAGGTTGAAATGGACAGGCCCCCAGGCCCTAATCTGAACCTTAGCTTTGGTTTCCATGTGTCCGTCCTCAGAGGTCTGTTTTCGTAGACCAGCACACGGGGCTTTTCTGAGGCTCCAAACCAAACCTCTCTCGCCTCCACATGGGGAGCTTACTTACTGGGGATGTATCAAACCCTTCAGGTAGGAGAGTTCCGCAGGGCCACTGAACAACCAGCACATTCCAAGGTTTCCATGGACCCAAACGCACATTATGACGCATCCTCAGGAGAGGCCATTTCAACTCAGCCCCCTGGTTAGCGTGCCCCAGAGGCAGCAGATCAAACATATCTTGTGGCTAATGGCCAATGGGAATGCGAGGCATGCTGTACAGGGATCCATCCTTCGAACCGTGCTCTCCAGTCCTTCCGTATGGTATGTCCTGGAGCCATGCAACAGGACTCGAATGTCCCACAGAAGGAAACCTGGTGGTTTGGGGCAACCTCCAAACTCAGCGTGGGAAAACTTCCTTGGCCTCATGAGGCCCCCGCTTCATGAAGGTGCCATCATGGACACATACTCCAGCCTCAGCCAACGTCTGATCCTCAGCCTGACTTCAGATGCAGGAGATTTTGTTTCAGCCTCTGCCTAGTGGGCCTGCTCTGCCCTTGGCTCCAATCCTCACTTTAGCTTGTGTTCCTAGACTTCCGTCCTCACACTCCTGGCCCGCAAACCCTCCCTACTGGGAATTCTGGGGCCACAATGAAGCACTCCGCCTGCCTCCCAGGAGAAAAACTTTGTCTATGGTGCTGCCCAGAAACCCCAAATGAGGATCAAACTGCTTGGCCCTCGGCAACACCCCAATTGCATAGGCTACCTTAAACACTGATGCTCTGTCGCAAATAGCCTGAGCCCAGACCTTCCAACAGACACCGACACAGCTGGCTGCACACCCAGCACATTGGACCCGCCACTGCCTTAGGCCACCATCCATTCCCAACCTGGGTTTTCAGTCATCAGAACCTAGACCTTATCTCCAATCCCTGCACAGGGGGGAACCTGATGCACAAGTCAGAACCCCTCCTTCCCCATGGCAAGAAACCTTGCTGCTGGCAGTGAGTCAAACCTTCAGTGTAGGAGAAAACGGCATGGCCCATGAGGCCACGCCCATGTGTGAGGGCCGCCTTGGGCACAAACACACATTGTGACCCTCAGCGTGAGTACCTTATTCAAGTAACGCCTCTCAGTGATTGGACCAAGAGCCCGCATATGTGGCTTGCCATGCCCATAGGCACGCAGGACTAACTAGATGGTGTGTATTCCAGTTGAGGGAACCCACTGCTGTGCTCTAGAGTCCCTCTCCTGGGGGGTCCCCTGTGGCAGAAAACAGTACTCTTCCCTTCCCACAGAATGAACCCAAACACTTGGGAGCTTGGACAATCCCCCGAGAGGAAGGCTCTTCCTCGGCCCCTGAAGCAACCCCTACCCTGAACGGCCACTGTGAACGCAACACCCAGAGACAAAAGCCTGAGCGACTGCCTCCCACTTGCCCTCCTTTGATATCCAGAGGATCTCCCCTCTCGGACTGGAGATCAGGCCTGCCATTACCTTGGCCCCTACCTGAGCCAAGTTTGCTTTTTCAGACATCTGTCCCCACAGCCCTGGCAAACACAGCCTCTAGGCTGGGTCCTCTGGAGCCATACCACAGGACCATGCCTGCTCTCTCCTGGGAAACTCTGTCCATTCCTTTGGCCACACACCTCCAGAATATGAGAAACCTCAAGGCCCCCGAGGACATACCATTACCGGGAGCCTCCCTGCACACACAGGGGCCTTCGGACACAAGCGGAGCTGCTACCTCCATGAAGGCATGCACACAGATGTCAACAGAGATAGAAGGTTGAGCCCGACAGGCGCTTAGGCCCTAATCTCAACTCTTGCTTTGTTTTCCAGGTGTCACTCCTCAGAGGCTTTGGTTCGAAGAACAGGATATGGGGCTTTCCTGAGGCACTGAACAGAACTTCTCTCGTCTCCACATGGGAAGCTTCCTTGTTGGAGCCGTGTCAAACACCTCAGGTTGGAGAATCCTGCAGTTTCCCTGAGCCACCTCCACATTCCAAGGTCTCCCAGGCCACCAAGCCACAGTAGGACTCATCTTCAGGAGAGTCCATTTCAACTCTCCCCTCTGGGTAGCTCACCCAGGAGCCCGCAGATTGAGCCTGCCTTGTCCTGACTAAAGAGTGGGAATATGAGGTGGCGTTCCCAGGCATCCATGCTTAGACACCTGCTCTCGAGTCTTTCCGTATGGGGCCTCCTGGAACCATCCAATAGCACTTGAATTTCGTGCAGAAGGAAACCTTGAGGTTTGGAGTAGTTCACAAATCCCATCGTAGGCAAACCTTCCTGGCCTCATGAGGCCCCCACACCATTCAGGAAGAGGCCATGCTGGACAAAAACTCTAGCCTGAGGCACGTCTCAGAGTTGAAATGACCTCAGTGCAGGAGATCTCGATTCAGCCTCTCAGAGTGGGCCTGCCGTGCCATCGGTCCCAAACCTCACGCTAGCTTGTGTTTTCAGACTTCTTTCCTCACACTCCTGGCAAACAAGCCCTCCGGACTAGGAACTCCAGAACCACAACCCAGCCCAGGGTCTGCCCAAGGGAAGAAAAACGTTTCCCTGTGGGGCTCTCTCCAGAAAACCCAGATGAGGATCAACCTGCTCGGGCCTCGACGGTACCCGAACTGGATAGGCTGCTCTGGGCACTCATGCTCTGTCTGACACAGCCTGAAGCCAGACGTCCAGACAGACAAGGAGACAGCTGGCCGCACACCCAGCACTTCGGACACGCCATGGTCTTATGCCGTCACCTCTTCCTAACCTTGGTTTTCAGATATCTGAACCTAGACATTATATCAATTCTCCACACAGCTGGGTATCGCAAGCACAACACAGAACTCCTCCTTCCCCGTGGCTGTAAAGCTTGCTCTTGGCATGGAGTCACACCTTCAGGGTGGGAGAAACCTTCCTGGTCCCTGATGCCACGCCCAAACTTGAGTGCTGCTTGGGCACAAATTCACACTCTGACCCTCAGCATGAGCCCCATGTCAAAGAAAGGCCTGTCAGGGCCTGGGCCAAGAGCCCGCATATGGGGCTTGCCAAGTCCCTATGCACCCAATCCTCACCAGTGTTTGAGTTTTCCAGTCGCCCCGCCCGTACCTGGGGCTCTGCTCTGGAATCCCTTTCTTGGAGAGACACGTGAGCCAGACAACACTTTTCCACCCTTCCCACAAAATGACCCCAAACTCTTGGGAGCTGGGACAAATCCCCAGAGAGGGGTACTCGTCCACAGTCCCTGAGGCCACCCCTCCAAACCACGGCTATCTCGGACACAACATCCAGAGACAAAAGCCTGAAGGAACGCCTCCCACTCGCCCTTGTTTCAGAGGTCGAGGAGCTCCCTCTCGGGCTGTACATCCAGCCTGCCATACCCTAGGCGCCACTCATAAGCTGAGTTTGTGTTTTCAGACTTCTGTGCCCTCAGCCTGGACCCACACAACCGCCAGGCTAGGGCCTTTGGAGCCACAGCGAAAGATTGTGCCTGCCCTCTCCAAGGAAATTGTGCCCAATCCATTGACCACAACCCTACAGGTTAGGGAAAAGCTCCAAGGCCCCTGAGGCCATCAATAGTGTAGGCCACCCTGGACTAAGAGGGGCTCTCTGACACCAGCGGAGCAACTATCTCCACTTAGACTCTCAGACAGTGTCCCCAGAGACAGAAGGTTGAAATGGACAGGCCCCCAGGCCCTAATCTGAACCTTAGCTTTGGTTTCCATGTGTCCGTCCTCAGAGGTCTGTTTTCGTAGACCAGCACACGGGGCTTTTCTGAGGCTCCAAACCAAACCTCTCTCGCCTCCACATGGGGAGCTTACTTACTGGGTATGTATCAAACCCTTCAGGTACGAGAGTTCCGCAGGGCCACTGAACAACCAGCACATTCCAAGGTTTCCATGGACCCAAACGCACATTATGACGCATCCTCAGGAGAGGCCATTTCAACTCAGCCCCCTGGTTAGCGTGCCCCAGATGCAGCAGATCAAACATATCTTGTGGCTAATGGCCAATGGGAATGCGAGGCATGCTGTACAGGGATCCATCCTTCGAACCGTGCTCTACAGTCCTTCCGTATGGTATGTCCTGAAGCCATGCAACAGGACTCGAATGTCCCACAGAAGGAAACCTGGTGGTTTGGGGCAACCTCCAAACTCAGCGTGGGAAAACTTCCTTGGCCTCATGAGGCCCCCGCTTCATGAAGGTGCCAACATGGACACATACTCCAGCCTCAGCCAACGTCTGATCCTCAGCCTGACTTCAGATGCAGGAGATTTTGATTCAGCCTCTGCCTAGTGGGCCTGCTCTGCCCTTGGCTCCAATCCTCACTTTAGCTTGTGTTCCTAGACTTCCGTCCTCACACTCCTGGCCCGCAAACCCTCCCTACTGGGAATTCTGGGGCCACAATGAAGCACTCCGCCTGCCTCCCAGGAGAAAAACTTTGTCTATGGTGCTGCCCAGAAACCCCAAATGAGGATCAAACTGCTTGGCCCTCGGCAACACCCCAATTGCATAGGCTACCTTAAACACTGATGCTCTGTCGCAAATAGCCTGAGCCCAGACCTTCCAACAGACACCGACACAGCTGGCTGCACACCCAGCACATTGGACCCGCCACTGCCTTAGGCCACCATCCATTCCCAACCTGGGTTTTCAGTCATCAGAACCTAGACCTTATCTCCAATCCCTGCACAGGGGGGAACCTGATGCACAAGTCAGAACCCCTCCTTCCCCATGGCAAGAAACCTTGCTGCTGGCAGTGAGTCAAACCTTCAGTGTAGGAGAAAACGGCATGGCCCATGAGGCCACGCCCATGTGTGAGGGCCGCCTTGGGCACAAACACACATTGTGACCCTCAGCGTGAGTACCTTATTCAAGTAACGCCTCTCAGTGATTGGACCAAGAGCCCGCATATGTGGCTTGCCATGCCCATAGGCACGCAGGACTAACTAGATGGTGTGTATTCCAGTTGAGGGAACCCACTGCTGTGCTCTAGAGGCCCTCTCCTGGGGGGTCCCCTGTGGCAGAAAACAGTACTCTTCCCTTCTTACAGAATGAACCCAAACACTTGGGAGCTTGGACAATCCCCCGAGAGGAAGGCTCTTCCTCGGCCCCTGAAGCAACCCCTACCCGGAACGGCCACTGTGAACGCAACACCCAGAGACAGAAGCCTGAGCGACTGCCTCCCAATTGCCCTCCTTTGATATCCAGAGGATCTCCCCTCTCGGACTGGAGATCAGGCCTGCCATTACCTTGGCCCCTACCTGAGCCAAGTTTGCTTTTTCAGACATCTGTCCCCACAGCCCTGGCAAACACAGCCTCTAGGCTGGGTCCTCTGGAGCCATACCACAGGACCATGCCTGCTCTCTCCTGGGAAACTCTGTCCATTCCTTTGGCCACACACCTCCAGAATATGAGAAACCTCAAGGCCCCCGAGGACATACCATTACCGGGAGCCTCCCTGCACACACAGGGGCCTTCGGACACAAGCTGAGCTGCTACCTCCATGAAGGCATGCACACAGATGTCAACAGAGATAGAAGGTTGAGCCCGACAGGCCCTTAGGCCCTATTCTCAACTCTTGCTTTGTTTTCCAGGTGTCACTCCTCAGAGGCTTTGGTTCGAAGAACAGGATATGGGGCTTTCCTGAGGCACTGAACAGAACTTCTCTCGTCTCCACATGGGAAGCTTCCTTGTTGGAGCCGTGTCAAACACCTCAGGTTGGAGAATCCTGCAGAGTCCCTGAGCCACCTCCACATTCCAAGGTCTCCCAGGCCACCAAGCCACAGTAGGACTCATCTTCAGGAGAGTCCATTTCAACTCTCCCCTCTGGGTAGCTCACCCAGGAGCCCGCAGATTGAGCCTGCCTTGTCCTGACTAAAGAGTGGGAATATGAGGTGGCGTTCCCAGGCATCCATGCTTAGACACCTGCTCTCGAGTCTTTCCGTATGGGGCCTCCTGGAAGCATCCAATAGCACTCGACTTTCGTGCAGAAGGAAACCTTGAGGTTTGGAGTAGTTCACAAATCCCATCGTAGGCAAACCTTCCTGGCCTCATGAGGCCCCCACACCATTCAGGAAGAGGCCATGCTGGACAAAAACTCTAGCCTGAGGCACGTCTCAGAGTTGAAATGACCTCAGTGCAGGAGATCTCGATTCAGCCTCTCAGAGTGGGCCTGCCGTGCCATCGGTCCCAAACCTCACGCTAGCTTGTGTTTTCAGACTTCCTTCCTCACACTCCTGGCAAACAAGCCCTCCGGACTAGGAACTCCAGAACCACAACCCAGCCCAGGGTCTGCCCAAGGGAAGAAAAACGTTTCCCTCAGGGGCTCTCTCCAGAAAACCCAGATGAGGATCAACCTGCCTGGGCCTCGATGGTACCCGAACTGGATAGGCTGCTCTAGGCACTCATGCTCTGTCTGACACAGCCTGAAGCCAGACGTCCAGACAGACAAGGAGACAGCTGGCCGCACACCCAGCACTTCGGACACGCCATGGTCTTATGCCGTCACCTCTTCCTAACCTTGGTTTTCAGATATCTGAACCTAGACATTATATCAATTCTCCACACAGCTGGGTATCGCAAGCACAACACAGAACTCCTCCTTCCCCGTGGCTGTAAAGCTTGCTCTTGGCATGGAGTCACACCTTCAGGGTGGGAGAAACCTTCCTGGTCCCTGATGCCACGCCCAAACTTGAGTGCTGCTTGGGCACAAATTCACACTCTGACCCTCAGCATGAGCCCCATGTCAAAGAAAGGCCTGTCAGGGCCTGGGCCAAGAGCCCGCATATGGGGCTTGCCAAGTCCCTATGCACCCAATCCTCACCAGTGTTTGAGTTTTCCAGTCGCCCCGCCCGTACCTGGGGCTCTGCTCTGGAATCCCTTTCTTGGAGAGACACGTGAGCCAGACAACACTTTTCCACCCTTCCCACAAAATGACCCCAAACTCTTGGGAGCTGGAACAAATCCCCAGAGAGGGGTACTCGTCCACAGTCCCTGAGGCCACCCCTCCAAACCACGGCTATCTCGGACACAACATCCAGAGACAAAAGCCTGAAGGAACGCCTCCCACTCGCCCTTGTTTCAGAGGCCGAGGAGCTCCCTCTCGGGCTGTACATCCAGCCTGCCATACCCTAGGCGCCACTCATAAGCTGAGTTTGTGTTTTCAGACTTCTGTGCCCTCAGCCTGGACCCACACAACCGCCAGGCTAGGGCCTTTGGAGCCACAGCGAAAGATTGTGCCTGCCCTCTCCAAGGAAATTGTGCCCAATCCATTGACCACAACCCTACAGGTTAGGGAAAAGCTCCAAGGCCCCTGAGGCCATCAATAGTGTAGGCCACCCTGGACTAAGAGGGGCTCTCTGACACCAGCGGAGCAACTATCTCCACTTAGACTCTCAGACAGTGTCCCCAGAGACAGAAGGTTGAAATGGACAGGCCCCCAGGCCCTAATCTGAACCTTAGCTTTGGTTTCCATGTGTCCGTCCTCAGAGGTCTGTTTTCGTAGACCAGCACACGGGGCTTTTCTGAGGCTCCAAACCAAACCTCTCTCGCCTCCACATGGGGAGCTTACTTACTGGGTATGTATCAAACCCTTCAGGTACGAGAGTTCCGCAGGGCCACTGAACAACCAGCACATTCCAAGGTTTCCATGGACCCAAACGCACATTATGACGCATCCTCAGGAGAGGCCATTTCAACTCAGCCCCCTGGTTAGCGTGCCCCAGAGGCAGCAGATCAAACATATCTTGTGGCTAATGGCCAATGGGAATGCGAGGCATGCTGTACAGGGATCCATCCTTCGAACCGTGCTCTCCAGTCCTTCCGTATGGTATGTCCTGAAGCCATGCAACAGGACTCGAATGTCCCACAGAAGGAAACCTGGTGGTTTGGGGCAACCTCCAAACTCAGCGTGGGAAAACTTCCTTGGCCTCATGAGGCCCCCGCTTCATGAAGGTGCCAACATGGACACATACTCCAGCCTCAGCCAACGTCTGATCCTCAGCCTGACTTCAGATGCAGGAGATTTTGATTCAGCCTCTGCCTAGTGGGCCTGCTCTGCCCTTGGCTCCAATCCTCACTTTAGCTTGTGTTCCTAGACTTCCGTCCTCACACTCCTGGCCCGCAAACCCTCCCTACTGGGAATTCTGGGGCCACAATGAAGCACTCCGCCTGCCTCCCAGGAGAAAAACTTTGTCTATGGTGCTGCCCAGAAACCCCAAATGAGGATCAAACTGCTTGGCCCTCGGCAACACCCCAATTGCATAGGCTACCTTAAACACTGATGCTCTGTCGCAAATAGCCTGAGCCCAGACCTTCCAACAGACACCGACACAGCTGGCTGCACACCCAGCACATTGGACCCGCCACTGCCTTAGGCCACCATCCATTCCCAACCTGGGTTTTCAGTCATCAGAACCTAGACCTTATCTCCAATCCCTGCACAGGGGGGAACCTGATGCACAAGTGAGAACCCCTCCTTCCCCATGGCAAGAAACCTTGCTGCTGGCAGTGAGTCAAACCTTCAGTGTAGGAGAAAACGGCATGTCCCATGAGGCCACGCCCATGTGTGAGGGCCGCCTTGGGCACAAACACACATTGTGACCCTCAGCGTGAGTACCTTATTCAAGTAACGCCTCTCAGTGATTGGACCAAGAGCCCGCATATGTGGCTTGCCATGCCCATAGGCACGCAGGACTAACTAGATGGTGTGTATTCCAGTTGAGGGAACCCACTGCTGTGCTCTAGAGGCCCTCTCCTGGGGGGTCCCCTGTGGCAGAAAACAGTACTCTTCCCTTCTTACAGAATGAACCCAAACACTTGGGAGCTTGGACAATCCCCCGAGAGGAAGGCTCTTCCTCGGCCCCTGAAGCAACCCCTACCCGGAACGGCCACTGTGAACGCAACACCCAGAGACAGAAGCCTGAGCGACTGCCTCCCAATTGCCCTCCTTTGATATCCAGAGGATCTCCCCTCTCGGACTGGAGATCAGGCCTGCCATTACCTTGGCCCCTACCTGAGCCAAGTTTGCTTTTTCAGACATCTGTCCCCACAGCCCTGGCAAACACAGCCTCTAGGCTGGGTCCTCTGGAGCCATACCACAGGACCATGCCTGCTCTCTCCTGGGAAACTCTGTCCATTCCTTTGGCCACACACCTCCAGAATATGAGAAACCTCAAGGCCCCCGAGGACATACCATTACCGGGAGCCTCCCTGCACACACAGGGGCCTTCGGACACAAGCTGAGCTGCTACCTCCATGAAGGCATGCACACAGATGTCAACAGAGATAGAAGGTTGAGCCCGACAGGCCCTTAGGCCCTAATCTCAACTCTTGCTTTGTTTTCCAGGTGTCACTCCTCAGAGGCTTTGGTTCGAAGAACAGGATATGGGGCTTTCCTGAGGCACTGAACAGAACTTCTCTCGTCTCCACATGGGAAGCTTCCTTGTTGGAGCCGTGTCAAACACCTCAGGTTGGAGAATCCTGCAGAGTCCCTGAGCCACCTCCACATTCCAAGGTCTCCCAGGCCACCAAGCCACAGTAGGACTCATCTTCAGGAGAGTCCATTTCAACTCTCCCCTCTGGGTAGCTCACCCAGGAGCCCGCAGATTGAGCCTGCCTTGTCCTGACTAAAGAGTGGGAATATGAGGTGGCGTTCCCAGGCATCCATGCTTAGACACCTGCTCTCGAGTCTTTCCGTATGGGGCCTCCTGGAACCATCCAATAGCACTCGACTTTCGTGCAGAAGGAAACCTTGAGGTTTGGAGTAGTTCACAAATCCCATCGTAGGCAAACCTTCCTGGCCTCATGAGGCCCCCACACCATTCAGGAAGAGGCCATGCTGGACAAAAACTCTAGCCTGAGGCACGTCTCAGAGTTGAAATGACCTCAGTGCAGGAGATCTCGATTCAGCCTCTCAGAGTGGGCCTGCCGTGCCATCGGTCCCAAACCTCACGCTAGCTTGTGTTTTCAGACTTCCTTCCTCACACTCCTGGCAAACAAGCCCTCCGGACTAGGAACTCCAGAACCACAACCCAGCCCAGGGTCTGCCCAAGGGAAGAAAAACGTTTCCCTCAGGGGCTCTCTCCAGAAAACCCAGATGAGGATCAACCTGCCTGGGCCTCGATGGTACCCGAACTGGATAGGCTGCTCTAGGCACTCATGCTCTGTCTGACACAGCCTGAAGCCAGACGTCCAGACAGACAAGGAGACAGCTGGCCGCACACCCAGCACTTCGGACACGCCATGGTCTTATGCCGTCACCTCTTCCTAACCTTGGTTTTCAGATATCTGAACCTAGACATTATATCAATTCTCCACACAGCTGGGTATCGCAAGCACAACACAGAACTCCTCCTTCCCCGTGGCTGTAAAGCTTGCTCTTGGCATGGAGTCACACCTTCAGGGTGGGAGAAACCTTCCTGGTCCCTGATGCCACGCCCAAACTTGAGTGCTGCTTGGGCACAAATTCACACTCTGACCCTCAGCATGAGCCCCATGTCAAAGAAAGGCCTGTCAGGGCCTGGGCCAAGAGCCCGCATATGGGGCTTGCCAAGTCCCTATGCACCCAATCCTCACCAGTGTTTGAGTTTTCCAGTCGCCCCGCCCGTACCTGGGGCTCTGCTCTGGAATCCCTTTCTTGGAGAGACACGTGAGCCAGACAACACTTTTCCACCCTTCCCACAAAATGACCCCAAACTCTTGGGAGCTGGAACAAATCCCCAGAGAGGGGTACTCGTCCACAGTCCCTGAGGCCACCCCTCCAAACCACGGCTATCTCGGACACAACATCCAGAGACAAAAGCCTGAAGGAACGCCTCCCACTCGCCCTTGTTTCAGAGGCCGAGGAGCTCCCTCTCGGGCTGTACATCCAGCCTGCCATACCCTAGGCGCCACTCATAAGCTGAGTTTGTGTTTTCAGACTTCTGTGCCCTCAGCCTGGACCCACACAACCGCCAGGCTAGGGCCTTTGGAGCCACAGCGAAAGATTGTGCCTGCCCTCTCCAAGGAAATTGTGCCCAATCCATTGACCACAACCCTACAGGTTAGGGAAAAGCTCCAAGGCCCCTGAGGCCATCAATAGTGTAGGCCACCCTGGACTAAGAGGGGCTCTCTGACACCAGCGGAGCAACTATCTCCACTTAGACTCTCAGACAGTGTCCCCAGAGACAGAAGGTTGAAATGGACAGGCCCCCAGGCCCTAATCTGAACCTTAGCTTTGGTTTCCATGTGTCCGTCCTCAGAGGTCTGTTTTCGTAGACCAGCACACGGGGCTTTTCTGAGGCTCCAAACCAAACCTCTCTCGCCTCCACATGGGGAGCTTACTTACTGGGTATGTATCAAACCCTTCAGGTACGAGAGTTCCGCAGGGCCACTGAACAACCAGCACATTCCAAGGTTTCCATGGACCCAAACGCACATTATGACGCATCCTCAGGAGAGGCCATTTCAACTCAGCCCCCTGGTTAGCGTGCCCCAGAGGCAGCAGATCAAACATATCTTGTGGCTAATGGCCAATGGGAATGCGAGGCATGCTGTACAGGGATCCATCCTTCGAACCGTGCTCTCCAGTCCTTCCGTATGGTATGTCCTGAAGCCATGCAACAGGACTCGAATGTCCCACAGAAGGAAACCTGGTGGTTTGGGGCAACCTCCAAACTCAGCGTGGGAAAACTTCCTTGGCCTCATGAGGCCCCCGCTTCATGAAGGTGCCAACATGGACACATACTCAAGCCTCAGCCAACGTCTGATCCTCAGCCTGACTTCAGATGCAGGAGATTTTGATTCAGCCTCTGCCTAGTGGGCCTGCTCTGCCCTTGGCTCCAATCCTCACTTTAGCTTGTGTTTCTAGACTTCCGTCCTCACACTCCTGGCCCGCAAACCCTCCCTACTGGGAATTCTGGGGCCACAATGAAGCACTCCGCCTGCCTCCCAGGAGAAAAACTTTGTCTATGGTGCTGCCCAGAAACCCCAAATGAGGATCAAACTGCTTGGCCCTCGGCAACACCCCAATTGCATAGGCTACCTTAAACACTGATGCTCTGTCGCAAATAGCCTGAGCCCAGACCTTCCAACAGACACCGACACAGCTGGCTGCACACCCAGCACATTGGACCCGCCACTGCCTTAGGCCACCATCCATTCCCAACCTGGGTTTTCAGTCATCAGAACCTAGACCTTATCTCCAATCCCTGCACAGGGGGGAACCTGATGCACAAGTGAGAACCCCTCCTTCCCCATGGCAAGAAACCTTGCTGCTGGCAGTGAGTCAAACCTTCAGTGTAGGAGAAAACGGCATGGCCCATGAGGCCACGCCCATGTGTGAGGGCCGCCTTGGGCACAAACACACATTGTGACCCTCAGCGTGAGTACCTTATTCAAGTAACGCCTCTCAGTGATTGGACCAAGAGCCCGCATATGTGGCTTGCCATGCCCATAGGCACGCAGGACTAACTAGATGGTGTGTATTCCAGTTGAGGGAACCCACTGCTGTGCTCTAGAGGCCCTCTCCTGGGGGGTCCCCTGTGGCAGAAAACAGTACTCTTCCCTTCTTACAGAATGAACCCAAACACTTGGGAGCTTGGACAATCCCCCGAGAGGAAGGCTCTTCCTCGGCCCCTGAAGCAACCCCTACCCGGAACGGCCACTGTGAACGCAACACCCAGAGACAGAAGCCTGAGCGACTGCCTCCCAATTGCCCTCCTTTGATATCCAGAGGATCTCCCCTCTCGGACTGGAGATCAGGCCTGCCATTACCTTGGCCCCTACCTGAGCCAAGTTTGCTTTTTCAGACATCTGTCCCCACAGCCCTGGCAAACACAGCCTCTAGGCTGGGTCCTCTGGAGCCATACCACAGGACCATGCCTGCTCTCTCCTGGGAAACTCTGTCCATTCCTTTGGCCACACACCTCCAGAATATGAGAAACCTCAAGGCCCCCGAGGACATACCATTACCGGGAGCCTCCCTGCACACACAGGGGCCTTCGGACACAAGCTGAGCTGCTACCTCCATGAAGGCATGCACACAGATGTCAACAGAGATAGAAGGTTGAGCCCGACAGGCCCTTAGGCCCTATTCTCAACTCTTGCTTTGTTTTCCAGGTGTCACTCCTCAGAGGCTTTGGTTCGAAGAACAGGATATGGGGCTTTCCTGAGGCACTGAACAGAACTTCTCTCGTCTCCACATGGGAAGCTTCCTTGTTGGAGCCGTGTCAAACACCTCAGGTTGGAGAATCCTGCAGAGTCCCTGAGCCACCTCCACATTCCAAGGTCTCCCAGGCCACCAAGCCACAGTAGGACTCATCTTCAGGAGAGTCCATTTCAACTCTCCCCTCTGGGTAGCTCACCCAGGAGCCCGCAGATTGAGCCTGCCTTGTCCTGACTAAAGAGTGGGAATATGAGGTGGCGTTCCCAGGCATCCATGCTTAGACACCTGCTCTCGAGTCTTTCCGTATGGGGCCTCCTGGAAGCATCCAATAGCACTCGACTTTCGTGCAGAAGGAAACCTTGAGGTTTGGAGTAGTTCACAAATCCCATCGTAGGCAAACCTTCCTGGCCTCATGAGGCCCCCACACCATTCAGGAAGAGGCCATGCTGGACAAAAACTCTAGCCTGAGGCACGTCTCAGAGTTGAAATGACCTCAGTGCAGGAGATCTCGATTCAGCCTCTCAGAGTGGGCCTGCCGTGCCATCGGTCCCAAACCTCACGCTAGCTTGTGTTTTCAGACTTCCTTCCTCACACTCCTGGCAAACAAGCCCTCCGGACTAGGAACTCCAGAACCACAACCCAGCCCAGGGTCTGCCCAAGGGAAGAAAAACGTTTCCCTCAGGGGCTCTCTCCAGAAAACCCAGATGAGGATCAACCTGCCTGGGCCTCGATGGTACCCGAACTGGATAGGCTGCTCTAGGCACTCATGCTCTGTCTGACACAGCCTGAAGCCAGACGTCCAGACAGACAAGGAGACAGCTGGCCGCACACCCAGCACTTCGGACACGCCATGGTCTTATGCCGTCACCTCTTCCTAACCTTGGTTTTCAGATATCTGAACCTAGACATTATATCAATTCTCCACACAGCTGGGTATCGCAAGCACAACACAGAACTCCTCCTTCCCCGTGGCTGTAAAGCTTGCTCTTGGCATGGAGTCACACCTTCAGGGTGGGAGAAACCTTCCTGGTCCCTGATGCCACGCCCAAACTTGAGTGCTGCTTGGGCACAAATTCACACTCTGACCCTCAGCATGAGCCCCATGTCAAAGAAAGGCCTGTCAGGGCCTGGGCCAAGAGCCCGCATATGGGGCTTGCCAAGTCCCTATGCACCCAATCCTCACCAGTGTTTGAGTTTTCCAGTCGCCCCGCCCGTACCTGGGGCTCTGCTCTGGAATCCCTTTCTTGGAGAGACACGTGAGCCAGACAACACTTTTCCACCCTTCCCACAAAATGACCCCAAACTCTTGGGAGCTGGAACAAATCCCCAGAGAGGGGTACTCGTCCACAGTCCCTGAGGCCACCCCTCCAAACCACGGCTATCTCGGACACAACATCCAGAGACAAAAGCCTGAAGGAACGCCTCCCACTCGCCCTTGTTTCAGAGGCCGAGGAGCTCCCTCTCGGGCTGTACATCCAGCCTGCCATACCCTAGGCGCCACTCATAAGCTGAGTTTGTGTTTTCAGACTTCTGTGCCCTCAGCCTGGACCCACACAACCGCCAGGCTAGGGCCTTTGGAGCCACAGCGAAAGATTGTGCCTGCCCTCTCCAAGGAAATTGTGCCCAATCCATTGACCACAACCCTACAGGTTAGGGAAAAGCTCCAAGGCCCCTGAGGCCATCAATAGTGTAGGCCACCCTGGACTAAGAGGGGCTCTCTGACACCAGCGGAGCAACTATCTCCACTTAGACTCTCAGACAGTGTCCCCAGAGACAGAAGGTTGAAATGGACAGGCCCCCAGGCCCTAATCTGAACCTTAGCTTTGGTTTCCATGTGTCCGTCCTCAGAGGTCTGTTTTCGTAGACCAGCACACGGGGCTTTTCTGAGGCTCCAAACCAAACCTCTCTCGCCTCCACATGGGGAGCTTACTTACTGGGTATGTATCAAACCCTTCAGGTACGAGAGTTCCGCAGGGCCACTGAACAACCAGCACATTCCAAGGTTTCCATGGACCCAAACGCACATTATGACGCATCCTCAGGAGAGGCCATTTCAACTCAGCCCCCTGGTTAGCGTGCCCCAGAGGCAGCAGATCAAACATATCTTGTGGCTAATGGCCAATGGGAATGCGAGGCATGCTGTACAGGGATCCATCCTTCGAACCGTGCTCTCCAGTCCTTCCGTATGGTATGTCCTGAAGCCATGCAACAGGACTCGAATGTCCCACAGAAGGAAACCTGGTGGTTTGGGGCAACCTCCAAACTCAGCGTGGGAAAACTTCCTTGGCCTCATGAGGCCCCCGCTTCATGAAGGTGCCAACATGGACACATACTCCAGCCTCAGCCAACGTCTGATCCTCAGCCTGACTTCAGATGCAGGAGATTTTGATTCAGCCTCTGCCTAGTGGGCCTGCTCTGCCCTTGGCTCCAATCCTCACTTTAGCTTGTGTTCCTAGACTTCCGTCCTCACACTCCTGGCCCGCAAACCCTCCCTACTGGGAATTCTGGGGCCACAATGAAGCACTCCGCCTGCCTCCCAGGAGAAAAACTTTGTCTATGGTGCTGCCCAGAAACCCCAAATGAGGATCAAACTGCTTGGCCCTCGGCAACACCCCAATTGCATAGGCTACCTTAAACACTGATGCTCTGTCGCAAATAGCCTGAGCCCAGACCTTCCAACAGACACCGACACAGCTGGCTGCACACCCAGCACATTGGACCCGCCACTGCCTTAGGCCACCATCCATTCCCAACCTGGGTTTTCAGTCATCAGAACCTAGACCTTATCTCCAATCCCTGCACAGGGGGGAACCTGATGCACAAGTGAGAACCCCTCCTTCCCCATGGCAAGAAACCTTGCTGCTGGCAGTGAGTCAAACCTTCAGTGTAGGAGAAAACGGCATGGCCCATGAGGCCACGCCCATGTGTGAGGGCCGCCTTGGGCACAAACACACATTGTGACCCTCAGCGTGAGTACCTTATTCAAGTAACGCCTCTCAGTGATTGGACCAAGAGCCCGCATATGTGGCTTGCCATGCCCATAGGCACGCAGGACTAACTAGATGGTGTGTATTCCAGTTGAGGGAACCCACTGCTGTGCTCTAGAGGCCCTCTCCTGGGGGGTCCCCTGTGGCAGAAAACAGTACTCTTCCCTTCTTACAGAATGAACCCAAACACTTGGGAGCTTGGACAATCCCCCGAGAGGAAGGCTCTTCCTCGGCCCCTGAAGCAACCCCTACCCGGAACGGCCACTGTGAACGCAACACCCAGAGACAGAAGCCTGAGCGACTGCCTCCCAATTGCCCTCCTTTGATATCCAGAGGATCTCCCCTCTCGGACTGGAGATCAGGCCTGCCATTACCTTGGCCCCTACCTGAGCCAAGTTTGCTTTTTCAGACATCTGTCCCCACAGCCCTGGCAAACACAGCCTCTAGGCTGGGTCCTCTGGAGCCATACCACAGGACCATGCCTGCTCTCTCCTGGGAAACTCTGTCCATTCCTTTGGCCACACACCTCCAGAATATGAGAAACCTCAAGGCCCCCGAGGACATACCATTACCGGGAGCCTCCCTGCACACACAGGGGCCTTCGGACACAAGCTGAGCTGCTACCTCCATGAAGGCATGCACACAGATGTCAACAGAGATAGAAGGTTGAGCCCGACAGGCCCTTAGGCCCTAATCTCAACTCTTGCTTTGTTTTCCAGGTGTCACTCCTCAGAGGCTTTGGTTCGAAGAACAGGATATGGGGCTTTCCTGAGGCACTGAACAGAACTTCTCTCGTCTCCACATGGGAAGCTTCCTTGTTGGAGCCGTGTCAAACACCTCAGGTTGGAGAATCCTGCAGAGTCCCTGAGCCACCTCCACATTCCAAGGTCTCCCAGGCCACCAAGCCACAGTAGGACTCATCTTCAGGAGAGTCCATTTCAACTCTCCCCTCTGGGTAGCTCACCCAGGAGCCCGCAGATTGAGCCTGCCTTGTCCTGACTAAAGAGTGGGAATATGAGGTGGCGTTCCCAGGCATCCATGCTTAGACACCTGCTCTCGAGTCTTTCCGTATGGGGCCTCCTGGAACCATCCAATAGCACTCGACTTTCGTGCAGAAGGAAACCTTGAGGTTTGGAGTAGTTCACAAATCCCATCGTAGGCAAACCTTCCTGGCCTCATGAGGCCCCCACACCATTCAGGAAGAGGCCATGCTGGACAAAAACTCTAGCCTGAGGCACGTCTCAGAGTTGAAATGACCTCAGTGCAGGAGATCTCGATTCAGCCTCTCAGAGTGGGCCTGCCGTGCCATCGGTCCCAAACCTCACGCTAGCTTGTGTTTTCAGACTTCCTTCCTCACACTCCTGGCAAACAAGCCCTCCGGACTAGGAACTCCAGAACCACAACCCAGCCCAGGGTCTGCCCAAGGGAAGAAAAACGTTTCCCTCAGGGGCTCTCTCCAGAAAACCCAGATGAGGATCAACCTGCCTGGGCCTCGATGGTACCCGAACTGGATAGGCTGCTCTAGGCACTCATGCTCTGTCTGACACAGCCTGAAGCCAGACGTCCAGACAGACAAGGAGACAGCTGGCCGCACACCCAGCACTTCGGACACGCCATGGTCTTATGCCGTCACCTCTTCCTAACCTTGGTTTTCAGATATCTGAACCTAGACATTATATCAATTCTCCACACAGCTGGGTATCGCAAGCACAACACAGAACTCCTCCTTCCCCGTGGCTGTAAAGCTTGCTCTTGGCATGGAGTCACACCTTCAGGGTGGGAGAAACCTTCCTGGTCCCTGATGCCACGCCCAAACTTGAGTGCTGCTTGGGCACAAATTCACACTCTGACCCTCAGCATGAGCCCCATGTCAAAGAAAGGCCTGTCAGGGCCTGGGCCAAGAGCCCGCATATGGGGCTTGCCAAGTCCCTATGCACCCAATCCTCACCAGTGTTTGAGTTTTCCAGTCGCCCCGCCCGTACCTGGGGCTCTGCTCTGGAATCCCTTTCTTGGAGAGACACGTGAGCCAGACAACACTTTTCCACCCTTCCCACAAAATGACCCCAAACTCTTGGGAGCTGGAACAAATCCCCAGAGAGGGGTACTCGTCCACAGTCCCTGAGGCCACCCCTCCAAACCACGGCTATCTCGGACACAACATCCAGAGACAAAAGCCTGAAGGAACGCCTCCCACTCGCCCTTGTTTCAGAGGCCGAGGAGCTCCCTCTCGGGCTGTACATCCAGCCTGCCATACCCTAGGCGCCACTCATAAGCTGAGTTTGTGTTTTCAGACTTCTGTGCCCTCAGCCTGGACCCACACAACCGCCAGGCTAGGGCCTTTGGAGCCACAGCGAAAGATTGTGCCTGCCCTCTCCAAGGAAATTGTGCCCAATCCATTGACCACAACCCTACAGGTTAGGGAAAAGCTCCAAGGCCCCTGAGGCCATCAATAGTGTAGGCCACCCTGGACTAAGAGGGGCTCTCTGACACCAGCGGAGCAACTATCTCCACTTAGACTCTCAGACAGTGTCCCCAGAGACAGAAGGTTGAAATGGACAGGCCCCCAGGCCCTAATCTGAACCTTAGCTTTGGTTTCCATGTGTCCGTCCTCAGAGGTCTGTTTTCGTAGACCAGCACACGGGGCTTTTCTGAGGCTCCAAACCAAACCTCTCTCGCCTCCACATGGGGAGCTTACTTACTGGGTATGTATCAAACCCTTCAGGTACGAGAGTTCCGCAGGGCCACTGAACAACCAGCACATTCCAAGGTTTCCATGGACCCAAACGCACATTATGACGCATCCTCAGGAGAGGCCATTTCAACTCAGCCCCCTGGTTAGCGTGCCCCAGAGGCAGCAGATCAAACATATCTTGTGGCTAATGGCCAATGGGAATGCGAGGCATGCTGTACAGGGATCCATCCTTCGAACCGTGCTCTCCAGTCCTTCCGTATGGTATGTCCTGAAGCCATGCAACAGGACTCGAATGTCCCACAGAAGGAAACCTGGTGGTTTGGGGCAACCTCCAAACTCAGCGTGGGAAAACTTCCTTGGCCTCATGAGGCCCCCGCTTCATGAAGGTGCCAACATGGACACATACTCAAGCCTCAGCCAACGTCTGATCCTCAGCCTGACTTCAGATGCAGGAGATTTTGATTCAGCCTCTGCCTAGTGGGCCTGCTCTGCCCTTGGCTCCAATCCTCACTTTAGCTTGTGTTTCTAGACTTCCGTCCTCACACTCCTGGCCCGCAAACCCTCCCTACTGGGAATTCTGGGGCCACAATGAAGCACTCCGCCTGCCTCCCAGGAGAAAAACTTTGTCTATGGTGCTGCCCAGAAACCCCAAATGAGGATCAAACTGCTTGGCCCTCGGCAACACCCCAATTGCATAGGCTACCTTAAACACTGATGCTCTGTCGCAAATAGCCTGAGCCCAGACCTTCCAACAGACACCGACACAGCTGGCTGCACACCCAGCACATTGGACCCGCCACTGCCTTAGGCCACCATCCATTCCCAACCTGGGTTTTCAGTCATCAGAACCTAGACCTTATCTCCAATCCCTGCACAGGGGGGAACCTGATGCACAAGTGAGAACCCCTCCTTCCCCATGGCAAGAAACCTTGCTGCTGGCAGTGAGTCAAACCTTCAGTGTAGGAGAAAACGGCATGGCCCATGAGGCCACGCCCATGTGTGAGGGCCGCCTTGGGCACAAACACACATTGTGACCCTCAGCGTGAGTACCTTATTCAAGTAACGCCTCTCAGTGATTGGACCAAGAGCCCGCATATGTGGCTTGCCATGCCCATAGGCACGCAGGACTAACTAGATGGTGTGTATTCCAGTTGAGGGAACCCACTGCTGTGCTCTAGAGGCCCTCTCCTGGGGGGTCCCCTGTGGCAGAAAACAGTACTCTTCCCTTCTTACAGAATGAACCCAAACACTTGGGAGCTTGGACAATCCCCCGAGAGGAAGGCTCTTCCTCGGCCCCTGAAGCAACCCCTACCCGGAACGGCCACTGTGAACGCAACACCCAGAGACAGAAGCCTGAGCGACTGCCTCCCAATTGCCCTCCTTTGATATCCAGAGGATCTCCCCTCTCGGACTGGAGATCAGGCCTGCCATTACCTTGGCCCCTACCTGAGCCAAGTTTGCTTTTTCAGACATCTGTCCCCACAGCCCTGGCAAACACAGCCTCTAGGCTGGGTCCTCTGGAGCCATACCACAGGACCATGCCTGCTCTCTCCTGGGAAACTCTGTCCATTCCTTTGGCCACACACCTCCAGAATATGAGAAACCTCAAGGCCCCCGAGGACATACCATTACCGGGAGCCTCCCTGCACACACAGGGGCCTTCGGACACAAGCTGAGCTGCTACCTCCATGAAGGCATGCACACAGATGTCAACAGAGATAGAAGGTTGAGCCCGACAGGCCCTTAGGCCCTATTCTCAACTCTTGCTTTGTTTTCCAGGTGTCACTCCTCAGAGGCTTTGGTTCGAAGAACAGGATATGGGGCTTTCCTGAGGCACTGAACAGAACTTCTCTCGTCTCCACATGGGAAGCTTCCTTGTTGGAGCCGTGTCAAACACCTCAGGTTGGAGAATCCTGCAGAGTCCCTGAGCCACCTCCACATTCCAAGGTCTCCCAGGCCACCAAGCCACAGTAGGACTCATCTTCAGGAGAGTCCATTTCAACTCTCCCCTCTGGGTAGCTCACCCAGGAGCCCGCAGATTGAGCCTGCCTTGTCCTGACTAAAGAGTGGGAATATGAGGTGGCGTTCCCAGGCATCCATGCTTAGACACCTGCTCTCGAGTCTTTCCGTATGGGGCCTCCTGGAAGCATCCAATAGCACTCGACTTTCGTGCAGAAGGAAACCTTGAGGTTTGGAGTAGTTCACAAATCCCATCGTAGGCAAACCTTCCTGGCCTCATGAGGCCCCCACACCATTCAGGAAGAGGCCATGCTGGACAAAAACTCTAGCCTGAGGCACGTCTCAGAGTTGAAATGACCTCAGTGCAGGAGATCTCGATTCAGCCTCTCAGAGTGGGCCTGCCGTGCCATCGGTCCCAAACCTCACGCTAGCTTGTGTTTTCAGACTTCCTTCCTCACACTCCTGGCAAACAAGCCCTCCGGACTAGGAACTCCAGAACCACAACCCAGCCCAGGGTCTGCCCAAGGGAAGAAAAACGTTTCCCTCAGGGGCTCTCTCCAGAAAACCCAGATGAGGATCAACCTGCCTGGGCCTCGATGGTACCCGAACTGGATAGGCTGCTCTAGGCACTCATGCTCTGTCTGACACAGCCTGAAGCCAGACGTCCAGACAGACAAGGAGACAGCTGGCCGCACACCCAGCACTTCGGACACGCCATGGTCTTATGCCGTCACCTCTTCCTAACCTTGGTTTTCAGATATCTGAACCTAGACATTATATCAATTCTCCACACAGCTGGGTATCGCAAGCACAACACAGAACTCCTCCTTCCCCGTGGCTGTAAAGCTTGCTCTTGGCATGGAGTCACACCTTCAGGGTGGGAGAAACCTTCCTGGTCCCTGATGCCACGCCCAAACTTGAGTGCTGCTTGGGCACAAATTCACACTCTGACCCTCAGCATGAGCCCCATGTCAAAGAAAGGCCTGTCAGGGCCTGGGCCAAGAGCCCGCATATGGGGCTTGCCAAGTCCCTATGCACCCAATCCTCACCAGTGTTTGAGTTTTCCAGTCGCCCCGCCCGTACCTGGGGCTCTGCTCTGGAATCCCTTTCTTGGAGAGACACGTGAGCCAGACAACACTTTTCCACCCTTCCCACAAAATGACCCCAAACTCTTGGGAGCTGGAACAAATCCCCAGAGAGGGGTACTCGTCCACAGTCCCTGAGGCCACCCCTCCAAACCACGGCTATCTCGGACACAACATCCAGAGACAAAAGCCTGAAGGAACGCCTCCCACTCGCCCTTGTTTCAGAGGCCGAGGAGCTCCCTCTCGGGCTGTACATCCAGCCTGCCATACCCTAGGCGCCACTCATAAGCTGAGTTTGTGTTTTCAGACTTCTGTGCCCTCAGCCTGGACCCACACAACCGCCAGGCTAGGGCCTTTGGAGCCACAGCGAAAGATTGTGCCTGCCCTCTCCAAGGAAATTGTGCCCAATCCATTGACCACAACCCTACAGGTTAGGGAAAAGCTCCAGGCCCCTGAGGCCATCAATAGTGTAGGCCACCCTGGACTAAGAGGGGCTCTCTGACACCAGCGGAGCAACTATCTCCACTTAGACTCTCAGACAGTGTCCCCAGAGACAGAAGGTTGAAATGGACAGGCCCCCAGGCCCTAATCTGAACCTTAGCTTTGGTTTCCATGTGTCCGTCCTCAGAGGTCTGTTTTCGTAGACCAGCACACGGGGCTTTTCTGAGGCTCCAAACCAAACCTCTCTCGCCTCCACATGGGGAGCTTACTTACTGGGTATGTATCAAACCCTTCAGGTACGAGAGTTCCGCAGGGCCACTGAACAACCAGCACATTCC